>NW_005871090.1:6657878-6807819 GCF_000147115.1 Myotis lucifugus | reverse complement strand
CACACACACACACACACCTATATCAAACTGTTTTTATCTTTCCTTTATATTATGCTTTGACCTTTAAGTAAGACCTGGTGGTCTGACCTTCACCAGCAGTCATTTTATTCAGCTTCCTGGCTTGAGAAAATGTTCCCTGCCTATTGAATCCTAAGCCATTAAGCAAATGTTTGCCTAACCTTTGCTTCAAGCATAATCTTCCCTTTTAATAAAATACACCCAAAAGGCTGCATTACAAGTTTTTCATAGCTCAGGGTCATGTTCATACCAGAAAGTCCAGAAATTTCAGAACTGCCTTGTTTGAATAGTAAGGCCCACCGAGATGAATCTGAAAGCCATGGGAGGCTGGGAATGGTGCAGGAAGCTCTGAATATGAATCAGAGACAAATACTCTGGTCTCCCTGCAGGGATGGGAGCTTGCTGGGAGTCCTGCCCAGGGGCAGCTGGGAACTTCGCCATGGCCACGCTGAAGTGGGGATGGCCTGGGTTAAACCTGAGCTGTTGGGAGGGGAAGCTTTTTGTTTGGGTTTTTAGCAATTTTATTGGAGGGGGTTGGAAACCTGAGAGAAAAACCCCAACCTTTCTACCACTCTGCCTCCACCCCCTCTTCCCCAATAGAGAAGAAATTGCAGATCTTAGTGGTCAGAATCCGAGACACTCACTGGGCCTAGTTCTAATGGGAGGGACCGCTGGGCTCGGAAGACACAGCTCTGCCAATTCCTTCTCTTTCACCCCAGGTACCTTTGTGTGCCAGGTCTCCTTCCCCCAGCCTGTTTGGTTTTGGCTTCCCTGGACGGGGCCTGGCTGTAAGGACAGACCCAGCCACACATTTTGTCTTAGTCTAGGTTTCCCAAGAAACGTATCTGAAACAAGGATCTGAGTAGAATTCATTTCTTCCAGTGGTGATTGCAGAGAACATCCTAGGGCAGTGAGGAAGTGAGGCAGGAGGAGAAGACAGCCACGAAGGGTGTGCTGTCCAGGAAGGCACCCGGAGCTCAGTTTCACTGGGGATCTCTGGGAGACGGTGTAGACGACACACCTAAGAGCAGTGGTTCTCAACCTGTGGGTCGCGACCCCTTTGGGGATCGAAGGACCCTTTCACAGGGGTCACCTAAGACCATCCTGCTTCTCAGATATTTACATTATGATTCTTAACAGTAGCAAAATTACAGTTATAAAGTAGCAACGAAAATAATTTTATGGTTGGGGGTCACAACATGAGGAACTGTATTTAAAGGGCCAGAAGGTTGGGATCACTACCTAAGAGTGATCCCCTCCCAGGGTGGAGGTGCTGATACATTAAACCCCCTTCGGTCATTGGTGAAAGGCTTCTCTCAGGAAGTGTTAATTTCTGGCTGCGCTCAGACTGCCCTGGAAGAGTAGAGCAAACTCCAGTGACTATAAATGCCATCAGGCAAAGAGATGCAGGTGGCATAGACCAGGTACAGAGGGCATCTGCTCTTCCTCTCTGTTGTTAAAATTTCTCCATCTATAGCTGAATGAGATCTGCTATTTGTGTGCCTGGCTATTGAGTTCTGTGCCTCAGACCCAGGTGACCGACCGAGATTGGAGGAAGGAGGGACTAGGAACCCCTTGGCAGGCTTCCCAGTCTGAGCCACACTCCCCAGGCCAGCCTCCGCCTCAGGAGCCCTATAGGAGGAGAGGGGGCATCCGCAGATGCTTGCCTGGTGGTTGATTAAGCTGCTATTTTGCAACTCACTAGGTTCTTGTGTTTTGTGGATGCCCCTCTCTTTCCAGGCATCTCAGGAGGCGAGAAGGCAAGGGAGTGCAGGATGTAAAGTACTCAATCCCAAATTCTAATCTCTAGTGTGGATTCCAGCCGGCTTTTACTTCCCTGTTACTCAGATTGTTCGTTTTGAAAAAGGCACTGCCAGGTCACTCGTGTTTTCCTTTTTGTAAACTGAAATTCAGTGGCAACTTCAATAAAGTAAATTGTATCAGGCCTATTCAAGCTCAGGAGCCATAACAAGCAAGGGTTAAGTTAGGTTTTATGGGGGGAAAAATCGATATTCATTTCTGTCTCTAGTGTGAGATAAAGTAACAAAGTTCAAATTAGGCTTTAGGTCTTCAATTACATGTCTCTTTCAAACAAACAACCCACGATTCTAATGGAAGAGGACTGCATGATATCTTTCCCCCTTCGCAGCACTGAAGTCTGCACTGGAAAGTACACACCACGTTTAGTTATTAATGTTTACCTAAACTCTCCCTCTAAGAAGTGAGAAATGTCAACATTGGGCTAGTGGTTAAATTTTAATTGTACAGAGACTATAAGTATAACTGTGTGCCTAGAAAGCTCTCCCAAGAAAGGTTAACCGGCATGAGAATAGCAAAGAGGGGGGAAATGATGGGGAGAGAGATCCATGGCAGGTGAAGAGAGCAGGCGCTATTGAAATTGACAGTGCATACATTACCGACTGGGGAGGAAGCACTATTTTTGCTTGAAAAATAATAGGACATTGTAATCATCTCCTGGAAGAAGCTGTAAAGCTGGGAGGACGTGATAGCTGTTTGAAAAGCAATTAAGCAGTCTCCTAGAGCCATGGTCGGCAAACTGCGGCTCACGAGCCACATTCGGCTCTTTGGCCCCTTGAATGTGGCTCTTCCTAAGCCTTAGGAGTACCCTAATTAAGTTAATAACAATGTACCTACCTATATAGTTTAAGTTTAAAAAATTTGGCTCTCAAAAGAAATTTCAATCGTTGAACTGTTGATATTTGGCTCTGTTGACTAATGAGTTTGCCGAGCTAGAGGATGCGGGAAGAAATGCAAATAGCCTTAGGCCCCCATCCTGCACCAGCCCTTCAGGAGCCCGCCCTCCTGGAACTGCTGAAGGGCATTCATTCCAGGGAAATGTTACTTCCAGAGTAAGAGGGTGCACAGCTAGAGCAGGAAGCAAAGGGCTGCGTTTAAAATCCTGGAGAAAGGGAATTGCTGATGCTCCTTTGTAAGCCGACTGCAAGATGGAGGTTGTCTCTGTGCCGTGTGCCAGTGCAGAAGGTGTGGTGTTCGTGTGTCAAGGTAAACCTGCACAGACCTGCTTTTCCGGCTCTACCTAATGATTCATTACAAAAAAATTACACTCCAGAATTGGAGAATAAACACAGCCACGTAATTGCTTTGACCTTTCTAGTACTTGCCATTCTCTCAAAGGTCACCCATTGATTAATATCACCCTTTAGAGAGCAGGCTTTCCCAATGGACACTGCTGACGTTGGTCTCAATCGTTCCTGGTCGGGCTCTCTTGTGCTATAGGATGTTTGGCAGCATCGCTGGCCTCCGCCCACTAGATGCCAGAACTGCCCCCCTCCATTGTGACAATCAAGAATGTCTGCAGACAGCTCTGGCTGGGTGGCCCGGTTGGTTAGAGTATCGCCCCATACACCCAAAGGTTGCAGGTTTGTTACCTAGTCAAGGCACCATATATCTAGATTGTGGGTTCGATCCCTAGTCCTGGCATGTACAGGAGGCAACCCATTGATGTTTCTCTCGCACATCAATATTTTCTTTTCTCTCTCTCTCTCTCTCTCTCTCTCTCTCTCCCACCTTCCTTCTCTAAAAAATCAATAAAATCATATCCTCAGGTGAGGATATAAAAAAAAAGTCTGTAGACATTGCCCAATGTCCCCAGGAGGAGCTGGGGAATGGGATCAAATGGCCCCTGTAGAGCACCCAGCTATTAGACGAATTAGTTCATGTCCCAGCGCGGGGCCATGGAGAGCGTGTGCATGGCAAGCCAGCTTGTCTAACTGCAGATGCCTGCCCGCACGCTTCATAAGTAAGTGATGTGGGGCACTGAGTCCCATGCCTTTCAGCCACCCCCTGACACCCCTGGAAGGGGCTGGGGCCCTGCTAATTGTTTTCTGGAGAAGCTTCTACTCTCTGAGCTCCAGGTGCTATTGCTGCTTTTCTGTAAATGGATTAAGTCAAGTAAAACAATCTACAAGCTCTGCAGGGCTCCACATCCAAGGCAAACATGCAAAACAGATGCGAAAGTGAAATGTCAGCTTTCCCCTAACCTGTGAATTTTCAAATCAGTTTAATGTATTTTAAGGTCGGCGGTAAAGGCATATGAATAGCCCTCTCTCTGCCATGTGACAGGCAGATTTTAAGATTGTGTTGGAGGGGAGGGGTGAGGTATGCAGAGTCCGTGGGAGGAGGCAGCCCTGATATTAACGATTCAGAGCGCTATGAAGGATGCTCACACCCTGGGATGCTGACTGGTTTAGAAATCTCTCTGTCTGCCAGATCCCAAGCTCACCACTGGATGTCACCCTGGTTTCACCGGAGTTTCTCACTACAGCTAACTTCCACACCAGGAAGTTTCAGGGCCCATGTAGGCTGCTCTGGGAGGAAATGTGGGACCAGAGTAGCCTTCACCTGTCCCAGAAAGGTTATGGTAAGGGCTCCTGGGTGCTCACAGATTGCTGGGAAGATGAAATGAAGTGAAAAGCAGCTTGTGCACAGCCAGCAGATAGTGCTCCCCCACCCCAGTGCCCCGGAATGCCCTTTCAGTGTTGTCACGTACCCTCGGCACCTACAGCCAGCTCAAGCCCGCTGTGCCCATATGAAGAGAGGGCCATTACTGCCGGGAGACGATGTTCCCCCATGGCAGCCCTTAATCAGTGACCAACAGGCCAACAGAAGCTCAGCTTCCTAGACTCTGGCTGGTCAGCCCCTGAGGATAACTCTCTGAGGCCCCGTGGGATCAGGCAGAGACCAGCACTGTAGGGCTGCACCCTTGTTGACCTGTCCTGCTACTCCTCTCGCCCTTCCTCTTTTCCCCGGAGCCATCTATAATAATAAAAGGGTAACATGCTAATTAGACCATTAGACCAAACCTCCTCTGGGCATCATTCTGGACGTCCTTCTGGACGAAGTCAGGGCCGGAGTAAAGCCACCCGGGTCCCGGGTGCCTGGAGGCGGCAGTTGAAGGGAAGCAGCCGTGTCCTGCCAGAGCAAAGCCCGGGTCCCGGGTGCCAGAGGGAAGCTGGTGCTGGCAGCTGGGGGAGGGAAGGCCTACTCTTGCATGAATTTTCGTGCATCGGGCCTCTAGTTCTTTCATAAATCACTATACCTAAATCCCCATCTCAAGGTCTACTTCTAGGGAACCTCCTCTAAGGTGCTGGTTTACAGCCCCTGCTCAAAAATCCTTGGTTCCTTTTCCCCAGGATCCTCTCTCTTTCTGCTTCAGGTATCAGTAGGATTTGGGCTCGCAAGTTAGCTAGCCTGGGCCCAGACCTCTCTGCCTTTTCCTGTGGTTCTGTCCAGCTGACCGCTTCTGCCTGCTGACCCTCTGAGCATGGCTGAGGGCTACTTCTCAGGAACCAGTGTGTGTGCTTGTGGTCCATGGGGGTCAAGGCTTGAGCTTTATCCATTTGTGGCATCTGAAGACTCAGAAAAAAAATCTAGAAGCAGATAAAAAGATCTTTAAATCACTTTGGAGTCATAAGGTACCCAAGATGAGAAAGAGCAGGGAGAGAAGTTTTACTTGTTATTTTTTTCCACATCTACATAGGATTACTCAAATTAACATTCCCACCGCATCTGGTTCTTGTGTCCAGAATAAATTCACCTGGTGAAGCAACTAGGAAAAGGGGAGAGGGAGGGTAACAGGACATGAGCGGTGGGAAAGCAGGGTGAACTATTAGGAGCACCACCTCATTTTTTACCTCCCACACACACTGGCTTTAGGATAGTGCATGCTTGAGAAAAAATGATTAAAACAATTGCTCATGTGTGACAGAAAAGTCATTCCCATTTAGAAAAATATTTAAATCATGGGTTGGGGAGCATTCTCTGTCTCAGTTAATGATGGGTTAGAGGGTCGTTATATAAAGCTTGTGATCAATATGTCATTTGCTGATTGAATTGCTGATATATCCTGGTGTTTGTAGGGGACACAGCTGAGACGACATCAGAGCATGGGAAGGCCTTTAAGTCACGAAAATTGCATTTCAAGGGTACAATGTGGAATGGTATTAGCTTGTATAATTTGTTTTTCTCTTATTTTGTTTATCATTTCAGATAGATGAGGCTGAGGGTTGAAGAAATGAGATTTTCTTCCTAGTGCTAGCTCCTATTTCTTCTCTCCACTCAGAGCTGAAATACCCACTCCCTCCAGAGATTTGTTTAAATACCACACAGATGAGCTCAATATGTCCCTGTATTGAATCAGATCCATGAGGGCACCAGTGTCTCCTCAACCAATAAACACGAGAAGCAATAAATGCCCACATTTATCTCGGGGCAGGGGTGCGTGATGCTAAAGGCAACGGCACCTTTGACTTCTCTTTCTTCTAAGCGTAGGAAATATGCCAGAGTTTTCTAAAGCTTTAATACACAAAAACGGCTGCTGAACTTAGTCACACTGCGAGGTCTGGCGGCCTCGTATGCAAGTTCTCTAGCTTCTTAACCTGCCATCTATCGGACTGGAGTGGCCTGCCCTTTTCTTCCCACTCTCCTTGCCCTCTGGGCACAGGGGCCAGTTTCAGATTTAACCCGGGGAACTCCTGAGGTTGTGAACCCACAATGTCAGTGGGTGATAGCCTCTCTGAGTTGTTAAAATGTCTTTGCTCTTCGTGGGAAGGAAGAAAGGAAGGAAAACTCCCCAAGTGAGAATGGGTCCCAGAGGCCTCATTGCCCCCCCGCCCCCCCCCATCCCCCCAACCCTCACCCTTCACTACTCAGCCCCTTTTCTCGAGGTAGATGTCAGTCCTGGTGCGTAGGAGCTGGCTGGGGCAAGGAGGGAGCCTGCAGTTGGAAGCCCTGTGGTTGAAAAATGAGGCTGGATGCATGAGGCCAGACAGATGGGGGTGTTGGGCAGATTGAGAGGACAATGGGGCTTCTGGGTGTTTCAAGGGATGATGGGGTATCTGGAATGGGGGAGCCAGCAGGCAAGAGACAAATAGAAACAAAGGTAGAGTAAACTCTTCTTACCTTAAAAGTGTGTTGAGAGCCCTACATGCTGCCTGAAACTTTTAATGGAATAAAGTGAGATAGAAAAAAATAAACTAGTTTGGGGGTTTTAGGCTTTTTTTGATGGAGTGGAAGGTGTATCATTTACATGACTGAACTCCATAATAATTTGGCAAAAACATCTTCATCTAAAGCAGTGGTTCTCAACCTTCCTAATGCTGCGACCCTTTAATACAGTTCCTCATGTTGTGGTGACCCCCAACCATAAAATTATTTTCGTTGCTACTTCATAACTGTAATTTTCCTACTGTTATGAATCGTAATGTAAATATCTGATATGCAGGATTGTGGATATTTTCATTGTTACAAATTGAACATAATTAAAGCATAGTGATTAATCACAGAAATAATATGTAATTATATGTGTTTTCCGATGGTCTTAGGCGACCCCTGTGAAAGGATTGTTCGACCCCCAAAGGGGTCGCAACCCACAGGTTGAGAACCGCTTATCTAAAGTCACTGTGGACCTAGATGAAAAATGACCCTGGGATCTAAGTCTCCAACTTGCCTTAAATGGCCCCCTCTTCATGGTTGTGGGATGACCAGACCACAGAAAACTGAGGAACAAACCCCATTTCCAACTCCTCCCCACCAACTTTCTACACCCTAAGGTAAAAAATGTTTTTAAAATACTAGATTTAAACTCAGAAATGGTGAAATTTTTTGAGTCTAGTACAGACATTTTTATTAACATTGTAAACAGACAAACAACACAAATTTATGACTATATCAAAAGAATTACATTAGTAATACAAAACCAAAGCAGATTTCCAGTTAAATATAGGAAAACTTATGGGTCAATTGGAACTACCCAACCTGCGTCCCTCACCAGATTTTCTTTCCACATCGTCCTTGACTGGGGAATTTGCACAGGAAGAGGAAATTCAAGTTGAAACAGAAGGAGAAAATAACCTACAGATTTGTTTTTTTGTGTCTTTTCACTTGAAGCTTGAATAACACCAAGTGGTAGCACATATTAAAGGGAAACTATTTCATTAAAAATATTTTATAAACTGTCCCACCCCCACTGTATACACAAATATTTAAAATTTGGAGAGGGGTAAATTGATCATTTAGAGGGTAAAATTATTCAGATGAAATAATTTGTGAGACTTTTTAAAAAGATAAATTTAAAAGCATAGTTCAAACATCTATGAGTCCAAATAGCTCTCCCCCCACCAACAACTTCACATCCCAAAGCCATCAAAGATTAAAAGTAACAACAATCCTAGAGTATTCCCTGATGATACAGTGCCTTTGGGTAAATTATAACATTCCAGTTTTCCAGAAAGTCACGTAGGAAGAAAACAGCATGTCCCAAGGGAAGACCTGTGTGATCTACCAGGTTTATACAGGGAGCCAAAGAGCAGGGAAGAATTACTCTTCAGAAATAGCTACGGATGAACCATCTTCTCTATGCATCCCTCTGTAAGAGAAGGCTGACAAGTAATCCTCTGCTTTCAATCACCCACTTGCGCTGAAACCAAGCCAATAGAAAATGAGACTGAGTTGAAGCCCTTCCTTTTCTGCCACCTCTGGCCCCAAACCTTAGTCCTCCTGTAAGGTAACAAATCCTGGAAACCAAAGTCCAAAATAAGGGACACAGAATTTGGGGTTTCTTGTTTGTTTGCCTTTTTTCTTAATTTTGGTGTTTTCTTTCTACTTGCAGATTTGTCTAATTTCTTACTCGCAGAAAAAGTCAATATCCTGGAACAGAAACAAAAGGAAAAAAAGAATGAACTGAGAGGTGGGGCCAGAAAACAGATGTAGATTCTTTATTTAAAATAATACCTAATCAAAGCTTAATTTGGACTTAAAATAAGTAAAGGTTGAAACCCAAAGATTATGACTTAATTATCACTTTAAAGTAAAATTACTTAAAATGAAAGTTCTCAAATACACTTTTAATTTATGGTTATTTGACATATTCAAGTTCAATGCTAACAAATGATGACAAGTGAGTTCCATTTGGTTAGGCTGGGCAATGTTTTGAAATTATTTAGCACAGCAGTTAGCTCCGGGAGAACGGCTTCAAAATAACCACCTTACAAAGTAGCTCTAAGGGGATCTTTTATTTCTGTCCTGGGTTTACAAGACCCCAGGGTATTGGAAAGGGTGTAATTTTTTTTTCCATACATAAGTGGAGTCTACCACAAAAATAAGGTATTCAGCCCTAACCGGTTTGGCTCAGTGGATAGAGTGTCGGCCTTCGGACTGAACGGTCCCAGGTTCGATTCCGGTCAAGGGCATGTGCCTTGGCTGCGGGCACATCCCCAGGGGGGGTGTGCAGGAGGCAGCCGATCGATGTTTCTCTCTCATTGATGTTTCTAACTCTCTATCCCTCTCCCATCCTCTCTGTAAAAAATCAATAAAATATAAAAACATGTTTAAAAATAAGGTATTCAAAGATTTTACCAGAATGTATTGACTTTATTAAATACAGGTGGTATATTTTTTCCCCAGGCCAAGTCTTGAGCAAATAAATATGTGACCATCAGTTAGAGTCAGATGATACTATTTTGGTTTCTTTCTTTGTGACATGAATTACTTTCAACTAAAACAAAAGGGGGGTCAGTGGAGAAAGTTCAATACTCTTTCAACCTTGGTAGTAGGTGTGGATGCTCTCCCAAACCTCTCTGTCTCAGAAGTCACCACGGGAACCTGGGGCTTTGCTCCATATATAATGTGAGTTACATAATGCATGTAAACACCAGCCTGCATTATGCTAGAGCTGAGTCTTTCTCTGGCCACCTCTGAGACACTTACTGTGGTCGGGACTTCCTTGGTGGCTTCCTGGTACACGTGTTGCTCCTCCACCAAGTTCCTGGGAAAATAACCCACCGTTCCCATCTCATCCTCATGGTCATCACCATACACCTGTGCCCAGAAATGAACCAGTCAGGGGAAAGCGGATGTGAGGCTCCAGAAACCCTCAGGCATCCCCTTTGCTGTTAGTGAGAATGACATAACTGCCAATGCCTTGCACTTCACTCTGGATTCCGGGGGCTCAGACTTAAATTTTAAGTTCACTTACAGAATTAGGTCAACCCCCAGAAGTTGTGTTTCTATTCCTCTGTGGCTCAGTCTCTTACTGGTCTCACTATTTCAGCATGCCTTTATTTTCTGCAATCTTGTGAGCTGCCTGAGATAACTTTGGAATCATAAATAAATAAAGTCAGTAAATTTTTTAAAGTAAATTTTATTTTAAAGGACTTGCATTTCTCAGTTTTTAAAAATTTAAATGAACATATACTTGAGTAAATTTAAGGTATAATTCTTTGTTACCTGAGAATCTATCTGTGGCACTACCAATGAGGACAGTAAGCCAGTCCTGGCTTTACCCCTCCCCAGGGCCCATTCTACACATTTTAACTAAAAAAAGGAGATTCTTTGGAATTAAAGAAGGGGCTAAAGTTTCCTTAAAAATATTGAAACATAGACCGACTGCCAACATACATGCCTTTACTTGGCTAACCCAAATAACTTTTAGTAAGTTTCAAACTCTTTGGGAGGCTCAAGTTCCCATGTATCTGACTAGTTTTTCTTGCAAAAACATCACATAAGCCTGCATTTGGCTCTGTTATAAAATTGTCATTGTTTGTTCAAAATACCATAAAAACAAATATACATGAATTTTTGTACTTGCATCTACAATCTCTACATTGTTCTTAATGGCCAGTTTTAAACATGTAAAATGCATTGAAGATAGGTAATAGAGAAGAACATTAAGAGCAACATATGTCAAGATGTGTGTATATTTTCAATAATCTCATCTTACACTGCCAGCCCAAAATTCTCCAGCTTCATTTTCTTTTACCAGCTTTGAGTAAACATATATCTGCTGCCCTTTTTTAACGTTAATGAATCTACAGTCTGGGGCATTGTAATCTTCTTGAGCTCTGGACAGAGAAATAGTATCTGGAAGGAAAAACAAAACAAACATTGAATGACTACTTTTTTGGCTCCTAGATTTTAAAACAGTAAAAAGGCAGAGCAGAGCAGAAAACTCGGAAATCAGAGTGACTAATACCTCCCCATTCACAGCTTCTGGTCAGTTCAAAGGGAGTAAGAAATACAAAGCATTAAAGCTGCATCCAACAGAACCTTAGCCAAGCAGATATCCTATGGTTAACTCTCTAGAGATACAGACCAGGATAAAACAATGCCAATCAAACATACACATTAGAGAAGATTCACTTCAAAGAACAATCAGATTTTGTGCTGTTAGTGGATAGTTTTCAATTATTTAATAACAACATAATAAAAGGCATTTAAAAAGTCCTTACAGACACACTCGTCATCTGCACAGAGCTTCTTGGAAGCAAGTTTGTCCATAAATATTCCATGCACGGTGCCTAAGGCCACAAGAGCTGGAAGGAAAAGTAACAATAGTCTTGCCATCGCCTTGTTTGCTGCTTATGCTATCGCCCTTTGAGTGGAAGTGGAAACTGACTTCAGTGGTTCCTGCCTTTTATGTGAAAGCCAGACATCTGGGTAAACCCCCCGGCCAATGGGAAGGTGCCTCTGCTTTCATAACAGCTACTGGGCTCCAGGGGCTACTTCGCATCTGATTTTCCAAAGAGACTCAAATTCTATGTCTCCTTTTTATACATAAATGATTTCCAACCGGTCCATCATTGTTCAAGCCACTTTAGTTGTGGTTTACTGCATCAGCAGGGCATTGTTGAGAAAACTAGGAGAATTTTAAATCTGTTTAAAAAAATTTAGTTCAATTCTCATATTCTTTCAACCTCTGAGCAAAAATGTGCTCACTGTAGGAATCTGTTGAAAATGTGAGAGCTACATCTTTGGTCCAAAGGATTTTGTTTTAAACAAATCCAATTGACTATCTCGGTTTATATAACAGGTGAATGAAAGGATTCTTGAGTTTAGAAGTCATTCATAATAGGATTCTTAGAAATTGTGTCTGCCATGGGGCAGACATGGATTGTAGCACAGGAGTCACATTCAGACCCTACCAATGAGGAAAGGAAGAGATGGGTGGGTTGGAAAAATGGAACAATCTTTTCTCCACCTACTTTATCAGAGACTTTTGAAAGTCAGTCTCAAAATGTTCAAGGATTTTGGATCCTAAAGAAGGGAGCAAAGCTAGAGGGTTGAGTTACCACTCCCACCCCTTCCCTGCTCCTGGGCATCTTTCCCATGAAAAGTGTGGCACTGCTAGAAGCCACCAAAGTTGAAACACAATACCTGGCTCCATCTATTCAACAAATTTACTAAGCACCTACCTTGTGCCAGGCACTGTTGTAGACACTAGAGACATAGGAGTGAATAGTCTGTAGTCCCACAGGTTTACTTTCTATTAGCAGAGACATACAGTAGGTTGCTAGTTTTATATAGTGTTTGGGGCTGGCATCTCTCCCATAAAGTGCCCTGCTCCATGGTTTATGGACTAGAGGTCCCTGTCAGGATGCCCCGCCCACTTGGTGGACGACCAGGTTTCAGAGCAGTGCCTCTCCGACCCAGCCCCCAAATGCAGTCACCTCAAAAAATGAAGGCCAACCATGCAACTTACAAATTAATTTTGTACAAAATAATTCTCTAAGGGAGAAACTGGAAAAGCAAAATATATATACAGTAGAATTTTAAAAATTGATTGATTGGTGTGTGTGTGTGTGTGTGTGTGTGTGTGTGAGTGTAAGAAAGTTTCCTTGTTTTGTTTGTGTGTGGACAGGGGGCAGTGTGATTTTCAGGGGAGGATCTTTCATACAGCTGGCCCTGGTTTAGAAGCTTGTTTAATTCAATATCTTCATTATAGATGAAAAAACTGAGGCCCAGTAAAGGCCAGGGCTGCCTTCTTAACCACACAATCTAAAGGCTGCCGGCAGGACTGTGGTTCAGTGCTGTTTCCACACGTCTGCTCTCAAATTAGAATTGAGATTTTGAATTCTTTATTTTCAGATTCACTTCAAGAACAGAATGAATTAGAAATCAGAATGCCAGTGTATTTTCCTTCCTCTAATTTAGGGATCTAAGAGGATCTCTGGAAAAAGTAAAGTATTAAATCTTCTTAGTTCTGATGGGGCAGCTGTTTTACAGACTGTTTACAGCAGGGGTCCTCAAACTTTTTAAACAGGGGGCCAGTTCACTATCCCTCAGACCGTTGGAGGGCCGGACTATAGTTTAAAAAAAAAAACTATGAACAAATTCCTATGCACACTGCACATATCTTATTTTGAAGTAAAAAAACAAAACGGGAACAAATACAATATTTGTATTTGCATGTGGCCCGCGGGCCGTAGTTTGAGGACCCCTGGTTTACAGTCTCAAGCCAGCCCTCAACATAGGAGAGTTCAAAGACAATTACCTTTTGAGTCACTTGAAGAAATGGAGACTGCGCAAAGTCAGATTGCCACACTGTATATAGGCTCCCCAAAGCAGAGTGACATGTTGAATAAAGCCACATCCAAGCTCTCACAACTCAGCAAATACAAAGCCCTTATTGGCCATTTGAAGAAGTAAAAAGATGTCAAGCCTACTGAGTGTATCGCGGGCAGGCCTGGGATGCCTGAGCATTCTGTAGTGGGCAGAGACAGGATGATGACTAGAGAGAGGCCTCTGTAAAATGTTGCTTGCAAATAGCAACTTTAACTTGCAATAATTCAGCAAGCAGTTGTGCCTGGCAGCCATGCTCGAGACACTGCCCATCTGAGGGTCCAGAAAATGGCTCTGTCCTCTGTATTTTCAGATGTATTCTCTAAGTCTTTAACCCCCATAAGACATTTTTTCTTAAATGAGCATCTCCCTCTGGAGTTCGTGAAATGGAGACTGTGGCTCCCTTAGGGTCTAGAAATAGGCTTGGGCAAGTGGGTGGGGTGGAAGCCGCCTCCTTGTCACAACCTACAAGGCTCTGAGTGATCTGGCCGCTGCCCCTGAAGTCACCTCCTGTCACTCTCCCTCACTTGCTCTGTGCCTGCCATACCAGCTGCTCTCTGTCTTTTGAAAATGCTGAGCTCGTTTCCACTTCAGACCTCTCAGTTTATCGCCTGGGATGCTTTCCCTCCAGTGAGTGGTGTTCAGGTCTCTGGCCAAGATGTCTCCACAAACAGACCAGTTTACCAGACCACTTCCTGCACTCCTCCAACCAATCTCTCCATCATGGGACCGTGGCATGTGGCATGCCTTTTTCATTTACTTGGTGGTGTTTTGTCCCCCAAAGCTCTATGAGGTGGAGATCTTGTCTATCTTGCTCATCACTCTATAATTAGCACTCAAAAATACTTAGTACTCATAAATAGGTATTCATTGAATAAATGCATGAGTCCCCTGAAATAGTATGCTTAGGTATATACATGCACATGTCCATTTTTTTTTTCTGGTGAAAGTCCCTAGGTTTTATCATATTCAAAAAGAGGCTCATTCTTCCAAAATTAGTATTCACTGACTAAATTATTAGGGCAGAGACTCAGTGGTCTGGCCACCAAAGTATGGTCCTCAGACAAGCAACTTTGACATCACTTTATAGTCTCTCTTACCTCATCCCAGACCTCGTAAATCTGAATCTATGTTGTGACAAGATATGCAAAGGGTTAATATGAACATTAAAGCTTGAGAAGAATTGCTAGAGGGCAAATCAAATAAAGCAAAATGTTTTAGCCAGAGTTTGATTCTTCATTAGGTCTTTGCTGGATACATTTTCCAACGACAAAAGGCTTATTAAATACCCAAACAGAAAATACTTCAAGCCTTAAAGTTTAAAATGGAGATGTGAGCCTTTCACAAGTTTTCACTTTTATACTATCTTGTATTTATACTGCCTTTGAAAAACACAATTTGAAAGAATGATCTAATCATTATAACATACTTGTACGGTAGAAATCTACTTTGTTCTTTCTTAACCTTGACTCACATTGGAACCAAGGAGCTTAAAAATGATTGATGAATGGGTTTCACCCTGGATTTAACTGATATGGAGTGTGGATTAGAAAATGTTTGAAAATGCTTCCCAGATGATTCTAATATGCAGCCAAAGCCGAAAATCAAATTCAAAATTGAGAACCGCTATATTAGATGGGTAGCAACACTGTTCCCTCCAAATACTCCTAGACACTCCCACTCCCACAGATGGGTAAAGGTCAAAAAAGCCTAGTTTGAACATGTCTTCTTCAAAGAATAATTAGCTCCTTTTCCTTATCTTTCCTCCCTCATGAAGCCTTGCTTTCTAAAGTTTGATTACATACAGGGAGGTTTGAGCAAGTCAGTAAATGCATTGAGGTTAATGGGACTGGTGGAAAGTTACAAATAAGGGCAGGGGGGCTAGAATAAGTGTTCAGGTGTGTATAGATCTTCTCTATAAAATTAAGATCATGAGGCTCTCGGGCTGGGTTGGAGGGGCTGGAGCTCTCTCTCAGGCCCCGCTTGGGCCCTCCCTCACCTGGCCCTGTCCAGATGTGGTGCTGCAGGGCCTGCGCCTGCCTCGAGGGGCAGGCACCACGGTTCTGGTGGGACATGGGCAAGAAGCACAGGCCTTACAAACACCTGCCTCTACTAGGAACATGCGAGAAGCCCTTGAAGCTGGTCCTCCAAGTAGGAGGGAAAGATGTCAACAAGCTCTCCACCTGCAGCTTGGGGCACGACTCAAGCCTTTTTGAGAGAAGGATCATGACGAACACAAGGACAGAACTCAGAAAAAGAGAAAGACAAAAAGCAGGTTCAAGGGAGAAACACAGAAGCGTGTGAAGGAAGATAGAAAGAAGCCAGATAGGGATCATGTGGAGAATGAGGCAGAAAAAGACCTCCAGGGCCAGGCCCCTGCAGGATTAGACTTGCCTCCTGACAAGCCTCCCAAGCTCCTTCGCCAAACAAGAAGTAGAACACACACCTCTTTGAATCAATTGATGAGACAGTTGCAAATAAAAGACCCAAGTGCTTTCTTTTCATTTCCTGTGACTGACTTTATTGCTCCCAGCTACTTCATGATCATTAACCACCCAATAGATTTTAGTACCATGAAGAAGACCGACTATCAGTCTACAGAACTGAAGGATAACTTCAAGCTTATGTGTACTGATGCTATGATTTACAACAAACCAGGGACCACTTATTATAAAGCTGCAACGAAGCTATTGCACTCAGGAGTGAACATTCTTAGCCAGGAGAGAATTCAGAGCCTGACGCAGAGCACAGACTTCATGGCAGGCTTGCAGAAGAGTCGGAAGCAGAAAGACTGGACTGACACCCCACAGAGAGGGGAGGAAGGCAGCTGCTGGCCACCGAAAGGGAGGACTCAGGCAAGATGGGAATACAAGTCTTTGAGTTCCAAAGAGGAAAACAAAGACAAAAATGTGCTTGAAGGTAAAGTTAAGAGCAATAATTTAGAAAGAGAGCAGGAGGGAAGTTGACCTGATGGCTTGTTAATAGTCAAGTATGAATTTGAAAGAAAACCAATACAAATTCTAAGTGGTAAGTTTTGTTCAAGGAAATATTAAAACAGGAATATGAAAAAATGATCAATAATATCACTTGAGCCCTGGCCAGGGTGGCTCAGTTGGTTGGAGAGTCAGTTCCCAGTCAGGGCGGGTTCAATCCCTGGTTGGGGTGTGTACAGGAGGTAACTGATCTATGTTTCTCTCTCCTATAGATGTTTCTCTCTCTTTCCCCCTCTCCCCTCCTCCAGTGAGGATTAAAAATACATTTTTTTTTAAAGTCACTTTAATATGAACGATCCATGAAAAAACTGCCCACTTCTTTAGATACCATGGTTTTACAAGCAGGGGCCTGAATCAATGGCCTTAGATATAAATCAAATCTAAAGAACATAAGCGTTGAAAAGATTGGAACATTGGTATTTGAGGCTTACAAAAACAGCAAGATTAGGATTGGCAACCCTTCATAAGTCAGTTTATTTTTCTCAAAAAAGATTGTAGACTGTAAAATCTTTACCTTGAGGTCTTTCAATAGAGCTTCAATATTAACCACACAGGTGTTCCTTAGAACAGTCCTGCCTCAAGAGGGTAAGAGTACAAGATGTGAAGTTTATAGACACCATTTTTTTGCTGTTTTCCCAGAAAACAGTAAGTAGTTACTCCTAAATGGCCTTTATTCAACACTGAACAAAAAGATTTGTGAAATGCCTTTTACTAGCAAAATACTATGCTCATTTATTTGAATATGAAGATCAAATTTAGCTCCTGCCCAGTTCATATGCATAGAAAATAACATTATAGAAAATCTAATCAAGAGCTTGATCTAATTCCCCTTTGCTTTTACTAAAATGGTTCACTGTTTCTCATTAGCTGCTCCAATACCAGAAAAACATCCTATTACAGTTTTATTTACCTTAACATGTGCTCTAGACTTAGCCCAAGTATTTGACAATAGGACAGTGGGCCAATAAATGAAGTATTATGTATAAAACTTTATTGTACAAAATTAAGGCCTTCACATTTCATAGTTCACTAGTAGGTAATTTTTAAAAATCTACACAAAAATTTTACTTGCATTTCTTCCAGCCCCAACTATTAAAATGGCCTGACCAATTGTTATGAAAACAAACACTATAAATAACTCCAAGTCCTTTAAAGACAACTCTCCCAAATGTTATTTCTTGGCATAGGTGATCTTCATGGCATGAGATGGTGTGATCTTAAATCCTTGTAAAGCATCCCTGGCAGCTCCAGCCTGTCCATCATTTTCAAATTCAACAAATGCAATGTCATGCCGCCCAGGTACCAAACGTACTTCCTTGAAACCAGGGAACCTGTGAAGAAAAACAATTTATATCTATGTAAATTATTTATATATATGTAAATACATATATTTATTCTGTGTTTAAACTTATTAAGCAACTTCCTGGAAAGTACTATTTCCTACCAAAAATCCTGAGTAGGGTAAAGATAATTAATAATATAATTAAAATATAATTAACACTAGAAGAATTGCAGGAATAATATAAGCTAATTATATTCTTATCACTGTATCAAAGCTTTGTTTTCAGTTTTACTCATCAATTAGAATTCATAATTCAAACATCAGTGGTAATTCATGTCTTTATTTGCTAAATCTGAAGACTAACTTTAATTCATGGTTAATCCCAAACCAAATCAACGAGCTTGTAAAAAATTACTGCTGTATGGTACACAAATGGATTCAACTCATGAAAGTGCTATTTGTCCTATCAGGAGAATCTTGGAACACAGACTTTTTAATAATAAAACTTACTGATTAAACAGCATGGATAACATCATCTCATTAGTCTCTTCTGGTAAATTATTAAGGAATAAAATATAGTTTGGAGGGTAATCAGGGACCTATTAAAAAGAAAAAAGGCAAAGTTAGCTTGTAAGTATGAAAAATATTGTAAACCATTTGGCTCTTACATAAAATCTAAACTCGAGAGAGCTACATTGTACAGTTTATTAGGGATTATGAAAACTTAATGCATGCATCAAACACTATAGCTGAAAATCAAGACCAGAGGAATAAATATAAACCTAACAGTAACTAAGCAGACATTCAAATCACTTAACACAAATTTGGCAAACTATAAATCTTATCAGTATTAAGTATTTAAAAATATTTAAACCAATATTTAAATTTTGTCATAATTGGAGGATCCTGTCATCTGGGTTACATAATTGAAAGATCCTGACAAAACTAGAGAAGGCGGCAATATCACCCTCCTTTAGCTTGTTACCCAAGAACAGTGATATTCAATTCTCTGCATTCCTGCTTACTACCTCCCAGCATTTAAGAAAATTGAGAACCACTATTTGGTGACTTCTAATGTTTTTTGCAAGTAAATGAGATATACATGAGTCTAGTTACCCACAAATAAGTAGAAACAAGCCCTGTTTTAGATATTAAAAACTGTTTGATTCCCCATCCTCAGGTAATAAGGATCTATAGGGAGATCATCATGTTTATAAGAAAAAGCTTCCCTCTCTGGCTAATTTTATGGGGGGAAAAAGATAAAGTATAAAGAATAACTTAAGTGAACAACTTAAGGCTTAGAGAATTCAGTGCTGGCACTTGTAAACTAGACTATAATTGTTATAAGAGTTCAAAGAAGGAAAATAGGTAATAAAGAAAATGCAAATAACTTAAAATCAGAGCAGCAAAACCTCAGTGATATAAGGAATTCTCTAAATTAAAGATACATGGTACAGACTGAGAGCTGTCAGAGGGGAGGTAAGTGGGGTGAATGGGATGAAAGGTGAAGAGAATAGCGAAAGAACATATACACACAGCCCATGGACACAGACAGCAATGTGGTGAGGGCCAAAGGGATGGAAGGCGGGATCTGGAGACAGAGGGAATGAGGGTGGGAAATGGGGACATCTGTAATAATGTCAACAATAAAAACAAAATATAACTTTTTTAAAAAGAATGTTGTCAGACCCTAGCACCTAGGAGACAAGAAGGAAACCATGAGTACATAATTGAGGCTTCCTCTGAGGCCGTTAGCAAGGAGATCTAGAAGAGTTTGTAAGCTATCTATATAAGGAGACTTAAATATATTTATGCCGAGGAAGAAAGAGCAAGGGTAAAAAGGAAACAACTATGTGAAAACAACTTTGTGTAAGTCTGTTAGAAAAGCTGGTTTAGCCCTTCAGCCAACTGGAATAGAAACGAGCCGTGTCTGTACAGCCCTTGGCTACGGAATGTTTGCTCCCTGGCCTCACAGTTCAAAATCTGTCATTTTGATTCCCTCACTGATTCATTAGCCAAAGTGAGGAATAAAGTCATCTTGGTTTTCTCCCTCCTAAAGGAGATTAAAATATTCCGAGTGAGTTTCTACATTAAAGTGCTATATAACTTAATGTTATATTTTACAGATGGAATTATTTTTAGTTTTTGGAGACATGCAAGTTGTTATATGTTGTTGCTATTGCTTTATATAGTTTTATTTTAAAGCACCACATGAAAAAAAATACTACCTGAGGGTTTGGCGTCGCATTTCCTTGGGGATTAACTGAATTTGGTGCTCCCTAAACAAAAGAAAGAGAAACAGTTAAAAATTTCAATCCCTCTAAAAAAGTAGCATGTGTTTATTTTTATAATCACTACATAAAAATAGCATTAATTTAAACAGATTTCTTATTCCATTTAATTTTACTTTAAGAATTTACATCTTAGCTCTGACTCAAACATTCATGTATTTGGCTTATCAAGTATTTTTGAAAGGTCTAATCCTAAATTTTAGATAATATGTCATAAAGTTATGCCTTAAAGTTATGAAGAAATATACAAGAGAAAAAACAAGGGAACAATTTTTCTTAGCTTTTTTTAACAATTAGACAAAAGTCAAGCACTATACTTTGTGAAACTGACTTCTAATCACTTTTAATCTAAAAGTAATTACTTATGGATGATAATTTTACTTTATCTATTATTTTAAATTAAAAATTTGAATTCCTGAATTGTTCAAAGAAAGCAGGTTTGAGTGGAGTACTCATGATTAAAGATAATATCTATGGTTTATAGGCAGTGGAACTTGAGAAATAAGTCAATAGATATAAATATATTCTGTGAATGATGAACTGTCATACAAATTCAAATAAAACTGTCAAACATAAATCTGCACATGTAAAGGTTTATCTTTTAATTTATTTAAACATTAATATTGGAACTTTAGAACTCAACCAGTCCGGCTTCTTAAAAATCCACCTTTAACCCTTTGAGTGCCAACCAATATCCTAGGAACTATGCTAAAATTGCCAAGGCATTTTTGCTGATTTTACAGCAGTTTAGGAAAAAAATTATGAATCACAAGTAAATGAAGTTACATATTCAATATCTTCCACAAAATCGTCATCTTCACAGCAAGAATTGACATATTTAGCAATATCTCATCACTAATAAAAGCAGACTTAGAACTGGACACTGCAGGAGGAGCGCAATAGAGCTCCTGGCACTTTTGGCGAAAGACAGGAGTGCAATCGTGCTCCCTGGCACTCTAGGGGTTAAACACATTTACACACATGTGCATGCATGAACCTCAAAGACATCCCTATCAAAATTTAACACCAGAAAATAAATAACTTTTGTCCATCTTACCAGACCAGGCTTCTTATTAGCAGTCAGTGCTGTCTGTTCCACAGTTTTGGCTTTCTTCTTTTCTTTTTTCTTTTCTTTGTCAGCAAAGGTGCCACGCATTTTAGATATTATATCTGAATCTGTTTTTGCATACTGGATTCGCTGTTTTAATTATTTGAAAACAAGTTACTTTTCATTATGCTCAAGGTTTACACTAGTCATTAACATTTCAAATTTCATTATCCAAATACACTACAAGGTAATTTTAAACCCATCCCTAAGGAAATCTGTCAAATGTACTGAGTGCCAAATAAAAATAAGTTGTGGCCTATGATTCACAACTTATACAAAGTTAGATTCAACTGTGCTTTTAGAAAAACCATAGATTTTCATATGAGAAAAACATGCCTGTGAAACAGCTGTACCACTGCCTCTCTCCATTTAATAAAAGAATAGAGAAAACTGCATTTGAATAGAGAAAGTTGCCTATCCCTTAGCAGGGACTCTCAGTAGAAGGGTCAACATGTGTCAGTTAGCTGTGAAATGTGTCTTTTGGAATTTGTTACTTCCAAAGTTAAAGCCCCCAAAATTGGGAATGACTTTCTTCTCAATCTGCTCTATTATTCTTAAATAAAATAACTAATAGTGGCATCAACTTGAACTTAAAATGCTTTGAAAGGAAACAAAAGGGTGGCAGCACAACTTGTGCAACCAGGCCACTGACTCATTCTTACTAGGCCACAGCCGGCAGGACCAGTATGCACAAGTAAGACAACAGGCCAGCGTTGAAAAACATCGGTCTAGGACAGCATTTCATAAACTAGAATGTGCATTCCAATTACCGGAAGAGTTTGTGAAAGTGCAGATTCCAATGCAGGAGGTGTGGGTGATACTACTGGCATGGCTGCCACACTCTGAGTAGTTTTTAGGCCCTGGCCTAAAGCATTATCACAGAGCTGAAGCCAATGCAATTAGCTATCCCGAAACATTTGCTATGAGTTAAACTGTTATCTACAGTGTACAAAACCGCAACCACCGCTTCAAGGAAACATTTCTTCCCTGGAGCCATAAGAGCCGAAACTCTGTCTCTGAGCATATCGTAGCACAACAATCAAAACACACAAGAGCCCTGGATGGGTGGCTCAGTTGGTTGGAGCATTCTCCTACACCAAAAGGTTGTGGTTTGATTCCAGGTCTGGGCACATACCTGGGTGTTGGGTTCGATCCCTGGTCGGGGTGCATAAGGGAGGCAACCAATAGATGTTTGTCTCTCTCCCTCTCCCTCTGATTCTCTCTCTAAAATTAATAAAAATACATCCTCAGGTGAAGATTAAAAAAAATTGAAACTAAAAAAACAAGATATGCTACAAATTACTATTCAAAACTGTCTTATACAGCATGAATTCAATGTCAGTATGCAAGGAACAAGTGGCATTTTAAAGAAGTGTGGGTTTGAAAACAACAAATCTGTCAAAACCAAGAGCAATTCTTTTTCTTTTTGTTCACTTCATCTAGAGATGAATGTACTGGGGAAACAGGAGGGGACCAGGCTACCACTAGGCATCCTCTGGTCTGGGCTGCTGTGCTAGAGTAGCTCTAAGTGTACTTACCCCTGCAAGCAACGCTGCTAGTCTCAGACATCATCATTTGACCAAAGGTAGGCTGAGAGCTTAGACTAACTCTGACAACTTAATTCCAAGGGTTCCCTCCCAACCCCCTTCCCTGGGTCTTCTGTCTTCTCCCTGAACTGAGCAGATCTCTGGTGTCTGTCCTTTTGACAATCACCTGTGACAATCTCTGACCTCAGCTATCGCTTTTAGCTGGCTGTTCTAGAACGGTAGTTCTCAGCCAGAGGTGATTTTGCCCACCAGGGGACAGCTGGCAATGTTAACTGGAGACACTGCTGGTTGTCATGAAACTGGCATGTAGTGGGCTGAGGTCAGGGATGCTGTCAAACACTACAATGAACAAGATAGACCTCCACAACAACAACATGATTCCGTTCAAAATGTCAAAGTGCCAGTGTTGAAAAACCCTGGTCGAGACTAAATATGGATAAAGGGTAAAAGCCCACCCAAGGCTTTGAGAAGAGGCAAGGTTTACATTTAAACCAAAGGTTTCGACACAGAAGCCCTTTAGGGTGATTCTACTTTATTGAGGTATTTTTGGCATTAAATGATCAAATGTCCTTGAATCACAGAGAATAATTTTGCTCTGAGTTCTAAGTTATAGAAAATTTTGCTCACTTTTTGACTGGTATGTTGGAGTTAAAACAGGAGAGCAACTATAACCACCTCAATCAGTAAAACAAGATGGCTCAAAGAATGTTCTTCTCCCTCTCCCAGGATGCCGCAAATTCAGCAGGTATGTGCTACCTTCTTGAAAGCAGAGAATGGAAATTCTAAATACCTTTTATATAAGATCAGTCTATGGACTTTTCCCATTGATTTTAAACTAATTAGTTGACAAGGTGAAGTAGTACCAAATACAGCAAATAATTTCCAGCTTTCCCGGATCTGAGTAACAGGAACATGCAAACTTGTCATCTCAACTCAGCAAAGCAGCCCTAAAACCCCCTGAAGGAAAAACTGCCCCTTCATATCAATGTAACTTTAGATCTAAGCTAAAACCCAGTCTATGCTCCTGCCAACTGAGATCTCAATTATGCTACTCCTTCATATTACTAGATAAGCTAGTTTCAGGAAGTGCCAATTTACTGAAAACTAGGATATGTAGACACAATCCATTTTCACAGATGCGCCTTTCCACACAAACTGTGCCCAACCAGGTGGGAAGTGGTGGGAAAAGGGAAGTTGGATAGAGGATGAGAAGAAAATTTGCTCTAGTAACAAGCAAAAGTCTCATTCTTCAATCAGACATTGTGGTATAGATCAGTGGTTCTCAACCTTGGCTGCACATTAGAATCACCTGGGAATCTTCTTAAAATCCTGATTTCTGGGCCTCATCCTCCAGAAATTGTTTCTTTGTTATGGGGTGGGGCCACAACATTAGTAACAAAGAAACAGAATTTCCGGAGGATGAGGCCCAGAAATCAGGATTTTAAAAAGATTCCCAGGTGATTCTAACGTGCAGCCAAGGCTGAGAACCACTGGTATAGATCTACAAACTACTGAGCCAACACTGCCTGATTTTGTAAATTAGGTCTTCAGGGAACAAACTCACACCCATTCATTTGCATCCACCTAGGGCTACTTTTCCTGCTATAAAGATAGGTAAGTAGTTGCAAGAGAGATCAGCTGGCTTATAAAGTCTAAAAAAGTATCTACTACCTGACCCTTTATTGCTAATATGCTGACTCCTAGTTCAGGAAAAGAACAATCCTAATACCGAGGGTCAGGAGACTAGCATTCAAGTCCTGATGCTGTCACAGGTTATATTAAGTATAACCTAGATAAGCAACTAACCTTTCTGTGCCAGATGGTAAAATAAAATAAAAGGGATTAGGTCAGTTGTCTGCACTACAGACTGCACGTCTACTCCAGCCCTTGGCCTGTTTTTGTATGGCCTATAAATAAAGGACTTTAAGACTTTTTATTTTATTACAATTTAAAGGGTTGATACATCCCCCCCACCACCACCACCCACCCACACATAATATGCAACAGAAACCATATGTGGCCCACAAAGCCTAAAATATTTATTATCTGGTATTTATAGACTTTTGCTGAACTCTGAATTAAACCAACAAATATCCAAACTGCTTACATTTTACTGGTGGTGAAACTGAAAACAGGCACAAAATGGCAGAACCAGAATGAGGACCTGGGTCCTTTAAATGCTGGACCTTCCCATCACAGTTCAGATCCAGAAGAAAATCACTTTGGAATCCAGGTCCTGTGTACTCACTCACACAAGTAGAACCCCTTGCTTTACACTCTGTCTCCATCCTGATCCAACCCTCTATCATCTCGGACTTACACCAAGGGTCTCCTAATTGAGTTCACTACTTTCCTTCTGGCCTTCCCACAATCCAATCTTTATCCAGCAGCTAAATATGAACCTCATGTCACTGCTGAGCTCAAAATTTTCCATGCATAATTACTTCATTTTCATTTATTAATAAAACCTATTACTCTAAGTCTGAATTTTCCTTAGATTATTGCTTTATCTAGACTGCATAGCTTTTGATATGTAGTATTTTACTATGGCGTTTTTGAAACTTTCTAAATCTAACAGATTAGATTTCCTCTTTGACCCATGGTTTTTTTAAGTTTATAAATGGAGGTTTCCTTTTAATCTTCTAATTTATTATTAATTTCTAATTATTTTCAAATAAGAATGTTGCCTATACTGCCATTATTTTAAAAAATATCCTGCATCTCAAGCTATTTTGTTTTTGTCCATATGAACTGTCATAAATTAAGAAGTAAATTATAAACTCTAACAGTTTCTATAATAAGTAAAACAAACCCAAACTCCCTCTAACACACAGTTAAAAGCAGAAAGCAATAGCTATAGTTTCAAGTGTATATTTACTTATCTACTATATACCATAAGTAGAGATTAAATACTGAAATTAACTTACCATTGGTTTACCATAAAATGGAAATCCTTGTAACTGTCTCAAGGCATTTGTGGATGAGCCCAATTCTTTAAATATAACAAAGGCTTGCCCCCTCATTTTCATGGTCTTTAAAGCTACAATATCTACAACATGGCCAAACTGAGAAAACAGGGCATACAGGGATCTCTTCAATTCTGTGTAAAATTAGAGGGAAACAACTTATTTGTGAATGAAACAATGACAAAGTTCTTCATAAAACGACCCTGAATTAAGTGCTTCCCTACCATTCATGTATTCATTTATACAGTTATACATTTTAATAACATCAGACTATTTAGCTCTCTGACTTAAAACGTTATTTGAAATCATTTTATCTATGAGTGAAAACAGATTCAACACATTTTTCAGCCCTTACCTATTTTTATTTTTAAGCCTTAAAATCCTTACCCAATAGGGATAAACCAAAATTTCGGGCACTGAGAAAGATAACTAAATGAAAAATTTTGAAGCAGTACAACTTTTAAGCCAGTAGTAATTAAGCACATTTTGGCTATGAACAAATCTTTTTAAAGCACACTCACCTTCTTTTTTAATTTTGTCATTCATATTGTTGATATAAATTGTGTGGTTTGGTCTGATATCCATCTTTTAGGTTAAGCTGTCCAAACAGCCTGGAGAGACAGTAAATATTCTGTTACAAACAGGGAAGACTTAACTCATACTCTTGGTGTGACATTAGGACACAACACAAGTGTTACTAACTTTTCAGCTCTCTTTCATTCCCTAATGCCAGAAAACATCAGTTTGGCAGTAGTCTTTAAAGCTCTCCAACTCTTGCTAGCTTTTTTTTTTTTTTAAACAAAAGGAGAATAATGCTCAGTGGAGCACTAGTACCTAGTAAGATTTTTAACGTTACTTTATTCAATAAATTTTATACTTATCTTCCACTTATAACCAAGTGATGTTTTTCCATCTGCCTAATAAAACAACTTTTCTTTTTAAATTATTTAAAACCCGAGATTTGAAGAAAAATGAAAAAGAAACTAGCAAATGCACAGCCAGTAAAAATCATTTAGAACATTAATGAAGTTTGCCAAGAACTACTACTTTATGTGTACACTTACATAGCACTTTCATATCTGTTACTAATTTATACACATCACCACTTACTGTCCTCACTCCACAGTTATCTCGAGCCAATTAAAGGGATGGAGCCCTAGCCGGTTTGGCTCAGTGGATAGAGTGTCGGCCTGCGGACTCAAGGGTCCCAGGGTCCATTCCGGTCAAGGGCATGTACCTTGGTTGCGGGCACATCCCCAGTAGCGGGTGTGCAGGAGGCAGCTGATCGATGTTTCTAACTCTCTCTATCCCTCTCCCTTCCTCTCTGTAAAAAAAATCAATAAAATATATTTTTTAAAAAATAAATAAATAAAGGGATGGAGCTGTGAGAGAGCAGCACTGCACGATGGTTAAGAGCTCTGATTCTAGTTATCAGCCAGATCTGAATTCAAACCCACTCTGTGCTTCTGACTAGCTGCGTGACTGGGGAAAGTTCCCTAATCTCTCTGGTCCCCATCTGTAAAATGGGGATGGTGGTCAACAGCATTTAGCCAGGAGAACTCAGGAGACTAAATGAGACAAAGTCCCAGCACAGCTCTTGCCTGGGCAGTAAGCGCCTAAAGCCGCTGTTATTAAAGGTGAATGAAGGGACTTGCCTAAGTTCACGCGGCTAATAAGCCGCAGGCCTGGAAATCCGCCCTGTCTTCTGGTCTCTGCACTCCTCTTTCACACTCACCTCAATATTTCATCTTTCACATCGTTTTGAGTTGCAAATTCTGGCCTTGTTTTATTCCCTAGGCCGCCCCACATATTCTTTAACTTCACAAATACCTAACTGCACCCACTGTATGTGAACAGCACAGGATGACTGGCAAGGAAAGGGCCCGCGGACAGGGGCTCCGCTTGTGCGGGCAAACGTTAAAAGGCAGGCTTCTCGGAGACCTGCGGGCTGCTCATCTGAAACCCGAGGTCGCCAATAGGAGGGAAATGATCAGAGAGGAGGCTCAGGGTAGGTACGCGGGGCCTCCCTCCTCTCCCGACACAAGCACACTCGCCCAAGGCCCCGGACCGAAGCCCAAGGAAGTAGCCCCGTGGTCCCGGACTCTACACGTTTGACTCCAGACAACGCTCTTAAGATGGGAGGCCTCGCCGGAGCGGCGCTGCAGCCTCCATTCCTCCCCCGCCCGCTGGCCTAGCCTTCCGCGAACCCCAGGTCCGGTGCATGCAGCCCCCACCACGCCGTCCCTTCCCGCTCGCAGCTCCCACAAGGGAGCGCTGGGCCGAAGGCCAACCTGCGGCCTGGAAACCAAAACAGCGGGACAGAACTCATTCAAACTCACCTGAGGCCCGCCCGGCGTCCCGTCACCACCGAAAGCCGGAAGCGGAGCCAGAAACCGGAAGTGACTGCACCAGGAGCCTCAATGGAGCGCAGATCGGTGGAGGAGCCGAGCACCGAGTCGATCGATGCCCCGCGGCTGCGCCTGGAATCGCTCTGCGCATGCGCGCCCTGGCGGGCGGGGAGAAAACGTGGGTAGGGGGAGTGGGGAAGGAAGGGGAGGGAGCCTGTGGGAAGCGTGTGGGTGAAACAAATCTTGGGGCCATAGAGTGAGAGGATAGGGGAGCGCAGTGATTCATTTCCCCCACCACAACTTTACGCGGCTTTAACCACGCAAAGGTAGCGTCCATCTTTCCAAATCCTATTCAGTTTTACAGGTGCGGCCGCCCATGCCCACTGCCAGGGCAGGCGCCCTTCTCCGGGCTCTGGCTGCCCCCGGTTTAACCTCACATTCAGGGCAGCCAGCACCCCCACAAGTCTCCTCCGGTTCCAGGGCTCTGCGGGAACTCTCCAACACTGCTGATGGGCTTGAATCCCAGGGACACCTCCGCTTGAGGCCCCAAGTGGAGGGAGTTGGTGTCGCTGTCCAGCTCTCTCACCTTATGAGGCAACCACACTTGACTAATGACCAAACACCTGTAAGGTCATCAGCCTAAACGCACTCAAAACTCATTCATTTTCTATCATCCTTCCCATCTCCCCACAAAATGCCTATATTGTTCTAGGGTAAGACAAGTTGTTGG
Organism: Myotis lucifugus; assembly: GCF_000147115.1. NCBI lineage: Eukaryota > Metazoa > Chordata > Mammalia > Chiroptera > Vespertilionidae > Myotis > Myotis lucifugus. Next base: position 6,779,159 of record NW_005871090.1, on the reverse strand, counting down.
TGTTTAGGCCAAGCTGAAGGGCACATAGCCACTATCCATTCGTCAAATATATGTAAAGCATCATCTGAAATGTTTGTTATGAGCCAAGAGGAATCTAATCTTGTTATTCCCTTAAACGCCGCAACTTCCTCATATGTAAATTAGGGATCATAATAGCAACTTCCTTCTATTGTGAGGATTAAGTGCACTCAATATAAAGTGATTAGACACGAGAAATGGTTCATAAATGTTATTTGTAAGTGCTGGACATATGCATGAAGGTACCCAAATAGATTCGTCTTATAAGACAGGGATTTTTATTTTAAAAGGTCGCCTAAAGTAGCAACATTTTGAAATAATGTAAGTTTTTTGAAGGTGGGGATTTTTGTCTACGTTGTTCACTCAGGTAGCTTTAGTAACTAGAAACGTGGCTGATAAATATATATTGAATGAAGCTTCATGGAAAAATTAGACAACACTAAAATGTGGTTTTTTTATGAAGATGCACAGAAGTGTAGGAAATAATGTTAAACAATTACAAAAAAGCATTATTTTATAATATGGATGTAAAATTGAGAAGAAATGTAAATAGTTCTGTCTCAGTTAAGGAATTATGAGAGAGTACCCTTACTACATTAAAAGAAATATAAACTAAATTTAAAAAATTTTGAATAACAAAGGACAAGCTGCCCTGCACATTAATATGGACATCTGACCAATTAATTATGTTTGATGATAATGACGATGGCTAACCTATTTTTCTGAAAATAAGCTGTAACCTGACTATATTCTGCAAGTCATTTTGGCCAAGAGCACATCATAATTATTAAGAGAGGATAAGGTGGATATTAAAACCTTATCAGATATTTTCCCATACAGTAGATTCCCTTTTCACTTTGTTGATGGTTTCTTTTGCTGTGCAGAAGCTTTTTAGTTTGAAGTAGTACCATTTGTTATGTTTTTCCTTTGTTTCCCTTGCTCTAGGTGATATATTGGTGAAAATACTGCTACATGAGATGCCTGAGATTTTACTGCCTATGTTTTCTTCTAGGATTTTTATGGTTTCACAATTTACATTTAAGTCTTTTATCCATTTTGAGATTATTCTTGTGTATGGTGTGAGTTGGTGGTCTAGTTTCATTTTTTTAAAGGTGGGACTTTGCAAAGACACTTTACCTGGAAAGAAAAAAAAAAAACAGTACCTGTCCAATTTTCCCAACACCATTTATCAAACAGACTGTCTTTACTCCATTGTATGCTCTTACCTCCTTTGTCAAATATTAATTGGACATATTTGTGTGGGTTGATTTCTGGGGCCTCTCTTCTGTTCCATTGGTCTATATGCCTTTTCTTCTGCCAGTACCACTATCTTATTACAATGGCTTTGTAGTATAGTTTGATATCTGATATTGTGATACCTCTAACTCTGTTCTTTCTCAAGATACACCTCAACACCAGGAAGACAAGCAATCCAGTTAAAAAATGGGCAAAGGACCCAAATAGACACTTCTCCAAAGAAGACATACAGATGGCCAACAGACACATGAAAAAATGCTCAAAGTCACTAATCATCAGAGATATGCAAATTAAAACTACAATGAGGTATTACCTCATACCTATCAGAATGGCTATCATCAATAAATCAACAAACAGCAAGTGCTGGCAAGCATGTGGAGAAAAGGAAACCCTAGTACACTGCTGGTAGGAATGTACACTGGTACAGCCACTGTGGAAAACAGTATGGAGTTTCCTCAAAAAAATTAATGAAACTGCCAATTAATCCAGAAATCCCACTTCTGGGCATATATCCTAAGAATACTGAAACTAATCAGAAAACATATATGCACCCCTATGTTCATAGTAGGGTTATTTATAATAGCTAAGATCTGGAAGCAGCCGAAGTGCCTATTTTGTTTGGTAGATGAATGTATAAAAAAGCGGTGGGACATTTACACATGGAATACTATGCAGCCGTGAAAAAAGAGGGTCTCTTGCTCTTTGAGACAGCATGGATGGCCCTGGAAACTATTATGCTAAGCGAAATAAGCCAGTTAGAGAAAGACAAATATCACATGATCTCACTTATAAGGGGACTCTAAAGAACAAAATAGACTGACAAACAAAATAGGTCCAGAATAACAGACCTCGAGGGGAGGGGTTTTGAGGGAGGGAACAGAAAAAGATTAACCAAAGAACATATATGCATATATGCATAACCCCTGGATACAGACAATAGCATGGGAAAGGGGTGGGGGTTGGGTGGAGAAAATGGGAGACATCTGTAATACTGACAACAATAAAATAAAATTAATAAAAGCCAAAACCAAACAGAGGATAAGATGGAACTTTGCAAAGATACTCCACCTGGAAAGAAAAACAAAGAAAACACACAGAGACTTAAAATCAGACGACACATTGGGGTCTATTAACAACTAAAAAATGGCTACTATACATTACACTGTGAGAAGGAACTCAACTAATGGCCAACTCAGTGGCAATGATCTACATGCTATTCCCCAGGTTTTTCTAAACAGAACCAGTGTACCTTTCTGTCCTTGGGCAGTTGGTCTGGGCTTTCCAATGGCCTGCTAGTCCTCGGTGGTTTCTTAAATGGTTTTGAGAAGCCAATAATTGAAAGCAGGACTGAGAAAGGAATGAAGGGGGAGAGGAGCTCTTCTGCCCTTGTGAGATGCCTTGAATGCCCTGGTTATATAACTATATTAAGAGCATTATAACTTCTAAACTTTGGTCAGATGAGCTGTAAAACGACCATCATTCCTTTATGATTAAATTCACCTCTTGAGGGTCAGATCAGGAATCCGATATTTCCAAAACTCACCTGTTTTTAAACAGAAGAGAAAAACAAATGGATTTGCTTAGGAGTTCTGCTCAGTCCAGTCTCTCATATTTCAGTGAGGCAACCTGATTTACTTTCCTGTGAAACAGTTTTGTTTTTTATGGCACTAAACCCAGAAGCAGCACTACAACACTCTAGACAACTGTTACCTATCTATTGATGATGAAACTCGCCTATTTTAGAGGTAGCAGCAAAATTACTACCAACAGTTGGGAATAAAACTGTGTTAAGACATCTAAATTATCGTCTAAGCATGATATACGAGGCAGCTCGTAGTGACTATGAATGCACATATATTTTCCTACCTTATCTGCACGTGTTTTATGTTTCTCATTAAATGTTTTCAGTATCTCGCTGCAGTATTTTTGAGATGCGGCCGGGTTTAAAGAAAGATGCATCATAAAACTGGTGGATAAATTTTGGCCCATTTATGTTAGATAGAGTCACAGGATGTACAATAATTTGTTTCTATTTTCTCTCTCTCTCCAGGTGGTGATTTCATTAAGAAATTTACGTAGAGTAAAATTATTTCACAGCCATCACTAAACTAATCTAGGCATTATTGTTGAGCGCCATATCAGGTTTACCTTGTCCTAGCTGGTTGGGATTATATTGACTGAAACTTCCTAAGAAGCACCCCAGCTCTGAAATTCAGGGAGGAAATAATTTTGTGCAATTATTTTCTGTCATTTTATTTCAGTCCTTATGTTTATTTTTTAAGAAATATTGTTTTAGCCCTAACTGGTTTGACTCAGTGGATAGATCGTCGGCCTGTGGACTGAAAGGTCCCAGGTTTGATTCTGGTCAAGGGCATGTGCCTTGGTTGCAGGCACAGCCCCAGTAGGAGGTATCCAGGAGGCAGCTGATCGATGTTTCTCTCTCATCGATGCTTTTAACTCTCTATTCCTCTCTGTAAAAAATCAGTAAAATATATATTTTTTAAAAAAGAGATATTGTTTTAGGAGAAAAAAAAACATGAAAAGCTATTATCACTTCGGAAACATACTATTGTGCTAATGTTAATAGTGGGGTACCTCTCCATACACAAAACACCTTTTTCTCCCCAAAATGGGAGGAATCTGAGATAAGCTATGATAATGTATGCATCTCATAAAGTTTGGAAGCAGTAGTTTGCCTTCGAAGACTAGATAACTAAAGATGTGTGGGAGAAACTTGGACGTCTTACTGTTCAATATTATGAAATGGGAAGTTGTGCTTGGCACGGTGTCCCTCTGACCTCCCCTGAAGTCCACTAAAGTAATAACACATGACTGCCATTCTCTTCAAAACTGGAATAATAAGATGCTAGTGGCATGAGGCCCACCTAACAAGCAGATTAAATTATTAAGTGCAGCAGATAAAATTCTTAATTACAAGAGTTTTCGCCTCTATGATTCAACACCGTTAATTTTTTTTAACACCCTTAATTATTTGGAGTCGTAAGCCCTGTCACAATTTGAAAATCCAAATTTAAAAAAGAGACCTTTTTAAAAATGTTGCCTCTCAATTATGTAATTTCCAGCATCATGCACCATTGATTTCACAGGCACATCCCAGGTGGCCTAATCCAGTGCTTCTTAAACTTTAATCAGCTAGGGATTTTGTTAAATTCAAATTTTGAGTTGATAAAGTTTGGATGGGGGCCTGATGATCTGCATTTATAACAAGCACCCAGGTGGTACTGATGACCCCCCACCATATTTTGGGTAGCAAGACCCTGAGCATTTCAGATTTAAGAATGCCTGGTAGATTATCCAGTATTGTACAATAGTTAGCTGAGGGGGCCATAGAGCTCCTACCAGAGACAGAACACTATCTTCTTATTGCAAATACAAATCAACTATTTCTTTCAAAGGAATTATCTAAAACTCTGTTTTAACTGCCTTCTCCTGGGCATTTGGAACTCAATCTCAAGTGAGAGTGAGAAAGTCTGGAATTTTTGTTCCCTCTTGACGAGAGATTGCTTGGTTCTTTGCGGGGCCCTGGGTCACCCTCTAATTAGTGTTAGACATTACAGTTGTGCACAACTGTCCTGGTCTGGTCTCCTGCCAGGCTCACGGAGGCTTGCACTTCTCCACACCTTCTGAAAATTGGCACGGTCAGGTAACGTGCTTTGGCTAATGAAGGGTAAGGATATTAGCTAGGCATCACTTCCAGGCAGAAGTGTCAAGAGCCAGTGCACAATTTGCCATGTGCCCTTTGTTCTGTCTTTGTGATCTTGGAAATAAATGGAACCTCTGTCACCTTTAGGTCCATGAATGACTACAATGATTAGGGAACACCTCTTCTACACACACATACCTCACCCTTAGTTAGTGACTATAATGATTAGGGAACACTTCTCCTACTCAGTTCAAATTGTTCATATAACATTAGCAGTAAATAATAAACTGAGCTTTAGGGAGTATCTGTTAATGCGCCATGGCCATCCTGACTTTTTACACTAATTGAAACCCCCTCTGAGAAATAATTCTTAGAAAGTTCAAAAGAGTTTTACGTGAGCAGTTTCCCAATCACAGATGGCTTCTGGGTGCATAAGAGGTCATGTATCTGAGATGACTCTTGCCTTTTAAAGGGAAAATCAATATGATCCATCTTTTGAGTGACCTTTATTGAGTAATTTAATCCTAGATTTATTGAGCACCTTTGTAAAATGGCTACATAAGTAATTATCTTGAGGCCTAGCTGAGAGAATTCATGGTTGGTAGCATTTTCACATACCTTCAGAGAAAGGTTCCGAAAGAATAAAGAGATGTCATGTTCACGCTCTAATTTAGGGTGGTCAGAATCATCTTGCAACAAAAGATCAGGATATGTATAAAACATTTCAGGCAAGATGTAGCATCATGAGACAGTTTAGATTCTTATCATAAAGAAGTTGGGGGGGAAATGAAGCCTCTAGTTTCAATTGCAAATTTGTTTGGACGAGACAACCCAGAAAATCATTTCTATCTAAGGAATCCAAAACAATTATGTAAATGAGACTGGTCTTTCCTATTCTATTTTGTTTAAGGTGAATGGGAGTCAATTCAACTATTGTAAATTTCTCTAATATCCACTGGAGGAAATATCATTACATGGGTTAATGAGTTTATTAAAAAAGATAGTGAAAATAAGAAATAGTGCTCATCTCTAATTGATATTGAGTAGTCTTCCTTTAATCACAGTGGGTTTTTTTTCAGTTTTAATATGAAGCTACTTTCTGACATTTAGTGTTACTAAATTACTTCAGCTCCTGAAAGATATTAATATAACTTATAATACATTTTGTCATTTCTGTAGAAGATTCTGAATAAGACTGGTCAGTTTGGAAGCCTGAAAGAAATTAGTTCTAAGTTACTTCCTTGTGACTGAAATTGCAAACGTCAGATTCCATTACAAGTGGCTACGACTGAAAGAGCTCATCTCTCGTTCATTTAATAACAGGGTATCCCAGAAGTCATTGTGCAGTGCTAAGCTTTATATTGCTTAAAACTAAACTAAGACTTTGGGACACTTTTATCTTTTCTGAACACCTACAACATAGCAAATCCTGTGCTGGCTACTGGAGATGTAACAGTGAGCAGCACAGGCAGGCCACCTGCTCCCATGGAGCTGCCAGGCTCTTGGATAAGTAAATGCTTGTGAATAACTACTGTGGAGATGTTCCCGTTACTATTGCTGCAGAACAAACTACCCCACAACTTAGTGGTTTGAAGCAATAGCTATTTGATTATGTCTCATGGACTTTGTGGGTCAGGAATTCAGTCAGAGTACGGCTGGGTATTTCTTCACTCAGTGGAACTCAGCTGGTGGATGGGTTGGTCTACCCTCACATGTTTGGTGGTTAGGAGTGGCTAATAGACTGCCTCACATGGTTCTATCAACTGGAGCATCAAGCATGGTGTTCCCAGCCCGATGGTCTGTGGGTAGCTGGATTTCTTACATAGGGGTCAGGCTCCCTCAGACCCAGTGTCCCAAGAAAATTAGGTGGAAGTTTCATCACCTTTTTGGAGCCAACCTGAAAAGTCACACAACAAAGCCTTTAGCAATTTCTCATTGGTTACAAGTTAGTCATAAGGCCGGCCTAGATTCAGGGGAAGGAAATTAGATTCCATTTCTTGATATGGGAATGGCAAATTCACACCGTAGAGAGTGAAGGTAAAGGAGATACTATTAGGGCCATCTTTTTCTTGTTTTATGTTGAAGAAATTTATATTTAGAATTAGCCAGCTGGACTCAGTTTAGATGATCCCCATTTTGCTGACAACATTCAAAACATCATACATAGTCAGGAACCAGTTGGACAGATGCCATCTTCTCTCCACCAGGCCGAATTCAAGATGTTGGCCTTTGTCACATCCATGTCATAGAGCTTCTTCCCAGCTTGTGTGAGCTGATGCTTGCTGGCCTGGACATCCATAACGAGCATAACGTGTTGTTGTTTTTTATCCGTAGGTTGGGAAAGTATGGATTACACATTTCTACCAATCTGCATCAGTGGGGAATCATGTTCAACTGCTAACAACAAAGATTAATTTGCAGTGGCTAAAACTCACAAAGATTTTTTATATAAAAGACAACTGAAAATCAGCAGGATAGGGCAGTTGCACAAAGTATTCATGAATCAAGTTTCCCTCTATTTGTATGCTCTGTTTTCTTGCTTTATTTTCTGCTCCTCATGGCAAAGTCAAAGTGGCTGCTGGAGTTATAGCCATTATATCCATGTAGCAGGAAGGAAGAAGTTTAATCCCACTGTCTCTTAGAAGACTCAAATTGTACTTCTATTATATTAGTTTGGCCAGAACTTAGTTTTATGGACTCATGAAGTTATAAACAAAGCTGGGAAATGTAGTTTCTTAGCAGGAGATGTTGCCCAAAGTATTGTTTTCTAAATACAAAAAGTGAAAATTAGCATTTGGAGGTGAGAAGCCTTCTCTGTCAAATTTCCTATTTGTGAGATCAAGTCAATGAAGATAAAAGCATCATAAAGACCTTTCTAGTGGTATATGATTATAATAACATTTCTTCTTTTTAAATGTCTATAAGAAATGAGAGATTTACTTTACTATTTTAAAATCTGAGGTGAGAAATAGATTTTGCACAATCCATTTCCCCACTCTAAACAGTTAAGAACAAAACAGAAGTCATGTTTTAAACCTCCCCCCTAATTTCAAAGCACATTTTGCTCTGGTTCTAAATGTCTGAAGTCAGAGCTAATGCAAGATAGAAGAGGACAGTTTGAAACATAAAGGATGGCACTCATCCTTTGAAACATTCAATGAGCTGATCCCTGCACCTTGTGTTTCTGACATAATCTCGACTCTTCTCAAGGTGTTAGCAAGTTAGGTAATTGTAGATAATAAAATATTATCTCAGTGTTACATATGCACAAATGTGCACACCCACTCACACAGTTTTCTTCACCTGCAAACATCTTATACCAAAGGCCCAGCTGAAGTCCCATTTCATTCCTTTTCTCAGCACCAGTGCTCTATCATCTGTCTTCTCTCTGTTCAGGGACTGATTCTACTGTTTGTTTTGAACAATTTATACCCAACATTCAACAAACATCAAGAGAACATTTAGCCCCAGCAGGGTGGCTCAGTCCATCTGAGCATCCTCCCATACACCAAGGCACATACCTAGGATGTGAGTTCGATCCCCAGTTGAGGCACTTACAGGAGACACCTGATCAATGTTTTTCTCTATCTATCTATCTCCCTTTCTCTCTCTCTCTCTAAAATCAATAAAAACATATCCTCGGGTGAAGATTAGAAAAAAAGAGAGAGGGAACATTTAACATTGGTCCCAAATACTTCATTATTTCACTGTGGCCTGTTAGGGTCATATTTGAATTTCTTATCTTCCCAAGTTTAGTGTGAGCCCTTTAAGTGCCTCATACTCCTTTTGTATTATTTCATTTTAGGCATTTTATCGATAGATTTCTCTGGCACTAGGCATCAGAACTTACTCCAAATCATTGAATCTCAAAACAAAACTATAACACACATTCCAGAATAGCTAAAATGACAGGCAGACAGTACCAAGTGTGGGATAATGGGACTGCTTATACATTGTTGGGGGGAGTGTAAATTTGTGCAACCATTTTGGAAAAATGTTTAACCATACCTGCTAAAGCTGAACAAAGCATATTTTATGACCCAGTAATTCCACTCCGAGTTATATACTCAACAGAAACATAAACAAAACGACAAGCATGCAGTAGTATTCAGAACACTATTCATAATAGCCCCAAACTGAAACCACCTGTAAGTATAATAAGTAAAGAGATTGAACAAGGTATGTATTCACACAATGGAATATTATATGTCAACAAAAATTGACAAACTACTGCTACATGCAACAACATAGCTAAATCTCACAAATGTAATGTTGAGTCAAAGAAGCCAGGCACAAAATAGGCCTTTCCATTTCAAAAACGGAAATTAATCATCCTATTAGACACTGACAATAGTATGGTGATCACCAGAGGGAAAGGAGGATGGGGAAGAGGTAGAAAAAGGTAAAGGAGGTAAAGTATGTGGTAATGGAAGGAGATTTGACTCTGGGTAGTGAACACACAATGCAAATATACAGATGATGCATATAGAATGGTACACTTGAGACCTATTTAATTTTATTCACCAATGTCACTCAATAAGTTTAATTTCAAAAAAGAAATCAGGATGTGTGATGTTTTGCCTACTCTGTTTACTTTTCCTGGCAGCACACAGCATTTTAAAAGAAAAAATTTAAAACACTCTCCCTCTCAGTGGCATACTTGTCGATATCAGTGAGCGTTGCTACACTTACTGCTCAGAAAGAAATTAGCAAGGGGAGGAAATAAAGAATAGAGGTGACCCTGAGGGGCAGGAAGGTAGAAGATAGAAAAGGACCTGTGAACAGCACCTCTCATCCCTTCACTTAAGTATTAAGCACTTTGCTCACACGCGGAAAGAGGTTACCGAAAACGCAATGATGCCAGCATGCTCTCCAGGAGCTCCTGACCTAAAAGTGCTGCAGGATGTGGGCAAATCAACAGTGAGAAATCACAAATTAATATGAATGCAGTGATGAATCAGAAATGGCAGAGGGGCCACGGGTCCCTGAGACAGTGCCCATTGCATAAACAAAGCCTCATGGAAGGCAGACAGGTTGAAATTAGAAACACTTTCAGTGCAGCTCAAGTCTCAGGCTGGTTTGAGAGGTTAATGCAGCATGCAACAGGCTGGCTCCGTACCCAGGAAATAGAGAAAAAGCACAAAAATGGGCTCTGTTAGTTTTTACCGTGGGAGACTATTACTGAGGGGAGGAAAAATAAGGGTAATCACATGAAGCTCGAGAAATTTTTCAACAGAGAAAATCTAGCTCATAGTGGAAGACTTAAGACAACAATTGTGAATGTTTTATCTCTCATTACACTTCAAGCATTGTTGTACGAACTTGACCTTTCTCCCCTGCCCCGCAATGCACAATCCAGGCCCAAGTCCTGCCTCTTTTGAGTCCCAAGGCATTTGCTAGGACTGGAGAGTGGGGGAAAGTAAGGAATGCCAGTTTGTTCCTCCTACAGTCCATTCCCGCCCCAAATTGTTATAAAATAACCTAATCCAACCGTTAAAGAAAGAACCAGATGTGATGGGAACTGACTCATCCACTTCTAATTTCTGTGATTTTCTGGTCCACAAAGCAATTAGATATAATAGACTAAAACAACCCGAGTGCTATTGGAAAAGCATGCAGTAAAATCCTTATGTTGCCTAAGAATGTATCCCACTACTTCAAAGATCATTGTCTCTAAAGCCACCAAAAGATGAAATACAATATCAAGCTGAATAGTAAATGTCATCAGTGCAAATACTTTTATGGGTTTTGCCATGTGCCTGCCATAATATCCTAAGCACTTGACAGGTACTTCCCGCCACAACCCTGTGACAGAGTTACTATAACTATGCCTATTTCAGAGAAAGAAGGAAACTGGAGGAGAGGAATGTCCATTTCCTCCATTCGTGTATTCATTTATTCATTCAAGAAGTATGTTTGACCTCCTGCTGCCTGGACACAGGCTGTCTGCCCAGTTGCAGGTGATGCTGAGCAGGAGGCAGGATCAGCGCCGGTGCCTCGGTCTGCTGGGGCTGCCGTAGCAAAGCTCCACAGACTGGGAGGCTCCCACAGCAGAATTGTATTTCCTCTCAGTTCTGGAGGCTGGAAGTCCTCAGGATGTGGTTTCTCCCAAGGCCTCTCTCCTGGGCTTGCAGATGGGTATGTCCTCACATGGCCTCTTCTCTGTGAGGGCACATCTGATATCTGTGTGTTCTAATCTCTTACAAGGACACCAGTCAGCCTGGATTAGGGCACACTCTAGGGGCCTCAATTGAACTTGATTGCCTCTTTAAAGGCCTTATTTTCAAATACAGCCACATTTTGAGATACTAGGGGGGTTAGAGCTTCAACATATGAATGGAGGTGGTGGATGTGGACACAATTTAGCCTGTAAGAGCTGAGAAGACAATTTGATTCCTTAATCAAGATCATAGGATCTTAACTTCATCTCCTCTTAACTGGGGCTCAAAGATTCTTTTCCCCAGACATCAGGATTTACAGAAAGATCCAAACCCTGAACGCCCTAGGAGCGATCTCCCCACATTGTTTGTTATCCAACAGGCCACCAACTGCAGTATTAGGACAGCTTGTGTGGACCACGGGAAGCAGCTATGACCAAAGGCCCCGAGTGTTTGCTGAAACTATTGAAAAGGGAACATCTGCTTCTACTGTATTTTTCTTTCTCTCTTTTTTTCCTCTGAATGGTTCAAAAGTAAAAAAAGGGGATTTCAGCGACCCTGCCACATGAAGCTGGATCCATGCCTCCAGTAAGTCCTCCTGTGCCTGTCATGCTCATACATGCTCTGTGGTACTTCAAATGGTGGTGATTTATTCTGCCATGAATTTGAATGAAGGCAATGCTGTGAAGCCAAGTTGTTCCCGCTGTTTGGATGGGATTTCACGGTCTATCTGCCAACTTATTAAGAGCGCCTACTCCTTCCAGCTTTGCGGATTTATTCCGATTATAATTTCTCTTAGTCTTCTTAAACTCGAAATAAAGGCTTTTGGACCCAGGAGTATATTATATCCCCCAAAACATTCATTTACTTCAATCCCTTAAGATGGTTTGCAAGAGCCATTTATAAATGTTTGAAAAGAATGTGACTGACTGAGCAATCACAATGCATCGCCTGCACAATGCTCGGAGAACCTGCTCCCAACTCGGAATTTCTAGATCCCTGGAGAGGCAGTAAGCAGCTCAGATGCAGCCAGTCATAAGAATATAAAGATCATCGTGTCCTTTTCTCTCTCCTTTTCAAACCCTTTGTAAATATTCAAGATCTGTAAATCCAGGTGCTGGTGCTGTACTACATGGCATCATAGCTGCTGGGCTTGAAAGGTTGCCGAGAATTTGGTGCAGAGTCTAACTCCCAGCTTTAAGTTAAAAAGGCTGCCTTTGGTGGAGAATGAAGAGCAACCATCTGCTTATTCAGGAAAAGCCCCTCTTTGCACAGGAGAAGCTGGGAGGATGCACATTCTGTGCTGAGATCTAATATGGATTCCTTCTGTGACTTAAGAGATCATTTTACATCCCATGGCCTCGTGTTCCTTCTCATTAAGATGGCAGTGCTTGAGCAGGTTCCTCGCTCACAGGAGTATTATTCCAAACAATTAAGGGTTAATTAATCAATTGCAGAATAACCATGTAAGAGAGATAATGAGGATTTCTATTGCATTTCCTTAGCTTTGGGTAAGGCCACGCCAAATCAATTTTAATCAGAAGGGTAGGTCTCAAATTGTCATTATTAGTCACACATTGAGGTTTAAAATGAATATGACTCTTTCAAATATAATTTTCCCAAATCATATATTTCCCCCCCCTGCAAGACTGATTTTTAGTACCTGCTTCACTGAGTTAATCAATAAGTTATCTTGTATTAAATTTAGTAGTTTTATTGTGAGTCAATGAAAATGACAAGCATTTTTTCTTTGCTATTTAATTTTTTCTTTTTTTGGTTATTGTTGTTGCTGTTTATTTAAGTTAAATGCCAGGAATCCCATAGTCCAATATGAGTTTGATTATTTCCATCTTTTATCTTTAGAGATAATATGAGCCAAAGCCCCAAGACAGAAAAATGGATGTAAAGTCAATAACTTAAAAAAAGTTCTCGGATCACCTGCTGATTATCCAAATGCTGGTTTTCTAGGGTAACCATGATAGAGCTGTTTCCTCCCTCCCTCCTGGTGCTCACTCTGTTGGTGGGAAATGGGCTGGAGCATACAAATGTAGACCAACAGGGCTACCCAAATGGCTTGGCCTCCCTGCTGCTGGCAGGGCTGGTCCCGTTCTAAGCTCAACCGTAGAGAGCTGTGGTTTAAGCGACTTTAAGGTTCCAGATCAGTGAAGCCAAGAGTGAGACTAGCTAAGGCTTCCAGGGTTCTCATGCTTTGGGGCTTGCCTTCTTGCTGTTGTTGGAACCCAGAGGTTTTCTTACTGTTTTCTTTATTCCAAGCAGATTGGGATCTCTGATTTGTGTCCTGAAGAACACAAGGCTTCCTCCACCTCATAGAGCAACTTGCCTCCCCCTTGTCATGGCCATAGGAAGTCAAATCACTTTCTTCTTGAAAGTAAAAAAACAAACAAACCTCTAACTTGGGCTAGAGTGTAGCCCCCACTGTTTTTCAGTTTTCCAAAACATCTGCTGTTATACTCCTCAAAGGAACATCTTCTTCTACTCAGTGAGGAAAATCAAGTCAATTTTACTCTGTTAATTCAACCGATGTTCATTGATGATCAACATGAGACACTCTACTAGCTATTAGGAACAAAAAGAAGGTATAAGACATAGTCTGCCTCAATGAGGTCAAAGTTAATCTAGGGTGGGAGAGCAGCATAGCAAGGCAAGAAGGTACAGCCCAAACCTCTTCATAGGAATCTGGTCAAAGACTCAGTGGACAGATAGAAAGTTTGAGAGACAATAATTTTTTTCTTTGGGAATTACCTATTTAAAGTCCAAATCTTGGAATATTTAAAAACCTCATATTTTTGGAATCGAAATTCCGGTACTTCTGCTGGATACAGAAGAAATTTTTTTGTGTGTAAATTCTTCCAGATAAAGCTGTTTGCTTTGATCTATCTTATGTCGAATTTCTTTTAACCAATAATGGACTGAGAAGATGAAACTCAGATCCAATCCAACACCTTTATTTTAGTCACTGTTAAAAAACCTAACTCCAAACCTAAATAATTTGTCAAAAATCAAATTGATTAAAAAAATGGTGAACTGGGTCTGGAATTTGGTTTTCTTACCCATGTAATTAGAATAAAAAATTACAATTAATTACTGTAACTTCCCCATGATATTTTTTCTTAATAACTTCAAGTTTGTGGAGAAATCTTTAAGCATGCAGGAAAACTAGATTAATAGAATTAATTAAAGTATGACTTGTTAGATTGCAAAATGGTCATGATTCTTTTAATCCACCCTTGGATATACTCTTTGCCTTGTGACTGGCTTTAACCAATGGGACATTATCAAGAGTGAGACTACTGAGGCTTCCAGGGTTCTCATGCTTTGAGGCTTGCCTTCTTGCTGTTGTTGGAACCCAGCTTCCAAGTGACAGAGCAGACAAGAGCCTTCTGCATGATGAGAGACATGTAGAGCAGTCAGACCAGTTGCCCTTGTCATCTAAGCCAATAAGTTCAAATCACTAACTGACTACAGATGCATGAATGAGCCCAGCTGAGCTCAGCCAATCCCAGACCAGACAGAAGAACGTCAGCCAATAGCTGAGCTAAATAAAAGGCTATTGTTTTAAGTTCCTAGTAGTTGGGGTGGTTCATTGCAAAACAAAAATTAAACAACACAATGAGTATAAGAATGAATAAGCATAGAAGAAGTGAATTGAAGAGGGAAGTGTACACTGTTGCTAGTCAGAGTAAATTGTTAGAGGTTTCTTTTGAAATATAAACTTTATATACAAAACAGTAGAACCTTAATTAATGCTCAATTTTCTATGGTGTGAAGGTAATGCCAAAGTTACATTTTATCTTTTCTTCCTGGGAGAATCTTCTTCGTGGGATAGACACAAGTTCTCATTAAACTTATTTCCTAATTGAATTTCAAATCTTGACCAATATCTGATCATTAATTAACATGAAATTTCAAATTAAAGTTTTCTATTAAAAGCCAACACAATCACACGCGCCACACACACACACACACACACACACACACACACACACACACACGCATGCACACTGTTGGCAGATGCAGAATTGAGCCTCCTCTCACAGGGTCATTCATCCAGGCAACTGCTTATTGGGATCTCTTTGAGTCAGACCTCTGTTTACCATGGATTTCTTCCAGGATAACCCTGGGCATTCTTCAAAGATTTCTCTTTTAACAAGAGCATCTCTCTACTGCAATATGCTTTCAAGGAGTTGAAATATAACCCTGATGGGATATAAAGATAACTCGTTGTAATAAATAAATGCAACACTATTTCCTGTGCTCTTTGAGAAAAAAAAAACCAACTTAAAACAGTTTCCAAAGTCTATTCAGAAAGAGAGAGGCTCCCAACAATATTCTGTAACTTCTTTTCCCCATTGCACAATCTTAGAAATTATAGGAAAAAAATATATTTAAAAACAAATATGTAATCAGATTAGAAAACAAGAAGAGATATTTTTGGTAGACCAGATGAAAATGAGATTGTACCATAAAAAGTGAAAATAAATTAAGGAGAGGACCTATAAAATATGGGGTGTCTTTAGGGCCATCAGGGGTGCTCTCAGCCCAGAGGTAGCAAAAATTGGAGAAGGAGCGGACCCGGGTGAGGCAGCCTCTGAATCACTGCCAACAGACAAGCCAAATAGTGGACCCTTTTGCCCTTCCACTCTTCTGCAGGGCTGGACAGTGCTTGACAAGACTGTCTTAGTCCAAACAGACTGAATCTGGCATCTGGGTGGGAGAGGCAAGACAACACTCAGAAAGATGGTGACCAAAAGGAGGATTGGAAATTACTCATGTTCCTAAGATGGCATGCCCTGCCTAACAACACATCTTGTGCCTGACTTCAACTCCTAAACCTGGAGGAGTGGCTGCAGTCCACTCCACCTAGAAGCAGATCCCCCTCATCCAGCATAGCCATTCATGGGAGGGACATGGCAGACAGACATAATATTCAGATTCAGGTCAATAGGAAATCAGGAAGTCACTTGAGTGGGTGACCAAACTCATGGGCACCAAACTCAACAATGAAGAAACAGAGTTTAGCCCTGGCCAATGTGGCTCAGTTGGTTGAGCATCATTCTATTCCTGGTCAGGGCACATGTCCAGATTGCAGGTTCAGTCCTCTGCCGGGTGTTCAGTCCCCTGCCCGGTGTGTACAGGAGGCAACCGATTGATAGTTCTCTCTCACAGGAATTTCTCTCTCTCTCTCTCTCTCTCTCTCTCTCTCTCTCTCTCTCTCTCTCCCCCTCTCTAAAATCAATAAAAAATTTTTAAAAAAGAAACAGTTTATGTGGCAAACAGAAGAAGATTTGAGAATAATTATAACCCCTATTTTCAGATAAATCTAAGGGGACATTGTAACCACAAAAAATAAATTAAAGATATAAAAATTGTTTTAAATGTATTGTTATTAAAAAGTAAGTAATAGGCTGAACATCAAACTAGACTTTAATGTAACATAAATTAGTGGCCTGTTCCCTCACTGACCAGGCTTCTCTGCATATACTGAGCATAGTATTTTGCAGCTTTAGAATATTTAAACAAAAATGAATAGAAGAACAAAATTTTAACAAATTCATCCCAGCTAATAATGGTGATTATAGCAGAGAGTGATATTGGTTAGACAATAAAGAAGACTTTTCCTGAATCTGTATTACTTGCAATTATTTTTACAAGTTAGATGTGTCCATGTATTAATTTTGCATTTAATACATTTTAAAAATGAGAAGATTGTATATACATATATATGTACATATATATACACATATATCTACATATAGATATATACATATTTAAGTTGTTTCATACTTAATAGTACTTTGACATATTTAAGCCAGGAATAACTCATATTCCAGCCCAAATTGGGCATTCTCTTTCATCTACTGAAATCTTGTTTGTCTCTGCCATACATTTTTTTATCACTAAATTTCTTGCCTTTCTGCACTGTTTTCCAGTTGTTAAACTCACTCATGTAACTTCGATTAGAATATTCTGTATGAAAGGGATGTTTTCCATATTCTGTTTCAGAGTACAACATTATTAACAGTATTTAGAAATACTATTTTTAATAAATGCTTATTATGTGACACTATATGCATTATCTCATTTAATCTACTCAATAACCCTTTTAGATAAGTATCAATATAGATCTCATTTTACAGCTGAGGTAATTAAGGTTTTAGTCAGGTTACATAACTTGTTCAAATTCCCAGAGCAAGGAAGAACAGAAATAATGAAAGTAGGTGTGCTGGACTCAGGATTCTGAATTTTAATCCCTGTAAACAGGTCTGAACACATAGAACCTGATCAACACATGTTTCCATAATTAACACATGATTTCACATGTCATGGATGATCATCAGGTTACAACATCCTGTGGTGTCACGAGGAGAGATTTGAATTGGAAAGTTTGAAACATCATAATTATTTTTGACCTGGGAGGACCTCAGCAATCATTTTACAGGTGAGGAAAATGAATCCCAGAGAAGTCAAGGGAGTGGTCACAGGTCACAGAGCTCTGTCCTTAACAGTTGAGTTTGAAACCCAGCTGTTCTGGATCCCAATGCCGTGCCCTGGAAAGTATCTTCTAGGATGAGGCTTCTGCAGCTTCTAAGCAGCCCACCCCCTCCACACTCTTCCCCACATCATTTTCAGCTGCACCATCCTTGGGGCGTACCTTGCAGGTCTCAGAGACCAGCACCTCAATCACCATGTAATGTTCCTTGAAGAAGGCCACAGGGACTCACCCCAGTCAGCTTTTCCAGAACAAGGGTGCTAAAATCAGATGTGATAACAGGAGCAGAAAGCAGGACCTCCGTCATTAAAAGAGGTGCTGAGGGGAGAACACCAGAGAGCAGTCATCCAGAGAGTAGATAGTCAGATAGGCATGAGCTGAGTAGGAATGATAGGCCAGGTGCAGAGAGAGAGAGTCATGGGGAGAGCGGGGTGCTTAGCAATGGGCAAAATTACAGGCCCTCGCATGACCACTGCCTTCAGCATTAATCCCGGGGGATGATATCTGCGCCTAAGCTGTGTTTCAGCTCCAGGCCCAGAGAAGCAGCAACATCAGACAGAGCCATGCCCAGGGTGACATCAAGAGCAGCTGCATTGACTAATGACCCCCTGCCCTGGTGCAGCACCTCAGGACCCTGAGAAGGCACAGCTGGAGAGCTGATGAATAGTCTGTTGAAATCCTCCCCTGAGATCTCCAGATAAAATTCCTTAGGACAGGGATACAGAGAATGCTCGCTCTCTCTCTCTCTCTCTCTCTCTCTCTCTCTCTCTCCTCACCTATCCTCCCTCTTTCTCTTTTGTCTCTCAAGATGAGTATCTCTCTCTCTCTCTCAAGCTCCAAGGGCCCTTCTTTTGCTTCTGTAACTCGTTTTCTGAGCCATTTCTTATACGGCTTACTTCTTCTACCTCTGTGATTTTCTAAGTAACATTTCTCTTATAGTTTGAGTCTTGCCTCTGCATTCTTTCTTAGCCTCAAGTACCAAGGTTGTTGAGCTGAGGTCTAATACCTGTTGCCATTTCACCACCAATGGATGAAGAAAGGCTAGATCCTGAAACAATCCAGAAAACAGAACTGGGGCTGGACATGTGAGAGAAGAAGTTCTGATATCATCACCCGGAAGCTGTGGATAAATGACTCCAGAACCCTCTGTGTGGTTCCAGGGCACTCATTTCTCTTTATGCTGGGACGGCTGCCTCCTGTGTGAGTAGTCACAATGAGAAATACCCGATTTTGGCCTTTGCCCAAGGAATAAGCTACGGTCTATACAAGGTGACCTGTAAAGTAAAACATTTTTTGATAATGCTTTAAACATTTTATTTAAACTGTATTTCAAACTCACAGAAGAGTTTCAAAAAATTCAATGAATACCTGTATATTCTTTGTCTAAATTTACCAAATGTTTTTCTACGTCTCTATGTATTTTTTCCTGTTTGTTTCTTTAAAAAAAATTTTGTTGAAAGTATTACATATATCTCCTTTTATTTCCCATTAGCCCCCTCCAGCCCACCCCCACCCCCATCCTGCCCTAAGCTTTCACAACCTAATTGCCCAAGTCCAAAGGTTATGCATATATACATACACGGTTCTCTTTGTTTCTTGATGAACCACTTCAGAATTTCAGACATCACAACCTTTTATGTCTAATTACTTCAGCAACATATCATAAGAACAAGGACTTTAAAAAAATATGTAATTATAAAATAATTATCAAATCTTGAATATTTTACATTAGCACAATTAGTTATTGGTAAAATCAGCTAACATACAGTCCATATTCAAACTACTTAAGCTCTCTCAATAATATTTCTTATAGCACTTTTTTCTGATCCAGGAACCAGTTTCAGATCACACACTGCATGTAGTTGACATTTATCTTTAGCTCCTTAAACTGGAACAGTTCCTCAGCCTTTGTTCTTCATGACCTTGACATTTTGAAGAGTACAGGCTGGTTGTCCCTCTGATTTGGATTTGTCTGCTGTTTTCTCATGATGAGAGTCGTTCAATATTTATGGCAGACATACCACAAACGTGAGGTTGTGTCCAAGTGAAATGGCTTTAATCACAATATTTTTCCATGATAGTAATTATGTCAGATACAGTTTGTTGAGTTCCAAGAGTAAAATGCAAAATGACACTAAAATAGCCATAAAGCTGTTTTGAGTGTGTGGAGAGAAAGCACACACTCAAAAGGGAGGTCATTCTATGGACAGTATACTCAACTGCCTGCACATTTAGTATAGGTAGCAACTCCCTCTCGATCCAGGTCATATCACACTGACCTCTTTATTGGTTTCTATCATAATGACATCAATTGAACAGCATTAATTTCTCTAAAGAAGGAGGAAATAGTCTACTTGGAAAATTACTTGTCATTTCAATCTGCCCATAAATGAAAATTTAAAAACTTTCACTATCAAACATAATCATTTCTTCTTCGGAAACATTATAGTCTCCAAAGTATTTGAAGAGTTGGAATAATTCAATCAATTTCCCATTTCTCACCACTTAAGTTTAAAAAATGAGGTAAACATTTCATCTTTAATAATATCTATTTCATTGTGTATTTATAGTATGTGTGTGTTAAGGGCATGTTTCATTTAAGAAGCTCATACTATTGAGTTCTGAAAACTGAAAGTGCCTCTTCTGTTTATTGGTTTCTGTTTTTCAAACTTATCTTCTCTCCATGCACCTGCCACTGCCTTGCTCCAAGCCTCTGTCATCTTCCCTAACACTCTTCTAACAGTACCCTAACTGTACCCAGGGGCCACTCTTGCTTTCCCATAATCCAGTTTCCACAGAGTACACAAAATGCTTCCCCAAAATGTAACTCAGATCTTGGTACTGTCCAAGGACGTCTTCATTCTTGCATTTACTTAAAATCTAAATCTACCACAGCCAACAGGACTGACCCCTGCCTACTTCTCCAACTGCCTCTTCTCCTGCTCTCCCTCTCTGTCAGCCTACTTCAGTCATGCTAACTTTTCTGTTCCTTGAGTGAACCTGTTTCCAAGCCTTAGAGCAGTGGTTCTCAACCTGTGGGTCGGAAAACACATATATAATTACATATTGTTTTTGTGATTAATCACTATGCTTTAATTATGTTAAATTTGTAACAATGAAATTGGGGGTCACCACAACATGAGGAACTGTATTAAAGGGTTGCGGCATTAGGAAGGTTGAGAACCACTGCCTTAGAGACTTTGCACTTGCTGATCTTTCTGCTTGCGACCCTCTTTCTTTGGCTTGACCTTTGAAGTTTCTTCTTGTCATTTGGGTGTCAGCTCAAGTTTCACCTCATCAGGTAACTTCCACCCCAAACCAGTCACATCCTCCTGTTTTACTTACCTTGTGAATCTCTTTCTGAATTTATCCTATTGATATATCTGTTTATAATTTTCATAATGTAACTCCATTACAATATAAGATCTGTGGGAATAAGAACCATGTCTTCCTTGCTCCCTGCCAAATCTTGAGTTCCTAGAATGATTTCTGACATGAAGTAGATGTTCTATAAATATTTGTTGGAATGAGTTATGACAGATTATAACAACCACCACTGAAAAACGCAGTTTACTTGGTGTTGAAATAAATGTCATTGTCTTGACCAATTATCCACCTTAATCACCAGATTTACCTCCAAATGTTTGGCTATTCCTAAAGATAATTCTAGCAATTATGGGGAAATGAATGGGGGAGGGTGAAGTAAAAGGGAATAGAAACATATATCAAGAGAGCCTCCACACAAACATACGTTCCATGACTGGTGGTTAATTTAACCTACTACACCTAATAAATATGCTTTGCCTCCCAGAGTTCTCATTCACTTCCATAGCTTAACCCATCGCTTCTCTACTGGTGAATCCCAACTTTATCTCTCCTGTACAGTCAGGTCATTGCCAAACAAGTTACAAAACCAGGCTAGACTCAGTCTTCATCTCTTGATGGAAGATACTACAAAGTCACATTACATAGGAATATGCAAAGGAAAACACTGTGATTCTACTTATATGAGTTACCTAGAGTAGTCAAATTCATAGAAACAGAATGAAATGGTGGTTACCAGGGCTGGGGGGCAGGAGGGATGCGGGGGGGATGGGTTGTTGTTTAACAAGTACAGAGTTTAAATTGGGAAAGGTAAAATGTTCTGGAGATAGATAGTGGTTATCTATTTTTACCACTTTTAAAAAATAAAAATTGTTAATAAAAATTTTTTAATAAAAATTGTTAAAATAATGGTTTTATTTTATGAGGAAAGGAATAAAGAGGTTCTGAGTAGGATGGACACATAAAGGGTTCTAGGGTCCACAATGAGGTTATGTTTATTGATCTGGGTGGTGTTTATAAGGGTACTTGCTTTATTTGCTTTGGTTGATTTTTCTGTATCTGTGTTTCATTTTATAGTAAATAGTTTTTTAAAATACTCTATAAAACTCTTAGAAAAATGCTCAGGCTCAGTTGGTTCCAGGCACATGAAAATTGGTAACCAATATGAGATGTGAAGCTAATAATTAAGTAGTTCAGATTCTAAGTGCTGGAGGCATTCAGAGCTAAAGAAGTGGCCTTGAAAAATGACTGAGGTTTGGAGAGGCTGAGGCAAGATTGAAAGTGAATGGCTTTCCAGGCGCCAAGATAAAGAGGAATTGGCAGGCATCTTGTGACTTACTGAAAAGACCAGCTGGAATCAGAGACACACGGGGGAAATCAGGCTAGACAGGTCACCTGGAGCTAGATGCGGGATGGCCTTGGAGTCAGATGGAGAAATTCACATTTGAAATGATGAAAAAGAGTAAGCCATTGAAAATTTTCGAGCAGAGGTAATGAGAGTGTTTATTTCAGCGGTATCCCTTAAGGAAGATGGAAGGGGCTGGGAGGAACAGCTTTATGAAACACAGGAGAGATTGATTTTAAAGGAAGATCAACAGGACTTAGTACCTGAAGGATATGGGGAATGAGTGAGAAAAACCACTTCTAGCCTGAATTGAGGAAGACAGGTATATCTTTCATGGATCAGCTTCTAGCATTCTTTGTGTTTATTTGTTTATGTTCTAGACAGTCTCAAATGTGACTGCACAATTGCATCATCTAGAGATCTTGCAAAAATGCAGATTGATTCAGTGTGTCTGGGGCAAAATTCTGCATCTCTAACAAGCCCCCTGGTGAGGCAGATGCTGCTGATCCATGGAGCCACTGAATTTGGAGAAGCAAGGTTCCAGAATAGTGGCTTCCAACTTGATCTTCCATGAGAATCTCCTGGAGAGCTTTTAATGTATGTTTTTTAATTTAAGGTAAGCAGCCAGAGTCTTTTTATAAAGTATATTTTTATTGATTTCAGAGAGGGAAGGAGAGGGAGAGATAGAAACATTAATGATGAGAGAGAATCATAGATTGGTTGCCTCCTGCACACCCTTGACTGGGAATGGAGTCCATAACCTGGGCATGTGTCCTGACCGGGAATTGAACCGTGACCTCCTGGTTCTAGGGTGATGCTCAACCACTGAGCCACACAAGCTGGGCTCTCCTGGGGAGCTTTTAAAGATCCAAACTCCCAGGCCAAACCAATTCTGTCAAAATCTCTGAGGTGGTGGGACACAGGCATCTGGATTTCTGAAGTTCTCCAGGTGATTCACATTCACATCCTAGGTTCAAGTTTAGATAATCTCACTTCACAGGTGAAAGAACACATTTAAGGCTTCTGGTAAAAAAACAGAATGGGTAAACACAGTACTGTATGGTCCACTGATGACATCAAAATTACAATTAAACTACAGAATACCATCATTGAAAACTGCCTAAAGTCTTTAAACAAAAGTCCTAAAACTAAGGATATACAGAAAAAGCCACAGAAGAGAGGTGAAGTTGCTGAACAGGCTGGTCCCTCACCCAGGTGTGGCAGTTAAATATCAGGAAGGATATCTCAGCTGTGGAGTACCCACTGAGGAGGGAGGGTCACAGCCTCACACCAGGACCCCAAGCCCACAGTTCCGGTACAGGTAGAGAAGTCCCCATAACTCCTGGCTGTGAAAACAAGCAGGAATTGTGGCTAAGACAGAGGGCTGCTGGAGTCCCAGGCATTTTTCTTAAAGGTCTGGCACATGAACAGACTCACTGACTTTAAGTAGCAGCCGTCTGCAGATTGCTTTGTAGCTCATGCTGGGTGTCCCTGGGTAGGGCACAAGCAGCAGCTGACTTTGGCCTGCACCTAACCAGAGGCCCCAGAGCCAGCCATCCAGGGAACAGCGTTAGACCATGCCAGAACACCACCCAACCACCTCCATGAGTGACACATTCAAGGCGGGATCTCAGTGGGCACCAGAGCCCCACTGAAGGGAATCCTACCTCATGGCGTTGGCCCCTGCACAGCAGATTATTCACTATAATCATAGCCAATAGGCCTGGGAGTCAATCCCTTCAACTGATGGGCCAATAGCAATCAAGGTTCAACTACAACAGGAAGGTGCACACAACCCACAAGGGGGAGGGGAATACCTGAAGTACCCTGCTTGGGTGATTGGGGAAGCTGTGCCACTGGGCCCTACAGGACACCTACTATATAAGGTCACTCTTCTAAGATTGGGAAACATAGTGATTCTTCCTAATACATATAAACAAATACATGGAAACAGCTAAAATGAGGAGAAAAACAAACATGTCTCAAGTGAGAAAATAGGACAAAACTCCAGAAAAAGTACTAAACAACATGGAGACAAGCAATCTTCCAGATGCAGAGTTCAAAACACTAGTTATAAGGATGCTCAATTATCTTAATGAGAATTTCAGCAGAGACAAGAAACATAAAAATGAAGATAGAAAACATAAAAGAGGGCTAGTCAGAAATGAGAATACAATAACTGAAATGAAGAATATACTAGAAGAAATCAACAGTAGGTTAAATGAAGGATCAAATCAGCAATTTGGAAAATAAGGTACCAGAAAACACCCAATTAGAACAACAAAAAGAAAAAAGAATCCAAAAAACTGAAGATAGTTTAACGGGCCTCTGGGAAAACATCAAATGTGGGACCCGGAAGGAGAAAAGAGAGGGAAAGAAGTTAAAAATATATTTGAAAAAATTGACAGAAAATTTCCCTAACCTGAAGAAAGAAATAGACACACAGGTCCAGCAAACACAGAGATTCCCCAAAAAGACGAACCAAAAGAGGCCCACACCAAGACACACCATAATTAAAATGCCAAAGGTTAAAGACAAAGAGAGAATCTTAAAAGCAGAAAGAGTAAAGCAGTTAGTTACCTACAAAGATCTCCCATAAGACCATTAGCTAATTTCTCAACAGAAATTTTGTAGGCTAGAGTAAAAAGATTAACAAGAAGTATTCAAAGTGATGAAAGCTAAGGACCTAAAACCAAGATTACTCTATCCAGCAAAGGTATCATTTAGAATTGAAGGACATGCAAAGAGCTTCCCAGACAAGAAAAATCTAAGGGAGTCATCATCACCAAACCAGTATTACATGAAATGTTAAAAGGTCTTCTTTAAGAAGATAAAGAAGAAAGCCCAACTGATTTGGCTCAGTGGTTGAGCAATGGCCCATGAACCAGGCGGTCAGTAGTTGGATTCCCAGTCAAGACACATGCCTGGGTTGTGGTTTGGATTCCCAGTCAAGATACATGCCTGGGTTGTGGTCTTGATCCCCAGTGAGGGGCATTCAGAGGCAGCCAATTGATATTTCTCTCTCATCGATGTTTCTATCTCTCTCCCTCTCCCTCCTTTCCTCTCTCTCTAAAATCAATAAAAATGTATTTTAAAGAAAGAAGAAATATAAAAAATATAAATAATAAAATTGCAATAAGTAAGTATCTAACAATAATCACTTTAAATGGATTAAATGATCCAATCAGAAGACACAGGGTGGCTGATAACAAAACAAGTTCCTTACGTATGCTATTCCTTACAAGAGACTCACTTCAGATTGAAAGACACAAAGAGACTGAAAGTAAAGGGATGGGAAAATATATCCATGAAAATGGAAAGATAAAAAAAGCTGGGTAGCAATATTATATCAAACAAAATAGACTTTAAAACAAAAGATATAGCTCAGCCAGGAAGCTCCATTGGTTGAGTGTCATCCCATATACCAAAAAGGTTCTGGGTTCAATATGTGGATTGGGGTGCATATGTGAAGCAACCAATTGATGTTCTCTTTCACATCAATGTTTCTCTCTCTGTCCCACTCCCTCCCTTCTTCTCTTCCTAAAGTCAATTAAAAATAAATAAATAAAACAAAGGATATAACAAGAGACAAAGAAGAACCCAACAACTCCACTCTGGGTATTTATTCAAAGGAAACCCAAAAGGTTGCAGGTTTGATCCTTGGGTTGGGGTGCATATGGGAGGCAACCAATCATTCTCTTTCACATCAATGTTTCTCTCTCTCTCACAAAATAAATAAATAAATAAATAAATAAATAAATAAATAAATAAATAAAACAAAGGATATGACAAGAGACAAAGAAGAATCCTAGAGCTCCACTTCTGGGTATTTATTTGAAGAAAACCCAAAACACTAATTCAGAAGACATATGCATCCATATGTCCACTGTAGCATTATTTACAATAGCTAAGATATGAAACAACTGAAGTGTCTATTAATAGATGAATGGATAAAGAAGAAGTGGTGCATCTATATAGTGGACTATTACTCAGCCATTAAAAAATATGAAATCTTGCCATTTGCAACAACATGGATGGACCTAGAAGATATAGTGCTGAGTAAAATGTCAGACAGAGAAAGACAAAGCCATATATGTGGAATCTAAGAAGCAAAATAAACAAACAAGTAGAACAGAAACAGACTCATAGATACAGAAAACGATCTGATTGTTGCCAGATTGGAGGGGTGTTGAGGGATGGGTGAAAAAGATGAAGGGATTAAGAAGCACACATTGGTAGTTACAAAATAGTCATAGGGATGTAAAGTACAGCATAGGGAATATAGTCAATAATATTGTAATAACTATGTATGGTGCCAGAAGGGTATTAGATTAGGGCGATCACTTTATAAGTTATATATCTAAGCACTATGCTATACAGCTGAAACTAAAATAATATTGTACATCAACGGTGATGGAAAAATCTAAAATTATTTTTTAAAAAGAATACGTTTAAGTCTTCAAGAATTTCCAAGGTATAGTCTCTAGAGGAAATGACTTCTCCAAGATTCTTTTTGGGGTGGTTCAATATTTAGCCTTTTTAAACTTGCGCACAATCAACAGTCAACAACAACAAAAATCAAATCGTCCCTTAAAATGCAGGATACCTGAGCAAAACAACTGGCAGTTGATCTTTAATGGTCTTGCTACTGCAGCGAGACCATTTCTTCTTTAACTGCATAGAGTAGGAGACGTCTTGCAATGCCTGCAAATCCTGCTGATTTATGAATGCACACTGCAGAAGTTGCTGAATTGCCTCAGTTCATCAAAGAAGCTTCTCTGAGAGTTATTTTGAAGACTTCCTGCTGTGACTTCAGTCCACATTTCTGTA
Source organism: Myotis lucifugus (assembly GCF_000147115.1). NCBI lineage: Eukaryota > Metazoa > Chordata > Mammalia > Chiroptera > Vespertilionidae > Myotis > Myotis lucifugus. The sequence goes on along the minus strand of NW_005871090.1, from coordinate 6,752,052 downwards.
AATCCATTTCTAAATGGTCAGGGCTTCTGCTTCCAACTCCAGCAGGTGCCTGGACCCAGAGCCCTTTGCCCCTCGTTAGTCTTTACCAAGCTGGAAAAACACACAGGCAAATCCTACACTGAGTACACACTAAAGAACTTGACAACACACTGCAAGTTGTAGTTGTGAAAGAGCGCTCCCCAATGCTTCCCCCCACCCCCTAGGGTTTATAGTAAGTGGTCTTCATTCTACTGGGTATTAGACTTACACAATTTCCACTCTGGGCAGAGAAATTTACGAGGCAGGGTGCAGACCCTCACCAAACGCACAGGTCCCTTTTAATCTGATTTCATCTGGGCTGCCTGGCTGAGATAGAAATAGAGCTTTAGTATTTCCTCATGTGTGCGTAGAGAGGCAGTGTGGGATCATGCAAAGAGCCCGAGTTCAGGAGCCAGGAGACCTAGTTCTTGCTTGAGTCCTGTGTTTTAGTAGCTGGAGTTTCCTCATTTATAATTCTGTAATTAGACTGCCTCAAATGTGGGATTGTTGTGATCAGGGATATGCTGGTAAATGTTTAACAACTAGCTTCCTTCAAGGGGAAAAAACCCCACCAACTTGATTTGTACTGTTTGCTCATTTCCATGGAAAAAATGGAATTTTGTACTGTTTGCCCATTTCCATTTCCATTGCAAATACCCCAGCATGCCTGTTTCAAGCTATGAACCTGACTTACTAACTCCACAGTAGCATGTCATTATGTAGTATTTCCATCATTTAGACACAATAGACATAACTTCAAGGATTTAGATAATAGTAAAATCATTAGGAGGTGATGGGCTTTTGCATATTTATCACCTTTTAAAACTATAATTTATTTAATTGTAAGTTTATGTAGCTTTATTTTTAATAATGGATGTTATAAAAACTAGCTCACAGAATCCCTAAAAAAATTAAATTTGCCCAACTGAGTGATTCCGGCTCGGTTGGTTTGGGGTTTAGCTTGGGCATCAGTTGATCTCAAAGGAGGGTTTGAGTTATGATTACACATGCTTAAATGCCAAGCTCTTCAGCACTGCCTCCTTGATGGGTCTTAATTTTATTCCTCGATTGAATTCTCTACATTCCTTGGATTCATTTTGCTTAAAAATTTCCACTCTGCATCTTTGATGTGGCCTAGGCCTAAGGTGCCCTGACATTCTTCCCATTCCCTTTCCCACCTCCATATGCATGTCCACAGACACTAGGGATTGGTCAAAAGGACCTAAGAAAGCAATCTCTGCCTCTATCGACTTCATGGCAGGCAATCCTGGCAACACTACCTTTTTTCTCCATCATAGATGTCCAACTGTGCATGTGCATGACATACCTGCTAAGTGTGATCCTGTTCTGGGCATTGCAGTGAGAATAAGGCTAAACAAGTTACAGTATTAGGGGCCATTGCACATTGAAGATTACTAAAGAATGAAAGTGAAAATCTCTAAAATTACTTATCAGTAAAATAAAGAATTAAAAGAGATCTAGACTCACATGGTCTCAGATGTTGCGGTGAGGGGTGAATCACTTGTCCCTCAATAAATAATCCCTCTTCACCCCACATAAACTGTCTTACAAAACACCCTTGCAGATATGTGGCAAAAGCATTTGATTTACATAAATTAGTTTAACCCCCAGTTTTTCAAAAAATTGGATAAAATGCTGGCCATCTGCGTGATCATGGTATCTCCCCTGCCAGGTAAGTATAAAATGCTGGCCATCTGATGAGTGAAGTTCACCAGGTGGTAGATGTGGAATCTAGTGAAGCAGCCTATTGTAATGAGAAACACTCAAGGCATTACTATTCTGCACACAAATGCAGAAGGAGATTGTTATTCAGGAAGTGGGCAAAGAGTTACCTTATTGCTATTCAAAAGGCACTTTCTCATTTGAAGAAATTGTGTAAATCAATATGCTGTAGTTATTGAGCCATTCAGAGACTCGGGGCACAATAGAGAATGAGCCCCTCCCCCAAAAGAAATCCATAGATCAAAATCAAAGCTTGGTCCTGCTTGTAAGAATAGAGGCTTCAAAAACTACAAGGCAAGATCTTGGCCTTGTTCCCCAGAGAGATAGAAGGTTGTGGTTATGTCAGTGAATGAGAAAAGCATCAAAGTTTGAAAATAAGCATTTGAACTTCAGAATACTTTGTAAAGTCAATGGAAGCTTTTGAGAATGGCCCATCGTTTGATAGTGTGTGTGTGTGTGTGTGTGTGTGTGTGTGTACTTGCACATGGTATTGACAATGCCTATTACATCCAAGATCAGCAATACATAATTGCTCCTTACTCTTGACTTTGAAGTAACATTCAAACCAGATGTAGAAATATAAATAGAAAGGTCTACTGGCATCAAAGAGTTTCTAAAATCCATTTCCTTAGTTTGCTCTTTGGACATAAGGAAGCATATGCGAAATGTTATTATTTTAATCATAAAATTAAAATAAATCATATATGGAGTATCTATAATATTCAGGTGACTATAGTAAAAGTTGTGATTAAAACACATCTTTTCTATTTTTATATTCAATTCAGCTCAACCTGTGAACTCAGCCTGTGCAGAATGAACACTTATCCCAGTGTGCCTGGGACTGTTTTGGTTTGAGCGCTAAAAGCCCTGCATCCTGAGAAATCCCTCACTCTCAGGCAAACTGAAATAATAATCACTCTACTTGGATCTGAGGAAGTTACCAAAAAAAGAAAAGTTACTAAACTTGGAGCTCACAACTTAATTGGGTTAAAAGCAAAGAAATTCACAGATGAAACTGATGGATACCAATTCAAGAAAAAATATGATTAATATAAGCTTAGTCTATGATTAATAAGGTGTAATATTGAAAAAAAGTGCTATGGAAGTGCTTATGAAAATAAGTGTATCAAAGAAAGGAGAGATGTTTTTTTCTTTGAAGTTCTCAGAAGTTTCAAGTGTTTAGTCAATTATTTATTGAGGGACAAGCCTAGTGCTGAGCAGGGTATATAATGTCAAACAAGGCATACTTCTGCCTAGAAACTTGGTTTCTAGTACCTGCATCACTAATTGTCCCATTATCATGAGTAAATCACTTAAACTCTTGGAATCTTGGTTTTCAAATCTATAAAATGGGTATTATAATATTACCTTCCTTATCTATCTCCTAGCGATATTAGTATAATCATGTAAGGTGAATGGTATATATAAAAGCATTGTGAAAGATATAGAATGCAATACGAATATGAGGAGTAGGTATTGCTATTGTTATTGCTGATGGACAAAAAATAAATCTATACTGTAATTTCAGTAGTCTCAAACTATGTTGGCCAATACTGTAGCCATCAATGACTATTTAAATTTAAATTTAAACTTAAATTAATTAAAGTTAAATAAAATTTTTAAAAATTAGTACCTCAGTCCTACTCTAGCTACATCTCATGTGTTCATGGCTAATGGCTATCTTATTGGACAATGCAAAAAACATTTCCATTACTGCAGAAATTTCTATTGGACAGAGCTGGTTTAGAAGTAAGTGATTGGAATTTTATATCTTGAAGATAGTGATCATATGTCTTTTAGGTGGGGGCATTCTATATAAAATCAGAAGAGCAATAATGACTCTAAGCTGTGCAGTGAAAACTCAAGTTGTGGTGTTCACATATTCCAGTTCTCTTTCTTTTCTGGGCACATGCCAGCATTGCACTTCCTCAAGCCCTTGTGGTTGATTGGGAACCATGACCAATTCTGCTCAATAAGCTATGAGTACAAGTGATGTATGTTGAACTTTTAATTATTGATGGGAAACCATCCAGGGCTCTCCATTTTTTCCAGTTACAGGAAACATTCCAGGTAATGGCTGTTGATCAGCCTGGGTCCTCAGGAGAGAATAACTATACAGACACAGAGGCCCAGGAACAGTTGCCAGCTGGGCCTTGACAGACAGGTAGAAGGAACAAAATATCAACCTTTGTGTCAGCCATTAAAATTTAGAGGCTGATTATTATTTTGGCATAGCCTATACTATCCTAACTGATACACTATTCTGAAGGTAGGAACAAAAGGAAACATGATGGTTTAGGTCTCTGATCAGTTACTCTCTAGCCCTGGCCATTTACTGCGCACATATTCAAATCCACATGCACATGCAATGAAAATGGAACAAAACAAAAATATGCAGTGCACCCCACCTACCCCTCCAGTGCATGCAAGCTGCTCTGCCTTGCTTCCTTGACAAGAGAAGATTCGAAGCCATGTGTCACCCATTTACCACAGCCCAATTTTAGAAGCGGAGTATAATGTTATCGCTTTCTTTTATGAAGCCCTGGATGTTACAATTTCATGAGGACTGGAGTTGGTGTAACTGGAACCTGAGTTTTCCAGGGCGAGTTCAGACACCATTTACCAGAATGTACCTGTAGATTTCTTGGTCTCTGTAACTATAAAATGGAGAGGCAAGAAGACTGACAGGCATCTCAAATGCTAATGAGATGATTTTCCCACCCAAATGGAAGTATGAGGTGTATTGAGTTAATAACAGAAAGTGCTTAGTTTTGGAAGAATGGAAGATATGTTAGGACAAATTATTATTCATGTTTTGCTGTCTGATCCCAAAGCAAAGATTCCATTTTAAAATCAGGCAGCAATTTAGCTTTTGAAACACATTGCAAATTATACTAAAGAGGTACCAGTGGGGAAACTTTGTGAAGAAACTGCAGAAATCTTATATCTCTATGCAATCATATTGAAGCATCCCCATGGACAAGTATACAATATTGTACCTGATGCTTTTATTCCTATTTGTCAACATTGCTGGGTCTAATGTCTACCCACTGCTCCCACCCCACTTCCTCCTACCACCCAATTATGTAAAGCATAGAACCTGCTTGCCAGATTATATGATGCCATGCTATGGAGAGTCTATAAGAAAAAGGAAGCAAATAAATATGCAGCAGGTGTCTACTTTGAGTATTACATGCCAAGCATTTTCCCTACACATTAGATTTTTAAGCTCCATAAGAGCCCTGCCAAATAGTATTTATCTCTATTTTTTTTACAGGAAACCAAAGCTTAAAGATCATGTTAATGCCCCTGAGTAGTCCTCAGTCATCCCATAGATAGATGTCAGCGTCCTCTCTTCTTGTGTGGCATAACACTGAGACATGTTCTTCATCAACTCCCAGAGTTCTCCCGTGGAAATAAGACCCGTTGCCCACAGTTGTAAATTGCTCATTAATATATCTTGTAGAATTTCCCTTCCCTTCCCTGCCTCACTTTCATACTTCCATACGAGTTCTGGGAATCCAAGCATTGTCTGCCAAGTAAACTTCTCCTTAGAGCAGGGGTCCTAAAACTTTTTAAACAGGGGGCCAGTTCACTGTCCCTCAGACTGTTGGAGGGCCAGACTATAGTTTAAAAAAAACTATGAACAAATTCCTATGCACACTGCACATATCTTATTTTGAAGTAAAAAAAAAAAAAACGGGAACAAATACAATATTTGTATTTGCATGTGGCCCGCGGGCCATAGTTTGAGGACCCCTGCCTTAGAGTCTGCTTAAGAAAGAACCCAATATCAGATAATATTCAAGTCTATATAATCAACAAATGGTAGAGCCAAGATTCAAATTTGCCTGACGATTCTTTCTACATCAAGGAGGAGAGAACTTTGAATTGGTGTCTTGTCTCCACTCCAGGCCATTGTGGTGGACATTGAACAGGCCACGGAGAAGAAAGAAGATTACAGCAGAAAGTCATTGTCTTCATTGATGACCCCTGTATACTCTGGGGCCTTGATCTGGTTCTTACAAAAGCAGCAGCCCACAGGAAATATGCCCCAGGAAGAGGTCTTGGCCCTTGAACATCTGGGAAAGTGAGTATGACAGACAGATACCCTTCCTGATAATCCAAGAAGAGTTTAGCAGGGGTGGGCAAACTTTTTGACTCGAGGGCCACAATGGGTTCTTAAACTGGACCGGAGGGCCAGAACAAAAGCATGGATGGAGTGTTTGTGTGAACTAATATAAATTCAAAGTAAACATCATTACATAAAAGGGTACGGTCTTTTTTCTTTTTAGTTTTATTCATTTCAAACGGGCCGGATCCGGCCCGTGGGCCGTAGTTTCCCACAGCTGTTTAGAGGGAAGGTTTTTAGAAGCTTGAAACATAACTCATCTTTGATGTCTCAGAATGCAGCCCTGATGGCTGCTCTTATAAACAGCTAGAGTTGTTAGGAAGAAGGAATTCTATTCTGCTTCACCCCCTTAATCATAGTTATCGGATGGCCAGCAATGCCATCAACAGTGGCATCTCATTTGCCCACTCTGTTCATGGGCCATGAAACTAATAACCTATGTTTGGAAAATTCCCACAGGGATGAAGTTCCCTTATATAGTAACCACGACAAACCATTTCAGGAAGAAACCATTTACCTAAACTGTTGAAGACTGATTACTTTCAGGATAGCTTCCATTGACACCTCACCCCATTTAATCCGGTGTGTCAATTCGTATTGCGATGTTACAGCCTACACCAAGTTGACAATGTCATCATTGTGACTACATTCCGAAATGATGTAACACACCAGAAAATGGGAGTCAAAAGTCCGGCCACCAGAGAAGTGAGCATTGCCGGGCACAGCCTGGGACTATAGTGGGCGCTTAATAAATACACATAAAGGAAACTGAGTCATGTTTTCCTTCAAGTAGGATAAGATGCTTGAGCTAAGGTGGTGCAGTTTTTTTGTCTGTTTGTTTTGTTTTGTTTTAAGGGATGAAGGAAAGAGCTGATGGACAATAGCCATAAGAATTCCAGTTCACAGAAAAATAAGGTAACCCAAGTGTCTGCTGCCTTGATATCCCTCAGTTTCTAGCTTTATACAGTTACACTTTCTCTTCATATTTAAAAAAAAATGGCTTGTGCAATTTCAAGAGGCCCCATGGGGCCAGAGATGAGCTAATCTGAGATAACTGCAAATGATTAACAAATATATTTAAATACATAAGCTCATAATCACTTAAAAATTAATTGGAAACCATGGGAGAATTAAAGTAAACCAACACATTGTTTTAAAAACTGGTAAGTAAAGGGAATGAATCCATAAAGAGGTATGAAAGTCCTGTGCCCCATGCCGAGGTCAGGGTCCTGGCCGGTTACCTCTGAGGATGCCGGGAGGCAATCTTTCTGCTGAACTGGTTCTCTCTGCCAGATGCTTTTCCTTCCCCGCTTTGCCTCCGCACCCAGCTCCTCCTACCCCCACGGCTGCCATCTTCCTTGCAGGTCTTCAGCCCATGCTGGATACAGGCTCCCTCCTTTTCCCCAAACACACTACTGCACAAGCCAGTTCCATTTGGGAGATTTCAATTGAATTCTTAGGAAAATTGTGGCAGAAAGAAGCCCAGAAAACAAACTAATTAAAATTAAATAAAAGATATCTCTATTTTCAAGTTTTCTGACTACACTCACTCCTTGGGGAATTTCTCTTATTTTCTGCAGATTCTCACTGCTACCATCCATGTAGCTCAGATCTCCCCTTCCTTCGCCTCCTTTCAAATATCCCTCAAAACCCCCTCCCAGGCACTAGAAGTCTCCACCAGCCTCTTCAAACTTTTTACTTTTGTAAAAAATTAAAAAAAATATTTTTTTGTATTGATTTCAGAGAGGAAGAGAGAGGGAGAGAGAGATAGAAACATCAATGATGACAGAATCATTGATCGGCTGCCTCCTGCTCACCCCACACTGGGGATGGAGCCTGCAACCCAGTCATATGCCCTGACTGGGAATTGAACGGTGACCTCCTGGTTCATAGGTCGACAATCAACCACTGAGCCATGCTGGCTGGGCCAAGCTTTTTATTTTTTAAGGCAAACTAGTTAACCCTTCCCTGGTTAAATTTATCTTTATCTAGATCATATCCTGGAGGACTTGACTTATGTAATAGAACATGCCCATTTAAATTGCTTTTCTGAAACAAAAGAGACATTTCTCACTAATTGGGATTTTGGCTTCTTGTTGGTCCATCTGACTCAAATTCCAGTCATATTTTTTTTTAATTCTCATTATAATGAAAAGTTTCTAAAATTTTTAAAGGTTTAATTTCAAGTGCTCAATGGTGCTATTAATCAAAGATGCATTATGTATACATTTCATACAAACGCTATTAATCAGCCTTCCAATTATTTTTTATTTCGTGTGGTAATTTCCCCACAGGCACCAGCCATCAGTTACTTTTCATCCAATGAGCAGGCCTTTCAGCCTTGTTCATTGTAGTATTAGTCTATGACCTTCGAAAACAGACCGCTGCTTTGTTTGTGAAAATATCTAATTATAGTAGTTAAATAAACTGGAATTAATTAAATTGTGGATACTTGACATTTATAGTTAATTAGTCATATTTATCATAGAAATTAAATTGGGCCTTTGTTCTCTGTGTTTTATCAACCATGCCGAAAATCAATAGCATTGCTAGACAGGGTGGGGTGGGAGGATTCCAAGGCTGGGAGTCCGTTTGACCCAGAAGAAAACACAGGCCGCTGTTCACTGATGGCTAGAAATGACGCAGTCAGCTGGAGAGTCCTCTGGAAAAGGATCATGGGCCTCCGCATGTCCAGAGAGGATCTTTGCACAGAAAACGTGCTAATCCAAGGAAAAGAGGGCTTTCCTCAGAGCTTACCTGTCGAGTCCCCATTCCTCAGTAGTTTTTCACTTTCATTTCATTCCTCTGTGTCCCACAGAACAATATCAAGAGACAAGGTTCTAAGAGCCCACGTGAGGTATGCACTCCCTGTGAGGGAGAGCATTCATAGGGTCACCATGTATGTGTTCACAGAAGTGGAAAGAAACAGGAGAAGATGAGGGGCTTTGATTTTATTTTTGTGACCCTATACATAATCTTTAAGCTGCCTGCCTGGCAGGCTGGTGCACTTCATATTTCTATCAGCAGTGCATGAGATTATGCTTCTCCCCAGAGGTATACAGATGTGATAACTCTTTTTCACAGTTTTCCAAGGTGAAGGGTATAATGTTTTGTAGTTAGGCTAATTTGCATTTCCCAGATAACTAGGGAATTTGCATCTTTTTGTATGTCTGTTGACTACTTGGCAGCACCCATAGAATTTAAATTATGTTCTTCATGTACCAGTTCCACTCCTAGAAATACACCCCAAAGAAATAACTCCATGACATATAAATAATTCTACTTATACCAGCAGTGTTCATAGCTAAAATATGAACACAAGATCAGTGTTTATTAACAGAGAAATGCCTGGCTAAATTATGATACATCTATGTGACCAAATATTATACAGGCATGAAAAAGAACAAATTAGAGCTATAACAGAGGCCATGTAAGGATTTACTTGTGGTTACTGAATGACTAAAGTAAGAAGCAGAAAGTTGGTACGATATAATCTTATTTCTGGAGTGCAGTACCATCCTCAGACCTAGGCAAGAGGGTTCCTTGCGCTGGGCCTTGTGATTTGGAGGACTTTATTCTGGCCCTGTTCCAGGTGGACCCTCTCCACAAAGTGGGTGTGCAGGGCTCAAGGAACATGCCCACCCAGAGCCCGTGTATCTTCATTCAAACTTTGAGTTCCTTTAATATTTTGCTCAAATGGCCCTGACCCAGTTTCAACCTCTTTCCTTAGTCTTTCCTCTCAAGGCTGGCCATGCTAGGTTATACATCCTTGGGCAGAAAGTGAGGATATGGATGGGGCTTGGACTTGTAGGCTGGGGTGTCCACAACTATGGGCACAAGGTCCCTTTCTGTGCAGGATGGATGCAGGGGTAAGAAGAGAAAGGACAGACCATAGCCAAGGCCCTTTTGTATCCCTGTGGCAGTCCTACAAAGATGAAAAGCAGGCCATCACAGGCATGGTGCATTGGGCCAATGACCAGGACACCCTGAGCCGGTGTGGCTGTGAAGGTAATTAATGTTGTTGCCCAGGAGGCGGCAAGTTCTGCACAAAGGCATGATTCCTTTTCTGTTCAGTCTTCAGGCAGAGGAAACTGTTCCCAGCAGAGAGTCTTTAGAATATTGCACACTGAGAACTGTAGCTCCAGAAAAGAATAGTGGTCCCTCCAAAAAGAGAGCAGACACAGAGCCGTGTCAGCATCTACAAGTTAGTCTTTCCTGGAGCCACAGGCACAGCCCTCAACATGGGCGATAAGCAGCACAAAGCAGATGATCCTAGCAGACCAGACCTGTGAGTCTGGGAAATACACCAGAAAGTCCACCTCAGCCCAGAGCACGCCCCTGGTTAAAGACAGGAGACACCTACCAGAACCCACTGTAGGATCTTTCTATTTGGTGATGTTTGTTTACTCAACACAAGGCAGATTTCTCCTTGCAGACAACAACCCAGGTGCCAATGAACCACTGTTTGGGTGTTTCTACATGGTTACCTGGATGAGGTGACTCCTGTATGAAGATAAGGATCAAGATTTTGGCCAAGATCTTTTTCTCTCGGAATTTATGATGCTTCACATAAAAACTTGTTAAAGTTCCAAGGAAAAAGATGTCCCTCGATATCTTTTGTCTTACCCAAAATGCTTCAGACATTTATGTGTGCTTACAAAGTATTTAAAATTATCACATGGTCATAAAATGTTTTAGCTGGAATGACCCTTTTAGTTCAATGATTTTTTGAAGTTTTTTTTTTTTAAAAAAACCCTTACTCAAAGCCAAAACAAAACAGATAAAAGTTAAGTGATCTATCTGAATTAGAGCTGGGGATTTCTAACTCCATTCACTGGCTCCCCCTGCCCCTTCCCCCATTGGGGACTTCTGGGGCGAGGGGAGAAGGAGCATCATTACTAAATCTCCTGACTCTTTTGAGCCAAGTTTAAGTACCACTATTAAGTTCCTTCTTATTGTTTTAAATAAATCGATTCCTTAAGTGGTTAATGCTTGGAAAGAAGTAAAGATTTATAATTGTTCCAAGTACATAAAATAGTAAGATATAAATCTAATAATAACATGACCAGCACTTTATGAGCACTACAGGCTAGGCACTGGACTAAGCATCCTACCTCTTTACCTCATGTTACCCTCTTAATAACCCTGTGAGAGTGATATTATCCTTGTTTTTTTGTTTGTTTGTTTTTTTAAAAATATATTTTATTGATTTTTTACAGAGAGGAAAAGAGAGAGATAGACAGTTAGAAACATCAATGAGAGAGAAACATCGATCAGCTGCCTCTTGCACATCTCCTACTGGGGATGTGCCCGCAACCAAGGTACATGCCCTTGGCCGGAATCGAACCTGGGACCTTTCAGTCCACAGGCCGACGCTCTATCCACTGAGCCAAACCAGTTTCGGCTATTATCCTTGTTTTCAGGTGAGGAAACAGGTTTCAAGATCCAGCAAGTGAGAGAGCCTGAGTTCGGATCTATAAACTCCAAGGCCAGAATCTTCACCTCTGCTATCTGCAGCACTTTCTCCCCTTGTGGCACCACTGACATTTGGGACCAGATGCTTATTTGGTTCAGAGAGCTGACCTGCATGTTGTAGGATGTTCAGCAGCATCCCTGGCCTCTCTCTCCCCACCAGATGCTAGTAGCACTCCCTCAGTCGCAGTGATTAAAGACGTCTCCAGACTTTACTAAATGTCCCCTGAAAAGCAAAATCACCTCCATTTGTGAAACACTGGTCAACAAAGAGACTAAGTATTCATAAATGTATTTCAAAAAGTGTTATCTTCATGTGGCTGTCTAAATGGATTTATAATGTGTACCAGCAAGTAGCTGATGGAGGGCTCCCCACAATAGTCACTTTCGAGGAGTGAGGTTTGTTTTATGTATTCAAAGCAATGGGTGTATTTACTGGATATTTCCCTTTGGAGGCTGTGGTGCCCCATAGGCACTGGTCTACGTGTGTTACCCATAATAATTTCTTTTGGCAAAATATGGGGCAGTTCCATCCTGGTGAGGATTCAATTTGGGCTCCATTTTAGAAGAAATGAACAGAAAGCTTTAATGAACACAAAATTAGGTACAAAGTCTTGAAAGTGATTATGTAAGCTTAAGTTTAACTTGCTTTATAGTATATCTGCTTCTGTACAGGTAGGAAAAGCGTTAGGATTCTGCCTGTCTTTTCACATAGGAAGACTTGACTCTGTTTAGTGGAGCCATTGAGCATTCTCCCCCTTCAGGTGGCATAACCGTTTTCTTTTATGATGGCCTTGCTATGCCAGGTGAAGAAAGTTTCCTTGTTGCAGTAAAATTTATGTGATCTTGCCCCAAAATATGCTATCCAAATTATGGAAGGAATTTTTCTTGCTCAGTAGCAATTTAATACAGCTGGTAAAAAGCAAAAATGGAATAAATACTTGAAAAGGTGAGTTCTGGCCATAGCCGGTTTGGCTCAGTGGATAAAGCATCAGCCTGTGGACTGAAGGGTCCCAGGTTTGATTCTGGTCAAGGTCATGTACCTTGGTTGCAGGCACATCCCCAGTAGGGGGTGTGCAGGAGGCGGCTCATCGATGTTTCTCTCTCATTGATGTTTCTAACTCTCTATCCCTCTCCTTTCCTCTCTGTAAAAAATCAATAAAATATATATTTTTTAAAAAAAGAAAAAAAATAAATGAGGAGTTCTATTTCGCTGCTGCAAATCATATGGCAGGTTTGAAGTAGCCAACTTTCTAACTATTAAGAAGAATCATGTTTCAGTATCATGCTCATAACGTGTCCTACAGAAGTTTTTTAATCAATAACTTTTCCTTCACTTTATTAAGCACAGAAAGTGAGTGGGTAGAAAAATCAACTTGATAAACCTCAGCCATAATTTAATTCGCCTTCTTGAAAAATTTTCACCCAGCAGGCAAGAGTAAAAACTGGTAAAAACATTAGAGGAGAGAGTGGATGGCAGTAATGAGGAAAGGCAGTCTGCCCCATAATGCCCAACTTGTGTCATTAATATGATTCATACTTTATTTGGTGATCTGAAGAGAGGTAGCAGATTGTTCTAGAAGCCCCTCTTTACCCATTAAGTTCTGTTACTTCCCAATTAAGAAAAGTGCCATACCCTCTCCCTCCCCTGCTTCACATCAGACTCCATCTTCCTTCCATTTTTGCTTTGGAAAAATGCTGGAAGCATCACACTGCAAGGTCACAGCAATCAAATAACACATTGCATCTCCCCTTCTCTCCCGAATCCTCTGAGAATGACCCAGAGTAGAAGCTGAATAAATGCTGGTTTCTAAAGGCTCACAGAGCACCCTCTTAAGAGATCCCCTGGTACTGCCCCATAACCTTAGATAGCAGGTCCCTTTACCAACCGGAGCAGCCATCCTGCCGCTGCTGGGAGTGTTGGTGGATAACACTGTGCACAGCCTCTCCTTTCTCCAGAGAATTGCCCATGGTCCAAGGGGCACTCGCTTGCCAGGGTTGACATAACAAAGTACCACACACTAGGTGGCTTAGACAGCGGGAATTTATCTCCTCACAGTTCTGGAGGCTAGAAGTCTGAGGTCAAGGTGTCGGCAGCATCGGCTTCACTCTGAGGCCTCTCTCCTTGGCTGGTAGATGGTTGTCTTCTTCCGGTGCCTTCCTTCTGTGTGTATGTCTGTGTCTAAATTTCCTCTTTTTATAATAATACCAGTCACATTGGATGAGAGCCCACCCTCATGACCTCATTTTAACTTAGTTACCTCTTTAAAGACCCTGTCTGTAAATACAGTAACTTTGTGAGGTACTGGGGGTTAGGACTTCAACATATGAATGGGAGGTATTTTAACCCATAATTACAGGGCACTGTGACTGCCCAATCCCAGCTGCCCACAGACAACTGCTGGCACAGGGTTCCAGAGGCCAGCCCTCTTGCCTATGATCAGACCCACCCCGTGTTGAATCCTGAAACCAGATCCTGGCTTAGTTTTTATCCCATGTTCTGCTCCCCTTACTTCCTTTCTCCTGAGAGTTCTTCCCCAACAAATCACTTTCACTAGAACACCCATTTCAGGCTCTGCCTCTAGGGAGCCTCAGAAGTGTGTTCATTAGCACAGATCAGATTCTTAGCGTCCAGGAGACCCATTTCTAGCCATGGTTCAACTTGATGTTTAACCTTCAGAAATCTAAGCATCATTTCCTCATCTGCAAAATGATGATGGACGATTAGGTGACCTCTAAAGTTCTTACCAACTCCTATAGTCATATGTCTCCTACAAGCCAGCAGCACCCTAATATTTCTGTTGTAACTAATGCATACACTGTAAAACTTCTTACTGCTACAGACAGTTCTTAGCTGACACCAAGCATCTTTTCTTATATTTTATTGTCCTGTTTTAAGTGGGTAAGCAAGAGAGATGATAAGTATCTATATAAAAGCTGCCACCAAGGTTGCCACCATAGAGTCCCCCAGAACCTTCCCACCTTGACCAGACTTTAGGAAGGAGTATTGTATATATTCAAATCAGTCACTAGCCAAAGAATCCCTTAAAAACTATTAAATTGCCATGTAAGAATAGTACAGGAACATTTGTCAATTAACCCATTAAACCAGTTTCTTCCCTCATCTGGCATTTGAATAAGCCACCAAAGCTAATTGGCCCACTGAATGAAGTTTTGTATTTCATCAAAACTAAAAAAGTTATTAATAACACTATTATTTTACCTACCACTCAAAAAACAAACAAAAAATCACCAATTCTCCCTCAGACATGATGCATTCTATCAGTTAGAATTTTTTATCCTAATGAAAGAGAATTTTTGTCCCTATTGAATTTTTTATCCCTGTTAAATGAATTCGATTCATTTAAGCATATTCTTTTTTGTTTGTTTGTTTGTTTGTTTGTTTGTTTGTTAATCCTCACCTGAGGATATTTTTCCATTGATTTTTAGAGAGAATATAAGGGAGGGGGAGAGTCACAGAGAGAGAAACATCAATGTGAAATAGATTGGTTGCCTTCAACACATGCCTCAACCGGGGCTGGGGATCAAGCCTGCAACCCAAGTAAATGCCCTTTACCAGAATTGAACCCAGGGCCCTTCAGTCTGTGGGCCTACCCTCTATCCCAGTGATGGCGAACCTTTTGAGCTCGGCGTGTCAGCATTTTGAAAAACCCTAACCTAACTCTGGTGCCGTGTCACATATAGAAATTTTTTGATATTTGCAACCATAGTAAAACAAAGACTTATATTTTTGATATTTATTTTATATATTTAAGTGCCATTTAACAAAGAAAAATCAACCAAAAAATGAGTTCACGTGTCACCTCTGACACGCGTGTCATAGGTTCACCATCACTGCAGTATCCACTGAGTCAAATTGGCTAGACCAGTGGTTCTCAACCTTCTGGACCTTTAAATACAGTTCCTGATGTTGTGACCCAACCATAAAGTTATTTTCGTTGCTACTTCATAACTGTAATGTTGCTACTGTTATGAATCATAATGTAAATATCTGATATGCAGGATGGTCTTAGGCGACCCCTGTGAAAGGGTCGTTCGACCGCCAAAGGGGTCACGACGCACAGGTTGAGAACTGCTGGGCTAGAGCTTTTAAGCATATTCTTTATTATCTATTACTCTCATGCATTAGAAAAGGAAAGTATACAGAAACAAATATTTAAGGTATTCTTAAGACTTCTTCACATCTGGAGTTTAATTCTGACTCCTTTCAACTCCATTTTGCCAAAGCTTTTATACCAAGAGTATGGTGATGAAGCACTCCTAAACCATGTGCTCCACTATTGTCCACAGGGTTTTCTTCCATGCCACTGACACCATATTATAAGGTTGGCTGGTTTATTTTGTGGGGGGTTTTCTGGTTTGTTTTTTACTTTTCCTTATGGAAAATTTTGAACAAATATAAATAAAAGCAACAGAATAGAATAATGAACCACAGTCCTGTGTATCCATCACCCAACAACCATCAACCACCACTGTTCCTAGCCACACTGACATCCACTTTCTTTCCTCTTATATAATTTTCAAACACATGTCTGACAAATCATTTCACATGACACCTCATTCTGTCACATGTCTGACACATTCATGTATATATCTTTCAGCATGTCTCTTTAAAAGATAGGGATATTTTTAATATGACAATACCTTTTCGAACACAAAGAAAATTAATAATTCCTTAGCATCATCAAATATCCAGGCAATGTTCAAATTTCCAATTATCTCATAAATGTCAGAACCTTTTTAAAAACCTTTAAAATAAAATAAAGATCCAGATAAAGTCCACACATGGTAGTTTATTGATATGTCTTTTGATTTCTTTTTAAATCTACAGGCTCCCCTTCATTTTCTCTCCCTTTTTTCTTGTGATTTATTTATTAAAGAAAATGGATTGTTTGTCACCTTCTGAATTTTGTTGATGTTATCCCTGTGGTGTAATTTAAAAGGTCCCTTTGTCCCTTGTATTTCCTGTAAATTGTTTTTTTGATCTAAAGGCTTGATCACAGATTGGTTTGATTTTCTTTGCCAGTAACACTTCATAGGGAGTGTTGAATTCTTCCATCAATAGGCACATACGCCTGGTGGTCTCTTCTTGTGATGTTAGTCACCATTGATGTTCGGTGCCAAGATCCATCAGTTCGTTAGCAGTTGCAACAAAAGGTGCTATTCCAATCTTATAATTCTTCTTCACTTAATGGCTGGAAGTTTTATAAAGAGAAACTTTCTTTTATTTAGCAATGCTGCAAGCTTTGATACATGCACCCATTAGCGATGCCCATTTTACTGCTACCACCTGGCCATGAGTGACTAACATGGAATCATTGGTGTGCAGTTAGAGGCTGTGTGGTATGAAAATACTTGCTTCTTTAAACACTGGAATTACACTTGCCACTGAGAGGTCTCACAGAGAGAGCTGAGTGGGAGTTGGGAACAGATGATGCTCATCTCCTAACTCATGCTCCCTTCCAGAGCTCTGTGTTTGTGTAAATTTGCCAAATGTGCATAGTTGAACTCACATAAGTGAAATGCAAATATGATGTATAATATTATAAACTTTCTTACAGTTATTTCTATGTCTAAACGTGTCTCTCCCCTTAGATGATAAGCCCACTTACATAAATCTTAATCAACCTTGAAGTCCTCAAATTCAGATTCTTGCAAAAGAAATTTGCCTTAATCTCCCTTGTTCTGACCTCCCTTTCTGGCTGAGCAGACCCGAGTAGTTCTCTCCTGAACATTTTCTTTACAAAGATGGCCTGGCTCTAGCAGCGAGAATCTCTACTATCCCATATTCTAAGCATTGTGTCCATGACCCCATGTTTCCCCCAAAACAAAAAGTTACTGAGAAAACATGAGATTGGTCACAGGCAGAGAGTGAGGAGGACTATGGGCAAGAGCCTTCATTGCTGTTTCCACAGGAGGGAATAGGAGGGGCAAAGTAAGCTGGTTTAGGGTTGGATGGTTTGAATAATTTCAGTGGGCTCTGGGATTTCGAGGCTGTCTGTGGTTGTCTGGTGCCTGGCCCTGGGATGATGAGGCAGGTAGATAGAGGCCCCAAGTGTGAGAGCCTTATAAGAGGGTGGGGGTGTGGGCTCTGGGTTGGTTGGTTTGTATTTGTAAAGTGTACTCATGGGTGAGTTGTTTACTACCTATAGGAATTGGCAAAGCATCAGAATCTATATAAAAGGCTAATATGCAAAGTGTCCCTTCAGGAGTTTGACTGGGAGACAGGGAGTTCAATCGCTTGCTCTGATGTGCTCTGACCACCAGGAGGTGATGTAGAACATGGCGGGAAACCAGCTGCAGCTGAGGGAGTGAGCGAAGGAGGAGATGAAAAGACAAGGAGGAGGGAGGAGGGAGGAGGGTGGGGGGGGGGACGTCGCAGTGGTGGTGCGCGGGTGGCAAGGGAAGGAGGAGGCAGGGAGGCTGGGAGGCAGGGAACCTGATCGGCCCTGATCACCAGCCAGGCCTAGGGACCCTACCCATGCATGAATTTCATGCACCAGGCCTCTAGTATAGAAAAGAAAAGACATGATTAATACAAGACTGCTATAGGACTCATGTCCTTTCTAGGTTTTTTTTAAAGATCTCATTATGGTAGCAACCCTCATGCAGTCTAGTCATTCAGCTAATAACCCCTGCCATTTCATGGTCTAATAGCCCAACATTCTCCTTTATCTTAGACAAGCAAGGGCATCTCTTGGCCACTTCCCCAAAACTACATTTTATAAAACCCAGACAGAAGATTTAGGTCTTTGCAATAATGAGGATTAAATGCTATCACAAGGACTCCAGAGGTACATAAAAAATAACTATTCATAATTCCATCATAAAGGATTAACTAGGAAGGGGAGACAATTCTCTACGTATAGAGAATCTATTGGATACCTACTTTATGGAGCCCCACTTTGGTAATGAGGATGGTGAAATTTGATAGGATGATTAAAGTCTATCTATTTCAGATTTTTTCCTCTCAGATCCTCATTCTGGCCACTCATTATCTTGCCCAGAATCTAAACTCGGCTGAGCTGTCAACTGGAAAGCTGGCTAGTGGCCTCTCCAGGTGGCTTGGGCTTCCTGACAGCATGGCAGCTGGGTTCAGAGAATGACTATCCCAGGTGAAAGCTTTCTAAGAAGCAGAAGCAGCTAGTCCCCTTACAGACGAGGCCTGGAAAGGGATCAACATGACTCTGTCACATTCTACTAGTTAAACAGACGCTGGGCCAGCCCAGATACTAGGGGAGAACAAATTTCACCTCTCAAAAGAGAATGACAAAGAATCTGTAGCTTTCGTTAATCCACCACACAGAGTGAAGCCAAGTAGAAGAGAAACTTCATTCAGAGGGAATGTGGGATCGGCCTATATCAGGGCTGAAGCTACAGTTTGATGCTGATGTCATCCTTTTTCCTCTGCTTAAAAAAGTAACATTTTACTGTTTATCTTTAATTCTCAATTTTTTGTGGATGTTGCTGAAGTGTGTGTCTTATTCATTAATCACATTTAGAATTCTGCGAGCACTTTTATCTGCAAACCAAGTCTTTTGACAAACGAGCAAATTTTTCAATTATGTGTGTGATTAACTCCCTTCCATCTGCTCCATCTACTCCATCTGGAATGCCCATTAGTCTCACTTAGATCTCTGAGATCTGGCCTCCAAATCTTTCTCCCTTGTGATTTCTATTTCTGTATTATTCTTTCTGTTTTGAGAAAGATTTTATCACTTTGCACATTATCTTTCCAGCCACTAATTCAATTGTCAGCTGTGACTGTTGTCTTCTTTTGAATTGACTATTCTTTGGGGCAGGGGTTGTGTGTATGTGTGTCCATGGGATAGGGGTAGGCAACACATTTAACATCTTTTAACCTCCAAATTAGGATGTGGAAAAGAAAACATGATTTTAAACAAGGAGACCCTCTGCCTTAAGGTACTGGGTGTGTGTGTGTATAACATGCATGCAGAGATTTCCACTTACGTGTAACATTTATGAAAGATTACATAAGTGGGCATTTCCCCCTTTTGCCAGTTTTAGAAAGATATACCCTTCAAAACTAACCACTGCTTCTCAAAATGCTTTTTAATATAATTAACATGAATGATTAATGCTTTAATATAAATACAGTATAATCTCTAAAGATGTAGACATCTGGTAAGAATAAAATAAGTACCTTCCCACATAAGTGAAATTATATTTACTCCTTAAAAAATAAAAATTATAGTATTTTAATAGAAATGCAAGGATACAAAACAGATAAGATGACCAAAATTATTATACTCATGCTCCTTGAAGATTAATTATATGCTGGTTTCCTCACCTCTGAGTCTCTGCCTATAATTACTTGCCTGAACAAATGATCTGTTTATTTGTTGAGCTGCTGAGAATGACAAGAGAAACAATATGTGGGTTAATTGAAATAGTAGCAGTCACTTATTTTGGGCCTTTCTTACAGACCAGGAAACTGAGCTATTAACAATGGTCAGGTTTCTTGTACCCACTTCTTTTTCTATCCTCAATGCACCAAATCTTCTCCATTCTCCTCAAACTTCTGCCAGTTCGTATTTCCACACTCTCAGTCCACTAAACTCATACTTGACGTTGTTTAAAATTCATTTTTAAATAAATATCCATTTTGGTAATTTGTTTTCCTAAACATTTATGCATAGCCAAATGTGTTATTCTTCACTAAATATTTTTATTTCCTCTGTAATACTTTTACAGTCCTTTGTTTGTCACAATAATTACTTTGCTGACATTTTTTCTACCATTTTATTATGAAAATCTTCAAACATACAAAAAAGTGAAAGGATTACACAATGAGCACCCAGACATCCACCTACTATATTCTACAATTGTTGACACTTTTCTTTATTTCCTTTATCACAAACCCACTTATCAGTCCATTTTATTTTTTATTCATTTATTAATAAGTTGCAAATATCAGTAAACTTTACCCCTAAACACTTCAGCATAAGTATTATTAGCTAGACATCAACACAGGGTGGGAGGAAAAGTAGATTCAAAGTTGTTTATATAGAAAATAATACAATAATTCATAAATAATAATGCAAGAATAAACTCTGTGTTTCCCATATTCACAATTGTAACTATTTTTGCCTCACACTGTATTTGTTTGTTTTAAGGGAAATGCTTAAATCACAACTTTTCAATTTGATGAGTTTGGCAATCGGTCACCTTGTAGGTATGAATGCTCACTCCCTCCCTCATGTCTGCCATGCCCATCACTGTGGACTGAGTCTTGTACAAGAGTGCTTGTATTCATGAAATCCAGGGCTCTGGCCAGCAATTTGACCACCCAGCACTAAGCAATCAGCACGTAACCTGCTGTGAGAACAGGTGTCATCAAGCTGTGTGTACCCATAGTTCTTATTCTCTGTGATTGGTTTCCTCCAGGGTCTTGCTGCTCAGACCCTTACTGAGACTGACTGTATGCAAATTAGCCAATCCCAATATATCCTGACCCTAGATACAATTAGTGCATGTGCTGGCTGTGCTACCCAACTTCCTAAGCTGGATGTATGTTTTGTGGATTGGTAAAATAGCAGCCCTAATTAGGCAGTAGGTAGCCCTCAGATGTAGGTAATCAACAGAGAGGTATGGCCAGAGCTAGGAGTTTAAAACAATAATTTATATGTTTATTACCCTCAATCTCCACAAGATGTGAAGTCCTCAGAGGAGCCCTCATTGTTCTTCTCACTAGGCTGGAGATGAGGGCAAATAACAACCCCCTCCCCAGGATGTTGGTGAAAATTGAGAAGGAAAAATGCCATATTTCTTTTATACCCAAGAGGTGGCTTTTGACTGGATCACCAATAGTTCTTTTGCATAGCTGACCTAGAACTTCACTGTGAAATGGGGAGAATTTGGCATCTGCTGCTTTGGTTTAAGCCTGTGGAGGCCTCGATGGAAACTTGAGGCAAAGATGATCATTTTAATATTCTATTAAATATTGCTATTTTGTTTAAAGGACATTGAAATTTGTATAAAGAAAAGCACCCAAAATCAGTTAATCCAATACACCAAATGTGAACGAGCAATATCTTTAACTGCATATGTAACACTTCTATCAAAACAATATTCATCCCCTGGCCTGTTTGGACGTCGTCCTGTGTACCAAAAGGTTGCTGGTTCAATTCTTGGTCAGGGCACAGCCCGGATTGTGGGCTCCATCCCCAGTAGGGGACACGGAGGAGACAGTTGATGGATGTCTCTCTCTCATTGCACATAGGTGTTTCTCTCTCTCTCTTTCCCTCTCCCTTCCTCTCTCTAAAAAGTAATTAAACAAAAACAATACCCATGGGTTTATGAGGGCTCTATTTTTCTCCCATTTTGCTTCCAATTCTGTCGAACTGCCAACAGGTGGCCAGTTGCAGATGAAGTCTAATTAAAAGCGAAATGTGTTTGGTTTTGATGTTTTGTGTTGTTTCTTTTGTTTCATTCACAACAGCCACTGACCTCCTCCCTATACCCCTCCTATTCCTTATTTTAACAACAGTTTCTAAGAAAAATTTTTTTTATCTCTAGAAAACACTTATTCTGTAATACTATGCTAGTTGTTTGGGTGGGAATGAAATAACAAACAAATAAAAACAGTTTCTGTTTAAGGCCAAACCTCAGCAAAAGATATAGAAACAAGAGAAAATCCAGTAGCAAAGGCTGTGGGGAAAACATGCCGATATGAAAGGAAATGCAAAGCAGAGTAAGGGTGAGGCACCATTTTATTTTACACCTGCTAAATGGACAT
The DNA here is from genome assembly GCF_000147115.1 of Myotis lucifugus. Lineage (NCBI taxonomy): Eukaryota > Metazoa > Chordata > Mammalia > Chiroptera > Vespertilionidae > Myotis > Myotis lucifugus. Next base: position 6,729,907 of record NW_005871090.1, on the reverse strand, counting down.
CACCAACAATGATATGGTAATAGCATTGCTGTAAGATGTGCGCTAAGACAAACGCAGTCAGGGAGTACATATAACATATACTGGTAGCTGTTTGGGAGAAAGCATGACAGGCCATATTATGAAAGATGCTTAAATGTTCATAGCCTTTGCTCCAATAACTCTCCACTACTCGGCAAGCATTGGGATATTAAAAATGATAAGCCAAAATATATGACTCAGATTAAAGGAGCCTAAAGAAACATGACAACTACATGCAATATTATACTTTAGACTGGATCCTGTATTTGAGGGAAAAACTAATGCTACAACAGAAATGTACTTTCACGGGCTGATAACCCTTTAATGGCTATGGGGGCGAATATACCTATTCTTAGGGAATGCATCCTGAATTATTAGGACTAAAGAACCATGGTGTATGTAACTGACTTCAAGTGGTTCAGAGACTCTTATCTATCTATCTATCTATCTATCTATCTATCTATCTATCACCTATCCATCTATCTTCTTATCATCTACAGGTCTCCCCCACTATCCCAAAGTAGAATGTTCCTATGAAACCTTTTGTAAGTCAAACTGGCATAAAACAAAGAAGCAATTGCTTTAGGGCACATCTTGTTAACGATGCACAGAGTAAATGAGAGAGAGCCAGATGCTCACAGACACAGTTCAGAGCTCTGGCAGCTCCATGCTGAGATGTTGAATGTGGTTCCAGAGGAAAGAACTGAGCGGCGCACTCTCACTGCTCAGACCTTGTGCTGCCTCTATAGCGGCTCATGCAAAGGAAACACTGGATGCTATTTTCACTTTTCATCTTTTTGTAAAAGCGAAAATCCTCTTGGGATTTCTTTCAGTTAGCGAAAACAGGTAATAACGTAGGTGTTTTCTAAAAGCAAAGTGGGGTAAAGCAAACTTTTGAAAAGCAGAGGATACCTGTATTTATCTGTCTACCTATCTAGAGAGAAAGAGCAAAAGATAAAGATGATGAAGTAAAAATGTTAACAACAGATGAATCGTGATAAAGAGAACATGGATGCTTCATATATTTTTACTTTTCAACATTTTAAAATTTTATACAATCTCCAAAGTGTTTTTAAAAGAATGTCCCTCGGAGGAAAATGATAGTCATAAATAGTATGTAAATGGAAAGAAGTATTTTTCAATAATATTAAGAGAAAAATATGCAAATTATAAAAATTGTCCCTAGCTCTAGCTGGCCAAGCAAATGGGTTCCTGCTAAAATCTCTTCCCCTGTTGCATCCACTCTCTTCCAGCCCTTCCTTCTAGGTGCTAGTTCTTCATGGATCTCCCATGCATGCCTCCTGACCCCACTTTCCTTTCCAGCTCTGGGTCTCCAGGAGGAAATTCCTAATAGACCATCTCAAGAGGCCAAAGTAGATTCGGCAAATGCCCTGCACTTCTGACTTGCTTGTTGAGTTATTTCCCTATCACCACGTTTCTATTTTATGAGGCCAAGTCCAGGGCCCCTCTCTCTCCCATTAGCCTTCTCTGTCTCACTGTCCTCCTTATCCAGTTTAGATCTCAGGACCCACCATCACAGCAATGCTCTTGATCATCCTGGAAGCTCCCCTGACCCTCTGTTATTTTCCATCTGGCCAAACCCTGGTGTATTTATGATAAAGACCCTTTCTTGTGGCACCTCAAAAAAGGACCTCTATGGTGTGTCCCCACCCTTCTCTCTCTGGGTGCCCCAACCAGTGTTTCTTTCAGCTCCTGGAATAACTGTGTCCATCCCTCCCCAGGGCAGCCTTTTCTTTCTGCTTGGCACTCTCATTTTCTCCCTGTTCCCTCTTAACCCTTTCCTTCAGATATCAGCTCAGTTTCCACTTTGGTAGTAAAACATCCTCTGACTTCCCTGAGCAGGTCAAATCCTTTCATTCCAAACCTCCTACTACCACCTACCTCCCTTCACAGCCCAAGTTTTGAGTAGAGTTTATGTCAGAACTCTAGGAGGGCAGAAGCACGTCTCTTTGACTCACTGCTGTGTCACTAGTATACTGCCCTTTTGGGTGCTGAGCTACCTCCAGCTACATGTGGCCAGGACAGCAAAACCAACCACATGCCCCTGGTGGGACATGGCTGCTCACAGCCTGTTTGCCCTCAGTCAGAACTGGCTCAGGAAATGGGTATCACTGCACCTGAAGATTCCAGACATCAGCTTTCAACTGGCTGATGAGGAAAACAAGATGAAGGGAAGGTCAGTCCTCGGCATTGTGTATGGTGGAGGGGGTGGTACTCGAATTTAGGGGAGCATGGTGCTCAGAGCTTGGCTGGCATCTGAATCCCAGCTGTGGCTGGCAGTGCATTCTAGTGGGCTCTGTCCAAAGCATCTGCATCCTTAGAGTGGTCTGGAATAGGCTGGAGGGTCGAGGTTCATCCTTAAGAGCAAGTGGCAGTGCCTGGATGCTGGAAGTGACCCTGAACAGTAACCATTTATAACTTCATCAGTCATTGACACCTTTGCATGCAAATGTGTAATAGATCACCAGTAAGATTAGAAGGGATATGGGGCAGGTGAAGAAAGCCCAGAGGTGTATAGGTGAAGGGGAGGAACAATGATTTTGGACAGGTAACCCTTTAAAAGCAAAACTATTAGAAAATGTAAGTAAGAATGTATAAGTAAGAGCGTGTAGACCAACTCTTGGTAACTGAGGAAAGAGAATATGATATGCTCATCCATTCTCTTAACCAAGCAGAGAGAGGACTCATGACAATTTGATTTGCTTTAGCCTTGTGTCTTATTCATCTTTTGTCCCATTTTCTTCTGGCTCAGCTGGTCCAGGAAGAACTGTGTTTATTTTACATTGAGGAGCTGGATCCCTGGGGCTCCCACTTGCTTTGAGCAGCAGTAGAGCCAAAAAAAAAAGAATAAATTCTAAACACTCTGAGAAAACAGATTTGTGGAAATACACTAGAGATGGTGTTCAAGAAGAGTTTATTCAAATGAAAGCAGAGCCTTTATAACTGTGCCAAGGCCAATGAATCCCGTGGTGTTTCCCCCACGGATTGGCATGCATGCTGCCAGCCAAGGGGCCCGTCCTCCCCTTCCAGTCTGCTCAGGAAGCCCCTGGCTCAGGCAGGTCTTGCTACTCAAAGGCTCATTATTCAGCACCCTGGCTTCTGCCTCCACTCTGCCATTTTTTGACCCTTTGCTGCCAGAACGTAGACAGCAGGGGAAAATGAAGGAGTTAAATTGTGAACCCACCATTGTTGCCACTGCCAAGCAGACTGATGAATGACTGGGCTGAAAGGGAAAACTCACGCCCCAGATTCTGGATATTCTGAAAAATTCCATCACTGTCGCATGGAAATTTGACAGTTGGCTATTATATATACATAGGTCAGAAATGAAGCCACTCTCAGACCAGACAGGCACAAAGCAAATTTATACTAAGTGATTGCTTTGAGAATTTGACCTTGGACACTAAAGGAGGAAGGAGAGATGGAAATGTAGTGGGTCTGAGCACTGGGAAGACCACCTTCTTCTATAAAAAAACTGCCAGAGGCCCATGATGCCAAAGTGGCCAGATGTTGTCTATTGTGTGACCAGGGCCCACCAGCACCCTAGCTGATGAGTCCAAGGGAAGCCACCTGATTCAAAGGCTGTCATCTCATGCACTTGCCCTCAACCTATGAAAAGTTGATTTTTGGAATTCTTGGAAATTTGAAGAAAATATCCTGGAGAAACACTTATTTTACAAAGTAGAACTAAGGCCAAAAAAGCCTTACTGGTCCATGTTCCAGCAGAAATTATTGGCAAGTAGAAAATCTGAAGAAAATGAACATAACTGAGTCATGTTAGTGGCAGAATAGAGATCTGGGACCCCTGCTGCTAATGTCTCTGCAGCTGCCTTATGAATCTGCATTTTTGCTTATGCAGATTTCTAAAAAGGATCATCACTAAATCAACAAGATCTAAATGCACCTCTAGGATGACTTGTCAGGAATGATCTAGTGGTGGTGTCTGCTTTGCAGAGAGCTAGAGGAGTTGACCACTCTAAAGTCGATGGCTATATGACTACCTAAATTCAGTCTCACCTTTCCCCTTTGCACGTCCTACAGAAAATATTGACAGAATGAGGAGGAGTTGCCACTTGCCAAAGTTAAGACCTAGTTGTCTTCTTTATTCACTAGTTCTTATTTTTACATTATATTTAATATTTTATTGAAGAATAAATCTTAAGTGTATAGCCCCAAGAATTTTCACAAACTATACTCACCAATACCACAAAGTAAACAAAACCCAGATCAAGAAATAGCACACCACCAGCTGGTGAACAGCCCCCTCACCCACATCCAGTCACTGCCAGCACTTTGGCCTACTTTTCCACTTCATATGAATGAATAATAAAGTGTGTAATTTGGGGCGCCTGGATTCTTTCACTCAATAGTATGCTTGTGGGATTCATCCTGTTGTTGCCTGTGACTGTAGATTTCTATTGATGTGCAGTATTTTATTATGTGAATATACCACAATTATCCACTCGACTGTGGAACATTTGGGCTGTTTCAGTTTGAGGAAGCTTGAGGCTATCATGAATGCTGTTGCTATGATCATTCCTGTATATAACTTCTGCTGAACACATGTTACATTTCTGTTGGACATAAAAAGGAGTGGGATTCTGGATAATAAAGTATGCAAATGCTTAGTTTACATGGATGCTATCAAAGAATATCCCACAGTGATTGACTATTAGCTTTCTTTTTAATGCTCCCTCAGTTCTGCCAATAGTGCCTATGCTTTTGCCCAGTCCTCACCCCCTCCCATCATCCACTTCCCATATCCCTGAACTTCAAGCTTGCCTCTGAACACACACCCACCCAAACCTTGCACAACATTAAATACTCTGAACCTATCATTTGAAAAAAAAATGTTTTTTCTGAAAGCCTGCCTCTATGCCTTTAGTCCCCCAGCAGACTAGCTAATTGCCTCTAGAATTAAGTCTGTGTTGAAGACCCAGAGACACTTGAAGACTCAAAGGCACATTATACCTGTTCCTGCTGTGGTTCCCATGCCTGGAGTTCTGATCATTCTCATCTGTATCTGACCTGATCCAATGTTGACTGAGCTCCACCACATCTAGTGTGTGCTGTGTCCCAAGCCCTCTGTGAGTGCCCTACAAGAGCCAGGTTGCATTGCCCTTGTCCAAGCAGAGTGCAGCCACACGTGGTGCCCATCCCCTGAAGATTTGGTGCTAGTGAAAGAGTCAGTGGGACTAGGTAGCTTCTTTGGGAGAGGCAGCATTTTGATATCTAGACAATGGCAACTTTGACAAGTGGGCCTCTGGACCTCGCCAAGGATTCTGACATTGCTATGTACTTCTTTGACATAGTCAGCTGCCTACACAAAAAAGAGAGATCCCCAGGGGAAACACTTTGAGAAGGCAGATCTTTTATCATTCTTCAGCTTCCATCTCTTACTCTATGCTTCATTGATACTCATCAAGACTCTCAGTTCCTGTATTTTATTAATTCACTAAGGACCTAAAAAGATTGGGCTAGTTCTGGGGTATTTTTTGCAACATAATTGCAATGCTTTTTTTTGTTTGTTGAATTTTAAAAATGAGTAATAGAGTGCCTAGTTTAGTTATAGTAGTAGGTACTAAAAAAGGATGATTTTTATTAACGTTTATATTATAAATATATCAGTTTTGCCTCTGTGTACAAATCAATTCAACAAATATTTATTGACCAATTATGTGTAAAGTATTGCAAATAAATTGCAGTTCTAGCCCTCAAGGGAATTACAGAATTTAGTCCTTAAGGAAATGATTGACCTTGAGGAATTAGGAGCCATCAAGGATTTTACTGCAGTTAGTGTTTGGGGGTTCAGCTGGCCCAGAAATAAACCCTGAGGCAAAGATGTGAGGGCAAGTTGCATGGAAGGTGTTTTAGATATGGTTGGTGTCTTTCTCATATCCCTTGACCTTGCACTCATCAGGTTGGACCACAGCCAATGACTGAATATTGGGGGGAGGACAAAAGGTCAGTCCCTTTGAACTCAAGGTATGACAACCTTGTGATGTCAATCATGCTCCAGAGTCCTCCATGGGATCTGACTGAAGTTACACTTCTCATAAAACCACATCCTTGCTCAGCTCCTTTCCCTGCCCTATCCTGCTTCCTTGGCACGTTTTCAGATTTCTCCTAAGAGCACTTTTGTAAGAATTCCTGTCTCAGATTCTACTTGTAGAGAACCTGACTAAGGTGGTGGTGGGCGGGGAGGACTAAGGAGGGAATCTTAGGAAGCCTGGGTAGGAGAGATACAGGGAAGAAGGCCAAACAGCCTGCAATATCAGCAGATCACCATGTGAGTAACTGGGGTTCAATTCTTCTGGGGCAGGGCTGCCAAATTTAGCAAATTAAAAACACTCCATTACATTTGAATGTCTGACACACAACAAATAAAATTTTTAGTTCAAGAATGTCCCATAAAATATTTAGGATATACTTAACTAAAAATTATGCACTGTTGATCTGAAATCTGAATTTAACTGGCCATTCTGTACTTTATCTAGCAACTCTTCCCTGCAGGCCTCTAGAAAGCAGACAGTCTAGAGCACGGCTTCAAGTCATCCTATTCCAGGGATAAGGAAGCTGGGGTATTTACCCTTAACTCTCATCTATTGCCAACTAGTCATATTCTTGATGACCTTAACTCTCTGTCATTTTTGGTTTGGACCAGGTACAGGCTAACACAAAGCCATCAGGTAGAGATTAGTAATCTTACAGAAGAATGCTCTCAACAGGTATTGGAATAGTGAATGCCACGGGATACGGGCAGGGCACCAGTGGGCTCTGCTATGTACAGCAGCTAAAATTGGAGCTTTTCTAAAGCCCCAAGAGCAAAGTTAGATGAAAGGGTAACTTTGTCTTTACAAATCTCTCTGCATGAGTTCAGATCATGACCACAGGATGTGGAGGAGAGAATTAGGCTGAAAGCAACTATTACATTAAATTATGCCAGACTAAAGAGTGTGTGTTTGTATGTGTGACAGGAAGAGAGGAAAGGCAGTGTTTACTATTCCAGAAATGCTATAAGAAAATGACAATTTCCTGACCTGTCATTTTCACCAAAGGTAATGGAGCAGTTATAGGAAGTGTCTGGATAGTTCTAAAATTCTTCCTGAAACCATGGAACAAGTTCTCTTTTCATTTTCAGTTAGAATAATAAAGCCAAACGATTGTCTCTCCATCATCAAGGCCAATTCGATTTTCAAAATTCTCTCTACACCAATAAGTGTCAATACTATGGGTGTGTATTTTTATCATCGGTTCATTGAGTTTTCATATGCCATCTGCTCTAACACATGGGGAAGGCATATTTTCTTTTGTTTTTACCATTCTCTGGGAATTGTTGAATCTCTAATCAAAACCAGAAAAAGTGAACTAGACATGATTTCGATGTTATTTCTGCATTCGTTGGGTAAATATGTGTATTGCTCTGGTCTGAAGGGTCATGACACCACTTGGGCACAACGCAATTCATTTAGACAGTGGTCAGAAATCATTCCTTCCTTTCTAGGATCTCTTGGCTCAAATGCCAGTTTTAAATTATTGGGAATAAATGTACATTGGCATTGTGACATGTGATATATTGAATTACATTAGGGAAAGGCATAAAATATTAATAAAATGAAATGTCTTTCTGTGGTGTGACAGAGGTGGGAAGCTGAGTTTCATTGTTTCTAAATAGCATTAAGGACATTTAGAGTCTTTTTTCCCCTGTCCTAGGGGGTGAGTATTCTATTTGATTAATTTTTAAAGGCAGGGTTATAGACCATAGCCTGACAACAAACCATAGTTTATCCAAACTGGTCTGTGAGCTAGCTCGATTGCTTCCCCACTTGCACCATTTCTGTCTTCAGAGGCAATGTGAACAGACAGTAGGCAGAGCCACCACACACAATTTTCACATTATCTACAAGGAGTTGAATTGTGGCGGAAATCCAGCCACACCTCACTTCCCAAGCTATGCGCCTTGAGGCAGGGCTACTTCTCTCTCAGAGGAAGGGACACTTTTTCTCACTAAGCACAAAAGTGACCAAATGGATTAATAAAAATCTTAGAAGAGCCTTCAAAAGGCATGGGGTTCTGCTAATTTTGAAACCAAGTTATTTAGGCGTTTCTGGCTGCATTCTCACTTCTGCCATTTCCACTCCTGTGCTTCACCAAGACGTGGCGGTTTGTAAATAGTGCTATCCAGGCTCTTTGTGATTGCTGCATGGCCCTTTCCCCTCGATGCCTCTAAAAAATGGAAAACAGTTGAGTTGTTCCACAGTGCAGGAAAAGTGGCTGCCAGATTTCTGAGGCAGGTAGGAGGTCTTAATTCTCATGAACGAATTGGGGTGCAGAATTTTCCAGGCCAGGTAGGAAATGTCCATCACCACAGGTTTCTTGACCCTCAGAGCTAACATAACAACCCCTGCAGCACAGCTCTTTGGGGGACAATTCTATGGAGACAGGCTAGTATTGGTTGGGGAAAAGCAATTTTTATCATCTTGACATGGATGGTGAGCAACATGAATACGAGATGTCCAGAAGGCTAGTGACACTTTAAGTGTTAATTACTTCCCAAGTATAATTGCTATAAACTGACAGCAATGGCAACCTGAAAGGTTAATTAATAAAATTTCTAAATAGTAATATGCTCTTATTAAATTCACATAGCCACGATCCTGTGCTATGCATCACTCTAGTCAATTTTTAGACATTGTAAATTTTAATCAGCAGTTGTTCAGTAATCATCCAATAACTGAGGCTTCATTACATACATGATAGTTGGATGTGACCCTCACATGAAACAGCATGATAAAGCTACATCAGGTTATGGCATTGCCAAGCAAGAGAACCCACTACAGATCCACGGCCTAAGAAATTGTCACCCAGAAGCTCTTAAGTATAAAAAATTCAATTAAAAATGTATTATTTACGATGTGTGAAAGTACATAAGTGTAAAATAAGTTTAAGCAAACAAACTAAGTATGTTTTCGGTAGGTTTGTAGCACTGATACTTCTGAAGTTATTCAAGCTTAAGACTGCACAAGGACTTCTGGGACACCTTGTGTGGTCATGCAAGGATGACCCACAACTTTCACACATGATCAGATTTAATGTGCACAGAGCACCATGAGGTCAGCTGACTGTCCCCACTCTAGAAAAAAAATTTTTCTCAACGGTAGCCACTAGCCCTGTGTGGCTGTTGAACACTGGAAATGTGAGACAGAATTGAAGAGTGATATAAGTCTGAAACACACAAGATTTTGAAAACTTGGTCTAAAAAAGAAATAATGTAAAATACCTTATTAAAATTAATATTGATCATATGTTGAAATAAAAAGAATTGGAATAGGATTAATAAAAATTAAATCAATTCTACCTCTTTTTTATACTTTTTAATGTAGCTACTAGAAAATTTAATATTACATCCACGACTCACTTTACAATTCTATTGGACAGTGCTGCTTCCATCAGTGGTGGCTGCCCACTAATATAAGTTTGTCATATGTCCCACTTCATAATGAGGAATTAACTGGATTGATAGGTTGTTCTTTTGGGAATATTTGAATTTTCTAGGAGACTCGTTTATTTTTTAGTTTATTTTTCAGTTATAGTTTACATTCAATATTTTTGTGTATTAGTTTCAGGGGTACAGCATAGTGGTTAGACAATCATTTACTTTACAAAGTGTTCCCCCAATATTTCAAGTGCTCACCTGGCACCATACATAGTTATTACAATATTATTGACTATATTCCCTGTGCTGTACTTTACATCCCCATGACTATTTTGTAACCACCAATTTGTATCTAGGAGGCTTTTAAAGACCTAAAGAGATCCAACGTAGGATTCTATCTGAATGAAAAAAATTTTTTCACCTAAGAACAGTGTTTAAATATGCTTTGTCCCTTGCACTTCTTTCTCAGCAACTATTTTAAGGATCCAGACAATCAAGGAGACATCTACCTAATGTCCTTGAACTTTCAACTCATAATCAGTAAAGTGGAGGTAAGATCACCTACCTTGTGAGAGTATTGTGCAGTTTAAATAAGACAAGTTATGAAAGTAATAACTATTAGTTGGCCTCTGCTACATAACAATTTCAATACTGAGTGTCCTGAAAATTACTTTTTATCAAAATTCCCAGGTTAGCCTTGCAGTTTTTCTGTGCTGGGCTGGGCTCACTCATGCAGCTGCATTCAGCTTCAGGACTGGCTGGGCCTCTCTCTCCATGGAGTCCTTGATTCTGAGGGAAACGGGGCTTTCTCTGTTAGAAAGGAGAAAACAGACCCAAAATAGAGTCACTTGTGTAAGGGTCCATGGCAGCAGACCAAGACTTAATACCTAACCTAATTAGTTTCAACCTTCCCCAAGAATGTGATCTTTAACCAGCCAACCTGGAATTTCCTGGTCAGCACTAGGAGGTACTCCATGGATAGACCTCCTCCCCTTAGGATGGAGACCTTGCCTAAAACAATGCATTCTTTGCTAATAATTACCTATTTTTTTCTGTCCCTTCTTTGCCTTTAAAAACCTTTCTTTTCCTGCAGCTCTATGGAGCTCCTTTTTGCTTTCTAGATGGAATAATGCCTGATTTATGAATCATTTAAAAAAGCCAATTAGATCTTTAAATTGTTGTTATTTAAAGATCTAATTGTCAGTTCAATTATTGTTATTATATGGTGGTGGCAGCATTCCCAGAGGGAAAGCCCCAATGCACAAGCACTTGTCCAGCCTCTACTTCAGTCCCATTTGCTGATATCTCATTGGTGAAAGGGTGTCACATGGCCATGTCTAGAATCACTGTGAGAGGTGTCCACGCCAGGAGACATATTCCACTGGAAGCTATGGATTTAACAGCCTACCATACCAGGCCACCATTTATTGAGTCCTTACTATATACCAGACACTGTGCTAAGTATTTTGCATATGTGATACCATTTAACTTATTGATAACTTGGGGAGGCTGCTGGCTTTAGCTATATTTTACAGATATGACACTGAGGCTGAGCAAGATTGAGCAACATGCCCAGGATTCCATAACTAGTAAATAAAAGAGCCAAGAGCCACACATCGTCCTGGCTTTCTCTCAAGTTTGTATTCTGAAACCACAAATTATAGCTCTCATTAAATATTAGGGAAGGAAGAGAATGAATGGAAAGGGAAGAAGATTTTACTCTCAGCAGTGCCCTGAATTACTCTCAAGAACAACCTCTGGTCTAGAGAAACAAAGCAAAGAGCTAAAGAAAATAGGCAGCCCAACTTGGAGCAGTTCAATTAGGAGCCAGTGGCCCTGGCTTTTCAAGGGTATAGCTCTTAGCATGAGGAGCCAAAGGAAGTCAGACAGGCAAGCCTGGCGTGACTACTGCCATCACAGTCCTGAACTTGTTGGAAGCTGATAAGAACTATGAAACCCATTGAGAGCTTAGTAATATTTTATTTCCCCTTTGCCTGATTCCATGTTTATTTTTAAACCCTGCTCATGAAGAAGCAAAGATATTAAACAAATTACATATTCCACCCAGCAGATAAAGTCAAGGAAAGCTATCACTGACAAGCTCCAGCAGAATTTGAGTGCTGTTATCGTTCTTGGAAAATGGCTCAGAAAGTGAGCATCTCCATAGGGAAGTAGCAACCCACTCCTTAGATAAAAATCTCATTAATAATATCTTCTCAAACAGGAAGAGAAAAGGGAAAGATTTGTTGAGATGAAGACCACAGAAGCAGATAGCAGCAGTCCCTGGCTGCAGCCTGGTGGAGCTGGAGGATGGCGCTAAAGGTTACTTGAATGAGGGTCATTAATATTCACGGCGGCATCTGGTGCTATGTTGCCAGGAGACAGTAATGAGAACAGAGCATCTTCCAGGTCTAATGGTACTGCAGCTGCCACATCAATCCTGCCGTCCCCAGAAATGAGATCTCTATCATTTGCAAACAGGGAGGCATTGGTGGCTTGGCTGTCATTCTGGAAGGTCACTAAAAGATATGCAGATGAGCTGCCCATATTTCTTGAGCTGACACCCACCAGGTTCCCTGCACAGCTTTGCCTTTTCAGGGACACTATCTGACAAGGAACTCAAACAGGGATAGAGGGAACTGGGTATCTGCTCTTGATCCTCAGAACATTTTGCAAAGTTCTGTCTTATATATATATGGTATTGTTGACAGTATTACAGATGTCCCCCATTTCCCTACTTTACCCCCCCTCTGCTCAGCCCCTACTGCCCCCCAGGCCTTCTCCACACTATTATCTATGTCCATAGGCCATGCATATAAGTATATAAGTTCTTTGGTTTATCTCTTCTCACCCCCTGCCCCCAGTCCCCTATGATATGTCAGTTTGTTCCATGCCTCAAAGCCTTGGGACTTATTTTGTTGGTCAATTAATTTTGTTCATTAGAATCCACAAATAAGTGAGATCATATGATATTGGTCTCTTTTTTTATTGTCTTATTTCAATTAGCATAATACTCTCCAGATCCATCCATGCTGTCTCAAAGGGTAAGAGATCCTTCATTTTTTTTTACAGCTGCTTAGTATTCCATTGTGTAAATGTACCACGGCTTTTTTATCCATTCATCTACTGATGGGAACTTGGGTTGTTTCCAGATCTTAATTATTGTAAATAATGCTGCTATGAACATAGGGATGCATATATTCTTTCGGAATTGGTGTTTTGGGATTTTTAAGATATATTCCCAGAAATGGGATCATTGGGTCAAATGGCAGTTCTATTCTTTTTTGTTTGTTTGTTTGTTTGTTTCTTGAGGAAACTCCATACTGTTTTCCATAGTGGCTGCACGAGTCTGCATTCCCACCAGCAGTGAACTAGTGTTTCCTTTTCTCCACATCCTCGTCAGCACTTGTTGTTTGTTGATTCATTGATTTATTTATTATGTCAGGTGTGAGGTGATAACTCATTGTGGGTTTAATTTGCATTTCTCTGATTATTAGTGACTTTGAGCATTTTTTCATATGTCTATTGACCATTAGTATGTCCTCTTTGGAGAAGTGTCTATTCTGGTCCTTTGCCAATTTTTAAATTGTTTGTCTTCCTTTTGTTGAGTTGTATGAATACTTTATATATTTTGGAAATTATCCCCTTATCAGATGTATCATTCTCTCACACAGTGGGTTCCTCTTTCATATTGATGGTGGTTTCTTTTGCTATGCAGAACCTTTTTAGTTTGATGTGGTCCCATTTGTTTATTTTTTTCCTTTGTTTGTCTTGCCTAGGAGATGTATCAGCAAAAATTCTGCTACATGAGATGTCTGAGATTTTACTGCCTAGAATTTTTGTGTGGCTGAGGACACTGTAGTGAACAAAATTAAACCAAGTTCACATCCTCATGGAATTGCAGTGAACAAAATTAAACCAAGTTCACATCCTCATGGAATTGCATTCCAGTTGGGTGTTGGGGGGGCACAGACAATGGACAAATATGGACATAAATTTATTCACTTATATATTCAATAAATAGTTATTGAAAATCTAATGTGTGCCAGGCATCCTTCTAGACCTGAGGATATAGCATGGAATGAGACAGAAATTCTGCTTTCTTGGAGATTATGACTCAGTAGGGGACAATGAAAACTTAAAAACAGAAATGTATCATAGGTGGAAATTAATGCAATGAACTAAAATAAGAGAAGGAGAATGATTAAAGGATGGTAGTGCTGTTTTATCTGGTGATCAGAAAAGCCCTCTCAGAGGAGGTGATACTAAGCAGAAACAGGAAGTCACCCAAACACTGGTGCACTCAGCCAGAACACATTGGTTCCCGAGAATCAGGGGGGCACATCTCTTGCTGACTCCATGCTTAGTGACATTTCATTGGTAGACTAAAATCAGCCGTGATGGGAAGATCTGCAAGCTGGAAATTGGCAAATGCTATGGATCAGAACTGTTTTTTTAAAGAGAGTCAGTTATTAAGTATTTATCAACACCCAATTGCATGCAACAGCCAGACAGAGAATCTTCCTGGCAGAAAGAACATCCAGTATGAAGGCCCTGGATTGGAAGAGTGCCTTATTTGTTGAGAAATATCAAGAAGACCAGTATGTCTAGAACAATGGTTCTCACCACCAGGAAAGCTTTTAGAATGACAAATTCTTGGGCTCTTCCTCGGAGCTACTGAATCAGAAACTCAGGGGATGGGATCCAAAAATCTGTTTTTAAGTTGCCCCCCAGGTGATTCTGCTGCACAGGAACGTTTGAGAACCACTGGTCTAGACTGAGCACAATTATCCAGGAGGAGAGCGGTGAGAAGGAAGGCTGGTGACTGGAGCCTGATCACAGGGGCCTGCAGGCTTTGATCAGAGCTTCTGATAGTTAACTTTATGTGTCAGCTTGGCTGAGCCACAGTGCCCAGATATTTGGTCAAACATTATTCAGGATGTTTCTGGGAGGATGTTTTAGGATGAGCTTTATATTTAAATTGCGGGACTTTGAGTAAAGTACAATGCCCTCCAAAATGGGGGGAGTAGGGCTCATCCAATCAGTTGAAGACCTAACTAGAACCAAAGACTGACTTCCCGGAGCAAGGGAGGAATTCTGCCTGCAAACGGCCTTTGGACTTAACCTGCAGCAGGGCTCTTCCCTGGGTCTCCAGACGACACTTTTTGGACTTGCCGGCCTCCATAATCACATTTTAAGGTTGGCCACAGGATGTTCAAGCTTACTTCCTTTTTACAGCCAACAACACCATAGGAAAGCAGGTTTCTCTTTTTCAGGTGGTCCCAGAATTAAGTAAGCTAATCTTTGGTTCCTGCTCCCATTGCTGTATTAACTTCGAAGGAAATTAAAATGTGTCACTCCCAAATAGGCCTCTTTGACATAAAAATTATTTTGATGCAGGCCGGCATGGCTCAGTGGCTGAGTGTCGACCTATGAACCAGGAGGTTCAGTTCCCAGTCAGGGCACATGCCAGGGTGGCAGGTTTGATCCCCAGTGTGGGGCGTGCAGGAGGCAGCCGATCAATAATTCTCTCTCATCATTGATGTTTCTGTCTCTTACTCCCTCTCCTTTCCGCTCTCTGAAATCAATAAAAATATATTTTTTAAATTTATGTTGAGCTAAAGACACTTAAGAAGCAGTGAAAGCAGTAAAAGCTCCCTCTTTCTGCCTAAAGATAGGAAATATTTTCTCCTTTTACTACATATAGGCAGACTCTTATCAGCCCAAAGACAGCACCAGAGGAATCTGCATAGAAACCTTTTAAAACTCACCCTAATCTTCCTAGTCCTTCTTCGCCATTCACTATCCTGAGCCCAGACCTCGGTGTCTTTACAATTCTTGAGAAATGTATTGTTTCTTTACCTAAAAGGTATAAAAGCTTCCTGCTCTGGTCACATCTTTGGATTTTCACTCTTTTGTGAAGACTCCCATGTATGCACAAAAACTTAAAATGTGTATGCTTTTCTCCTGTTTATTTATCTTTGTCTTTAATTCTCAGACCCAGTCAGTGACCCTAAGAGGATTGAAGAAAACCTTTTCCTCCCCTACAATCTCTTGGGAGATCCACAAAACACTCTGGTTGGCCAGTACTGGATCATCTGCCCACCTCTAAGGCCAAGGGTGGAGGGGGTCATCTTCACTTAAACCCAGAGGCCAAGAGTTGGGGAGAGGTGGTTTCCTAAAAAAAAAAAAAAAAAAAGGCTTGTCCTAGCTGATTTGGTTTAGTGGACACAGCATCGGCCTGTGCACCAAAGGGTCCCGGGTTCAATTCTGGTCAAGGGCACATACCTTGGTTGAAGGCTCCTCCCCAGCCCAGGCCCTGGTCGGGGCTCATGCAGGAGACAACCGATCGATGTGTTTCACATCGATATTTCTCTCTGTCTTTCCCTCTCTCTTCCACTTCCTCTAAAAATCAATGGGAAATATCCTAGGGCGAGGATTAACAACAACAACAAAAGAAGCTTTACTTAGAGGGGGATGAATAATAGGAAGATCAAATTAACCAAAGTGTCATATGATAAGTAAGTAAAACAAATATTTTAGTATTTGTGGACAAGTCAAGTTGACTGACTTAGAATTCTAATGATAAGTTAATATCTAAGCAGCTGCTTTAACCACTGTCTCGGAATTTGTTCTTGGAAGTCTCTCCTTGGGTGGGTCAATGCCAATTCCCATAATGAGACATTTTTAGAAACCAGAGTTGAGAAATGAGGCATTCTCTTTACTTTCCAAAATCTCTCCAAAATGTTAAGAAGAGTGGACACCAGACTGACCTACATTTTTCAAAATCTTGAAATCTTAACCCTTCCTTCCTCCACAGAACCTATCCCCACTTGCTGAAATTGAGTCTGCTCTTCATTCTCCCCACTCCTCCATCTATTTTCCTGACATTCAATCACACTAAAGGGAAAAGGGGAGTCAAACTGATGCCCTCCAAGGGGCCAGAGCTCTGTGGAGCTCCCTGCAGCCCAGTGAATTCATCAATCTTTGTGTCTGCACAACCCACAGGCAAGGCTAGGGAATTGGGAGTTTGAAGCTGGGCCACCAGGAATGTGGCAGGAGGAGATTAGGAAGCCTCCCCACCAGCAACTAATTCAGTTTTGATCTCTAGCAGCTCTCTTCCAAGATGCAGTGATGACCAAGCAGTAGGGAAAGGGACAGAAGCAACAGAGAAAGTCAGGCTCAAGGGGTGGCAGGCTGATGGCCCTGACAGGACCCCCCAACATTTCTGCCATTGGCATGGACAACATGGGCTTGTGGTCTGATCCTCATCTCTGGATGTCCAGGATTTTATTTGTTCATTTTCCACTTCTGATCACAAACCCAGCCCATCAAAGATGGGTATGCATATCAGAATGATGCCAGTTTTTTTAATTGGCAGTAGAAGAGATGTCTTTTCAGTATTAAAAGTATTCAAGTCCTCCACCAAAGATACCACTTTCCCAGGATTAAGGTAGTTGGAAAGCCAAAGAAATCATTAGAAGGTTGCTTATAGGTGTTGTGGGAATCAAGAGCATCAGATTAAGAGGGACGGGAGGTCTTATATAATCATTTGTCCTGCACATGGAAGAGATAGCAGATTTGATATGCCACAGAGGCCCTTTCCAGGCACAAACCTGGAGCCAGTTAAGGTAGGCACACCTCTGTCCTTCATATGGGTGAAATCTGGAAGAATTTCTACTCCTCTACCTTCAAATGTCTTATTATCAGCCACAAACAGCCCCTAGTCATGGACTTGCTACAGTCTCCAAGAATGTAGTTTATCTTAAATTATTAAATGTTGTGATGCCTTCGTTTTTATTTTCTAATTTTATTTTTTAATAATTATTTTAGTTTTCAACTGCAGTTGATGTACAAAATCATATTAGTTTCATGTGTACAACCCAGTAATTACACGTTTATATAACTTACAAAGTGATCACCCTGACAAATCTAGTACCCGTCTTGTACCATACACAGTTATTACAATATCATTGACTATATTCCCTATGCTGTACTTTACATCCCCATGACTATTCTGTAACTACTTGTACTTCTTGATCCTTCACCTTTTTTTCATCCAGCTCCCCAATCCGTGAGACCTTCTTTTTAAAAAATATATTTTTATTGATTTCAGAGAGGAAGGGTGAGGAAGAGAGAGATAGAAATATCAATCATGAGAGAGAATCATTGACAAGCTGCCTCCTGCACATCCCTACTGGGGATCCACTGCCTCCTGCATACCCTCTACTGGGGATCGAGCCCACAACCTAGGCATATGCCCTGACCAGGAATCAAACCCATGACCTCCTAGTTCATAGGTTGATGCTCAACCACCGAGCCACGCTGGCTGGGCAAGTAACACCTTCTTGATGAGAGTCTAGGTGACAGTCTTGAGTCCTTTCAGTAATTCAGAAAACATCTCAGGCTCATCATCCAAACACATTGTTCTGAGTGTCCAGTGACATTTACTGAATTTATCCTCAAACTGGAGTAAACTTTGTTCCCATCTTGAAGGTTCCTGGGCGCTGGATTCCAGGCCCAGCTGTTTGTTCTTTATCTAATTCCTTCTTTCTGCCTTTCTTCCTTAAAGCAAGATTACTGAATCTACTCTTGAATTTATCCTTCTCTGCAAAACTATGCACACAGGGCAAGCGGCATTCAAAGGGCAGGAAAAAGGGGAATCTCCTTGTCAGTGATCCTGGCTAATAACACACGCACACGCACGCACACACACACACACACACACACACACACACAACCAACAGCTCTAATGGAGTATTTAGGGTTTTTAAGGGCACTGCCACTTCACCAAAGAGAACTCGTTGGCTGAACTAACATGCCAACTCGTGGAGAAAATCAGCCATGTGAAGACCTATAATCCTCTCCACAGACACAAGGCAAGTATTTAGTTCTCGCGTGAGAAAAAAATTATATTGATTTCTTTGAATTAGGAGCTAACGGCTTGAGAATTAACAATAACTCCAAAAATGATTAGACTTAACATCAGATAATATTTTGATACTTAAATACCACTTTTCTCATGAATTGCAATTCCTTTTTTATTTAGAAATTTATGTACCATGCAAGATTTATGCTTCTGCTGACTATGTTTCAGTTTATTCAGAACACTTGGGGTTTTGAGTACCAAACAGATGTATTGAGAGAAAACTCAAAAATAAATCAACAGGAAATAACATAATACAGCTAGAGTAATAGCTTTTCAGCTAGTTTTTATTATGTCTGCAATTAAGCCAGGGTTCTATGAACCATTAAAAAGGGTACATAATCAAAAGTTTCTTGAGAGACTATGTTCACAATTTTAACATCCACAGATCTGTCCTGTATGGAATATTCTGGGCTTCTCTGCCCCATGCCAGTGAGTTTAACGCAAGGAAAATATGGACAATGGATGTTTGTCATTCAATTACTTAGAGTGACATAAATCAACTTTGTAAATCAACTATTGTAAGTCAACTTTGTAAGTCAACACATGTAGAAAACTATTAATAATTATTTTTTTTATATTCAATTCACACAAGATGACAATAGGGCCACAGGAAACACTGCAACACTAACACTCAGAGTGCTATTAGTTTTATTTGTCTCATCAGGGCCATCAATATGTGGTTTTCCCAGTGGAAGCCCGGGTTGGGCGTCTGAAGTTCAGCAGATTGTACCTTTGGTCAGCCTGGGCTTGGCTCTTAAACCTGATGTGAAAAACATTCATGGTGTGTGATGTAGGCTGGAGTCCCACAGGAGCCAACCCCAAGATGTTAAGTTGTTTATTTAGAAGGTGACCACAGAAAGCATCAGGAGGGAAGGGAAGGGGTGAAATGAGGGGGAAAAAAGGAAGCTACGTTAGTTTGGGTCTTCTAAGAAAGACAGGTTTAGACGTGTAAGAGGTTCATTGGGGGAAAACACCTGTAGGTAAAAATGCAAATGGAGAAAGGCCTCACTCCTGTGGAGGAGAGAGAAGAAAGAGGGTTGGATAGAAAAAATCATAGACTGCAGTGCTGTTCTAAGTAAGTTTTGGCAAAATCAGTGGCAAGTCCATTAGCCACAATCAGCAGTCAGAGGAGCCTGGTGCCTCCCAAGCCTGGGCCTGCCTAAGCATCCCTGCTGTGCTGAGATGCGGGCAGTGCACAGCCTATGGGAAGTGCAGATGCCTGGCCAACACAGTGTTGGGTTCCAGAGCGCTTAGCTGGATCCGGGTCTTTCAGACTCCGTGTAGTCAGAGCTCAGAGAGATGCATTTTCATGAACACCACAGAAGTCAGTTCAGAGTGAAAAAGGTGGGGTTAATGAGCAGGTTACAGGCATGGGCAAGTAGAGCTTAATACTACTGGCAAATTCTGGGAGATGATGTAGAATACACATCAGGAGTGTCACACCCAAGGGGTGAGGAAGCGGGGGGATTTGTTGGCTCTGGGTTATTCCTTAGGCCATAACTCCCCAGCATTTTCCACCCTGTCAGGCATGTAGGCCAAACCTGCTCTTAAAGCCACAGAAAACCCTCAGGAAGAGAGTCCCAGTGCTTGTAATAGGAAGAAGAAATCTGTCTCCTGGCACAGGATGGTGAGCGCTGAGGGGATACAAGTGGAGCATTGGAAGTCCCTGTGTATCCATACTAAGGAAGAGAAAACAGAATGTGCAAGCATTATAAAATCTGCTACGGGCATATCATGGTCATAGGACATTCTGCAATGTCTCATACTGGCAGGATTAGCCCAGGACTCTTGTCATATATAAGGGTCACTCTCCCAGGTGAATACAACCTGCAGAGTTAAGAGCCATGACTCCAGTCACAGTGAGACGACTATCAGCATCCAGTCCTTCATAATGTGCTGGGCAACCAGTCCCGTAGAATGAATTATGGGAGGAAAAGCTTTCAAATGAATGTCTTTCACAGGGTCTGTCCAAGAGTACAGACACTCTCAGACATCACTAATCAATCCCAGAGCAATGCAGGCCAAGCCAAAGCACAATTTAAAGCATTCCAAAATCCACTACCAAATTATTGGCATTGGCACATGAGACGATACCTTTTAGGCATATATATCTATCTTTAGATATCTAGACAATATATTTATAAAATATGTATATCTATATGTAAAGTTTGAAGACTGTACAAAAACAGGCTTGCCCAAATTGGGCCAGAGATTTTCAATCCTTGCTCTAAATTTTAAAAGCTATTTTTAAATACTCTTGTCAATAAAAGCTAAACAAAAGGTAATGTATTTTTGGTGCAGGACACAGGGAGCAACTTGGAATATTTTGTGCTTTCCATGACTAGGGATACTAAGACCTAAAGGTCTCCCTGGAGGAAAAGTTGGCAGAGTGTATGTTTAAAGCCCTACACAGAAAGAGTGAGGGTGGCTGGTGAGCACCATGCTTGGGGTCAGCACGCTTCAATTCTAATTAGCAGGTCCATGGAAAAGTTAGAAGCCATGCTCCAGAGAACATGGTGCCAACAACTTAACCTTGTCAGTCATTTTGTCTCCCCTAGCTGGTTTCTCTTTTGTGAGATCAGTGGCAAAACCACTAAAAGATCTACATTCTTGTCTTCAGAGGCACCAAAGAAGAAGAGGGCCAAGAAGAAATGTCTTCCTCCCCTCGACCCACTATCAGGCAGGGACCCCCAAACAGAATGGGTAAAGGCAGGGCCAAAGCACACAGGGAAGGTTGAGCCTTCAAAATCAACCAGGAAAGGAAGAAGATTGGTGGAGGCTGGGTTTCAGAGATGACCCTGGGGACATGCAGTAAAAGGATGGATTCCTCCTCTCTAATGCCAGACATGAATCTAGATCTGATTCAAAGATTGCACAAAACAAGGCACTCAAAATTCTATAGTTCAAAGCATGGCACCTAGACAGAGAAGGCCTAGGGCCTGGAATTTACCTATCATCTATCTATCATCTATCTATCTATCTATCTATCTATCTATCTATCTATCTATCTATCATCTATCTATCTATCATCTATCTATCTATGATCTATCATCTCCCTATTACCTTTTGCTTTCACTCTTTCTGAAAGTGAGATTCACAGTGAAACAAAATCCTACATATGTAGAATTCTTATGGAAAGCAGTTCTGTAGTTGTTATACCCCATTAACTTTCTAAGGCTACTCTTTTAGAAAATTGCTTTTGCTTACACACTTTAAGACAAGGGGAAAACACTCTTTTGGAAAGCTGCAGGAACTTAAATGGACTCAAGAGGTTTTCAAAAGCACTTCAAGCCATTGTAGATAGCACATGTGTTGACTCAAGAACCCACTTCATACTATCTTCAAGTTTGGTCCAGCAAATTCTCTCCCCACACTTTTCTTCTGTATAGGGCTAGAAGAAATAAAAATAAAGGTGAGTCAGATTGTGAGTCTGGCATAGTTCCAGCATGCAGGTGATTTGGTGTGGAAATGACTCCCTTAAATTTTTTTTTTAAAAAAAGGAACAAAAAGATAGAACTGACTGAGGAGACACCTGGGATATTGGGATACTGGGATACATTTGTTAGAAATCTACCTACAGCTCACTGAGCTGAGAATTTAGTCTGAGATATTACTTTTATTACCTTTATCCAGAGAAATGTTCAATGAGGAAAAACATTGGGAGGCAGGGATGTCACACATTTCTAGTTTGGCTTTGTAATTCCCCAACTGTATGAACTTAGGGCATGAAACATTTATATTAAATTAGAAGTTCTAACACAATATTAAAAGCCAAATATAAATGCTTCAGGTCAGCCTCTTTTGGTTATTATTCATTTCATTATTGATTAATGAATTGAAATGACTCATTTCCATTAATGCGTGTGAATAAATGAGATGGTGTCCCCAAGCAGACCTTTCCAGTCTTTGCCCTTCTCTGTTCTTCCTCCTTTTCTTTCTGGTTCAATAGTAGTTTAATTGTGGTTGTCAGAAGCCACCCTTTTTAAACAGAAAGTGTCTTACTATAGGAAGTAGGTGCTTACAAAACACTGGGAGGACTCAGAGGGCTCTGGGCTAAGTTGCAGGAATAACTCCCAGAACAGACCTCCCAAAGGAGCTGCTGCCCTGGCCACGGTCAGGAAGCCACAGACCCTACTGCACAGTCGCTATATTGATCTGGGGTCAGAAAATCACCATCATACCATTAACTCTAAGAACACGTCACCTCAGCTATGACCCGTGCTCATAAGTGGGGTGAGAGCCTGACCTCAACTGCCACAGCTATAGGCAAAGTACATTCTGCCATGGCCACACTTCCCTGCAGAAACGTCAGAGGGAAAGAGGAGTGGAGCAGTCTCTGTCGCTGCTGCCTTCCAAACCCCACAGATGTCTACCAGAAGTACCTTGGTTCCCCAGGACGCAAGGGAGTCTGGTGAATATGAGCTTTTCCTTGCTAACCTCCACCAATAAGTCTATGGGTAGAATGGAGTGGAGTGGGCCAAACTGGAATGTCCTTCCGCATTCCTTTCTTGATCAATGATATCTTCCATTAGAAACTTCTTTCACACTGACATAGACATGACAGATGGCACGCAAAGAATCACTCTTCCCAGGCAGATCTTTATGAACTGAAAATAAAAAATAGCCCTAGCCAGTTTGGCTCATTGGTTAGAGCATCGGCCTGTGGACTGAAAGGTCCCGGGTTTGATTCCAGTCAAGGGCACATGCCTGGGTTGAGGGCTCGATCCCCAGTAGGGGGCATGCAGGAGGCAGCCAGTCAATGATTCTCTCTCATCAGTGATGTTTACATCTCTCTCTCTCCCTCTCCCTTCCTCTCTGAAATCAATAAAATATATATATATATATATATATATATATATATATATATAAAAAAACACAAAACAACTTCTAAGTTGAATGAAAAAAACAGCAAGCTTCAGGATATATATATATATATATATATATATATATATATCCATATTAGAAAAACTATGTGTATGTGTTTGTGTATGTGTGCACAAATACACATACTAGTATATACATGTACAAAAATATATGTGTATATAAGAATTATGTTTGTGTATCCACATACATAAATAAAAGTATAACATACAATGGTCTAAAAGGATACACACACCTCACCCATTAATAATGGTTAACTCTGGATGTAGCAACAAGGAGTAGTGAGAGAAATTTTCCATTTCTATAGCTTTATAATGTTTGAAAGTTTTATAAAGACTCTATATGACTTTTTGTAATATTGTAATATTAAAAGTCTTGAAACCATATCATCAGGGAAGAACCATAGCAGGATCTTCCTGGGCACTATTCTGTGTGGTGGTCACATGGATACCTACATATCTAAAAATTCATTACACATACAAATTCACTGTACACGTAAGATTTGCATAGTTAATTGTATGTGATTTGTACTTCAATAAAACAAAGTTTAAAAGTAAAAAACAACCAATTTAGGTGAAATAGATAAAAGATGTAACAACCTCAGACACCTGCAAGATATAAGAGAACATCTGGCAGCCACACCTAAATAATTTCAAGCCATGTGGCCTTAGGCAAGTTATTCAACTTCTCTGAAGCTCATTTTTACTCATTCATAAAATAGGTATGATAATTGTCGCTATTTTAGTATTATAGTAACAACTAAATAAATTAATTTATATACAGTACTATGTGCCTGGCCCCATAAGGAGCACAAAATAGTAATTATGAGGAGATTCATTGTTCTTATCTTATTAGTTTTCTAGGGCTGCCATAATAAAGGACCACAAATTTGATGTCTTAAAACATTTATCTTCTCACAGTTCCAGAGTCCAGAAGTCCAAAGGCAACATGTCTACAGTTGTTTTCTTCTGGAATCTCTGAAGGAGAATCTGTTTTGTGCCTCTCTCTCTTCTGGGGCTTGGCATTCCTTGGTTTGTGGACTGAATTAATTAAACAAAGAGGCCGTTAAACTGAAGTGGCTCTAATGGTTTGGTGGCCTATGTAAGCAAGCCAGACCTGTAAATGCCTCAAGGTTAAGAAATGGAAATGTAGGGACCACCAATCACAGCCCACCCGATTAAATGTAAACTCTAGCCAACCCTACAGTTTCCTTTCTTTGCTTCTGTACCTTCTCTATAAATCTTCCTCTCTACCCCACCTGCCATAAACATGGTGCTCCTAACCACTTCCAGTTGGGTGCTGCCTGATTAGAATCATTTTTTGCTCAAATAAACTCTTCAAATTTTTAATGAGCCTCGGTTTATCTTTTAACAAGATGCATCAGTTCAATATCTGCCTCCATCTTCACGGGGATGTCTCCGTGTGTTCCCTACTCTTCTTATAAGGACTCCAGCTACTGGATTCAGGGTCCACCCTAAAGGATTTGACCTTATCTCAACTGTTTACATCTGAAAAGACACTATTTCTACGTAAAATGATACTCTGAGGTTCCAGAGTGGATCCATATATGGGGACACTATTCAACCCTCTGAGTTAAGGCATTATTATTCATCTCTAATTCTCATAAACATTTAAAGGCCAAGGGAGGAATAGGGAGTATCTTATTCTCCCTAGAGGCAGCCAGGAATCAGAATCCCTGACTACCCAATATTTGTAGACTTCTAGTTTATTGTTTTTAATAAAAAATAAAGTGCCAAGTGAGGATAAATCACAAAACTCCTACGGCTAAGAACCAGCCTGTTATCTTGACAGCAATATCACTTTGCATAAATAAAACGCAAACTTTCACCACAATCAATAATAAATAAATATTATGAATCTCCCAAGTCTTGTGTAAACTATCGTTTTCCCTTGGTTTTAATAGGCAACACTGGCCTCTGATATTTGAGGTTGCTTTTTAAATGTGCCACTAGAGGGAGGAAAGGTTGTATGTTTGTTTTTGAAGTGCATACTGCAGGATAATGAGATTTTCTTTGTAAGATTACTGCAAGTCTGAGCTCCGTGTGTGATTGCAGAGTAATTTCATCTTAATGTTGATGATGCATACCGCACTGCAGATCAAAGTAAAATAGTACAAATCACAAGCTGTGCTTCTATTAAAAGCACATTGTTTGGACAAAGAAGGAAATCTTTAACAATTCAAATGCGTTCTTTAATCACTGCAGTTCAAATGCTGTCTTTAAAATTGGACTTTTACAAAGTAAAGATGGGCATTGCATTATACATGAAATGGCTTCTAAAAAGAACTGTGGAGCAGCAATTTGAGAAGGTGGAAGATGCAATCGAAAGGCTTCAGGATCTGAGGTTTGGAGTCCAAGGGATGACCTCTCAGCGTTGTTTTTATGCAAATTTGGGTATCATGTAGCTAAGCAGAGTAATCAGCTCTAAGAAAAATAATAGCAATAATAATGAATGCTGAGATGGTACTTATTCTATAGCAGTGCTTTACATATATTAACTCGTGTAACTTTCACAACAACCTTTTAAGGTAGATATCCTATTATTATCCTCATTTCACAAATGAGGAAATTGAGGCCCATTTTTGCAAAGGTAGAGAGTACCAAGACTGGCTACAGGGCCCGGACTTCTCACCATGCTTCTGTACAGCCTTCCAAGGTGAACTTGCATGGGCCAAAGTCCCAGCCACATGCTTTAATGATGCACCGCATCAGTATACACCTATTGGAATTGTTACAGGAGAGTGAAAAACTAGGAAAATTCTAGGGCAGGAGAAATAGGGAAACTGAGACAAGAAAATTAAACAAGGTCAAACGTGCAGCCAGCTAGCTACAGAACCTTATCTTGAGAACAAATGGCTCTTCTTCCTAAACAGAGAATACATCACCCTGCTAAAGCGTGAGGGGGAAAGGGAAGAAGAGAAGGGAGAGCCCATCTTACTAAACAAAGAAGTCAGCGTCGTGGGGGAAAAAGAGAAAAGGGAGTTTTCATCTCACTGTTTAAACAGAGAAGTCAGCACTCTTAGGGCTTGTCCAAATAGAATTGCCAGGGTCTTCTTATAAATGCTAGGAAAGCCATAACAAAGTAAATGGAACACCTTGAGTGTTCATCTGTACCAAGATATTCAGCAGAAGGATTTAAAAACCTGTATATGTATATCCCCACAGGCTTGTTGCTCAGGTTAGCTGAGAGAGCCATCTGTGCTTTATAGGCCAGATGTATTTTGATAAATTTACTTGCTTTTCTTTTTTAATAAATTGGTTCTATGATAATGCTGTTGTCACTCATTTGAATTCATTCCTAAGAGACTGACAAGAACCAAGGAGGGAACAGCTCTCTTCCTCTAACTTGGGATTGTCCGGAAACACCTTTTCTGGTGCTTCTGGAATGCCTGTAACAGAATGACTGAAATCAAAGCAAAAACAATAACTGATAATGCCCAGTGCTGCTGAGGATGTGGAGCAACTGGAATTCTCAGACACTGTTGGTGAGAACAATGATTAAGCCCCAGGAAAAACAATTTGGCTATTTGTCTTGTGGACAAAGGGGGCCACATGCTAACCTGACAAGCTCAGGGAAGGCCTGCATGGCAGTCTTACAAACTCAGAGACCTAAAGTAACCACAAAGGATGGTCTGAAATTAAACTTTAACTAAAAGCAGTTATGGTGGGTAGTTACATCCTAGGTCAGTATCTTCACTGATAAGGTCAACCTTTACCTTAACTGAGCCTATCTGTCTTTTTGCATCTATAACATACCCTTTGAAATGTCTGGGTAACTTGTAACTTCCCTTTTTCTGGAGCCCCTGGGGCACAACCTAATGTGCTGGGCTCCAGGACAGATACCACAATTTCCTTCATCATCATGTTAATTGTTCCTGCACCCACCTAAGTATGTGTCTATCATTTTACTTTTTATCCAATCCCAGGGGTTTCCCCGCTTTGCTTTCTCCCGCCTCTCTAGTCTATCACCAATGGATTTCATGTAACCCACCTACGTTCCTTCCTTTGATTGCAATGTATAAATAGAGATGTAACCCACCAATCTCGGGAGCATTATCTCAATTCGTTGAGGTTCTGCTTCCCAGCATATGTCGACAGTTTGGCTCAAATAAACTCACAAAAATTCTTTACAGGTTTCAATGTTTCTTTTTTTTTTAATGTTAACAGTCTTATAAAGTTAACTATACAATTACCAATCATACAGAAATCCTATGTCTAGGTACTCACCCAAGGAAAAAATACACTCACGCTCACACAAAAACCCACACGTCTTTATAGCTGCTTTATTCATATAAACCCCAAACTAGAAACAATCCACATGTCTCTCAATTGCTAAACAGAAAAATTATTGTACATCTGTTACCAGTGAGATGACAAGATTTGGTTGTCTTCTTGAAAGACAGATTTCAGTCAAGAGACAAAGTACAGCAAAGCAAGCAAGAATTTATTGGCTGCAGCAAAAACACAATTAGGTTAGTGAAACAAGGAAGGACATAGAAGAAGCAACAGGAGAGCCTAGGCTGGAGCTGCTTTGACTCACTGGGAACTCGCAGAAAAGGGGGCCTTGGAGACAGTTGCCCTGGATAAGCTGCTCCTGCCCATTGCTTCCCTGGTTGCAAGTCTCCTGGGGTCCCTTAGAGGGAAGAAGGAAAGGAGGAATGGCAGGAGGTCATATTCAATGCAGCCTGTCCTGAGGCAGCCATTCCATCACTTGTCTGGTTTTGCTGCTTTTCCTGAGCCTGGAGCTGAAATACAACAGAGGCTTAGGGCAAGGAAACAGAGGGAAGGAATCCTAGTTCTGAAAGGACTTAGAAACTAGGTGAAATCCCAGGAATTTGAGCCAGACCAAGGGTATACCACCCAGCTAAGGCTGGTACCGGGAGAGTAGAATGAAGCTGACAACTAGAGCCAACTGATGCCACAGGGGAAGGTGCCATGGTGGGGCCATGCTGACAGAAATAGCAGCAAAATAGGACTCTTTCCCATATCCTGCCAAGCTTTACCTCCAGTCTTCCAGTCCCCCTTAAAGCCTCTTATTGGCAGAACCTACTTTGGAAACCCGCTGACAAGGAGCCATGACACTTGCAAGGCGCAGCACCCCAAGGCAGAGTGTAGAAGGATGGATTTGGACCAGAGAACCTAAGTCAGAGGCAAATACTCAGCATCCATTCGGTTACAGAAGAGCAAAGAAAAACCAAGCATGCTTCCTAGAGAAAGGGAGAAACCCATTTATTAACACTAGTGACTAGTGGACTCCGGGAATAATTTCCAAATCAGAGTGAAGTAACATACAGAGGCTTCGCTTTTTATAATCTTCTGGGGTCTTTGTCTTGCAGATATGGATCTGCCCCCTTGTGGGCTTACAGGAAGACCCCCAGGTGTTGGGGTTCCCAGGTCATATCAGTGGAACTTCCTGGGGCCAGCGATAACAACCTTCTCCCCCCCCCCGCCCCCCCAGGGCAGTGCATTGTTTAGTTTTTATGGCCTGACATGCTTTGCAAGACCAGTTTCTTCCTCAATTCATTCATTCACTAAGTATATGTTGAGGATCAGATACTCAGATAGGCAAGGCTCCATCCTTAAGAAGCTGAAACAAAATAAGCAAGCTAAAAAGTGAAGAAAGTTCAGCAGGGGTATTGGTCCATTTATTAGATTGGGTATTACAATCAGATACAAGACTCTTTCCATGGGGAAATCATATACAGTGGGGCCTTGACTTACGAGTTCGCTCCGAGACTGAGCTCGTTTCGTTAAGGAACTCGTTAACTCAAATTACTCTATCAACTCAATGCAAAAAATCTGCCGAGAGACTGCTGGTATCTCAAAAAACTCGTTAGTCGGGACACTGGTAAGTCAAGGCCCCACTGTATTCCAGGTGTCAGATGCTTGGAGCAATAAAGCTGTCACATCCTCACTCTGTATGACACTCTGAGTCTTTGTGTTCTTCTGACATTCCTGGGTTACTCTATGAGGTGGGCAGGATTCAATCATTTGAGTTGCAAAAAAGGAATCCTTGTTGGCTAAATATCTTTAGGATCCCAAGTGGTCAGGTCTCTCCTGGATCCATCCTAGTTCCAAAAGAAAAAAAAAAAAAGGTCTAAAAAGTACAGAATCCCCTTTTAGACTAAAGATGAAGTCCAGCTGCCTTTTGCTTATTACACAGATAGATATTCATGTAACAATCTTTATAAATGTATTGACTTGACTCAATTATCCAGCTTTAGGAAGATTTCATTTGCTCTAGCTGGTTTAGTACTAACTGTAGGCAAAATGTCTTCTGGCTTAGTAGTCCTTCTTACATTCAAGCAAGACTTCTTTCCCCATCCTTGTAAATTGCCTTCCAGTTGAAGCCTGTGCCAGGCTCTGCTTCTAAAGAACCTGACCCGGACATCAGTATTCCTATGAGTTCTCAAAGTGAATCCTTACAGGTGCCCCCAGAGAGGCCGGGTTCTCTTTCATAATGAAAGCATCACTCCGCACCACAAGGTTGACATCACCAGATGTGCTCAGACCTTACAATCCTCACTCAGGGAAAGTGTGTGTGTGAGGGGGTGGGGGAAGGAGAGTACAAAACAGCGCGCATGGACATCCTGAAAGGGCTAAGCAGGCCCACATTCTTTGTGAAGTCCTTCAGTCCCTGGTCACATCCTGTGTCAAAGCCAAAGACTTAATGTCAAGGGATGCTTGAGCCAAAGTGCTCAATCTTACTGCAAGTTCAATGTATGCATAACAGAGTCTTTTTTCCTAGTGATTTTGAGTTGGGTAACACTTGGTAGGGGAAAGAACATGATTTTTTTAAGCTAGTTCTGATACAAATAGCTAGTTCTCTTACAAATCACTTAACTTCTATGTGCCTCAATGTTCTCACCTGTAAAATAGGACAGTAATGTCCACATCACCAATTTCTTGTGAAAATTACAATTAATCTGTGTGAAACAACCAACATGAGGTCTGTGTTTTTGTTCTTGTTGTTTTTTTAAGTATCAGCATGGTAGGTTCTTATTAAGGGGCAACAACTACTTTAACAGCAAGCATAGTCTTCACTCCTATCTCTGCTTTACCCATTTTATTATTATATAAATGAGTACAAATACTGACAATACAACTGGCCTACAGTATAAAGACACTTCGTAATACCATCTGCCACTTGGGACTTCTTTCATTTTATTATGTTCCCTCTCCCCCTTTCTTACCCCTTTCCATTACTCTTCTGTCTCCCCGCTTCTTTCTTTTTTCACCCCTTTTTTTCCTGAGCTCTATTCCAATGTAAATAGAAAGATAGGTTAATCCAATTTGAGGGATTATGTAAAAGCCTATCAGATCTACCCCTCATGCATTGGACCTGTGAAAGGTGCTGTGTCCACCTGAATCCTCTTGGCACTCACCTCTTCCATGCATGCATTGGGAACCTGAGACACCCTGCAGGCTTTCTCTGGAATGCTCAGTCCACCCACAGGACTGTCTGGAAGTGGTAGGGAGACACTCAGGAGCAGCTATCAGCCAAGAGAAATGAGAGTTGGAAAATAAAGGTCCCAGTTTCCTTGCCTCTTGGATATATCAATTCTGGTACATGTTCTCCACTACCTTCCAGGTGTCTCCAGCAGAACTGAGTCTCAGTCACCCACCAGAGAAGCAGCCCAGTGCATTCAAATCCTTATCTTAAGTTCTGCTGGGGGAGGTGAGCAACTCAACTTAAGACACCATCCAAACCCACCCAACACCTTCAGCCTCAGGATGGTCCCCTCTTGTCCTGATCTAAGAGTCAGGAACCAGACAGGCCATACTAGAAAGAGAAGAGATAGTGAAGATCTGCTACAGGATTCCTGCTACCAGTTTTCTTTGTTTGTTCCAAATAGAAAATATGATTATGGTCATAACTCACTAGATATTATTAGATCTTTTTGGTTCTTGCTGCCATAGGCATTCGTCACCCAGCATTATCTCTTTATTACTTGACTATACACCATTCCCATTTCTCAAAAGACATAGCAACAGTTCTGCAAACAATGGAGACAAAATTGGCTGATAGGGGAAATAGATGGGGGGTACCAAGAGCTTACCAGCAAGGAGTTGTTAAAACATCTCCCTGGTACAGTTAAGAAAGCAAACAAACAAATTGTTCCATTTCAGTTGATGTGAGGCGAGGAATGGGGGGAAGGAAGAGATTCCTCAGAGACATTCTCATTTTTCTATTCCCTAGTTCTGTAGCAATTAGATGTCAACCACAAGCACCTATTCTTCATTTATTCCCTTACGTATTTTTTCTCCAGTCAACATTCTTGCCTGAAATTGGAAAGCTGAGAGAGGTGATTTTTATTTTTCTTTCAGGAAACTTAACACTAATGGTCTAATTTAAGTGACAAACATTCCTCATGATAAAAATGAGGCCCAAAGCTCCAGCACTGGGTATACATACTTTTCGATTTATCTAAACCTTTTATAATAGTAAAAGCTTAAGAGTATAGTGAGCAAGGACTTTTACTAAATGTATTCATAATGAATTTTTAAGATTTCTGTCTTTAAAAATACAGAAAACCCACAAAACTTTCAGTAAAACCATGCATAATCCTGCCCCCACCACCACCACCACTTAAAAACTTGTATAAGATAATAAATAAAATTAATTCCTCTCTTCCACCCTCTAGCCACATCCACTCCAGAGGAGACCAAGTTCTTGCTTTAAGGAGCGTATTTGCTAATGCAGTCAGTAAATGCAGTCACTCCACTGGTACCAATGTATCTTTAGTAAAAGTCGCACATTGTTTTGTGTGGTTTCCCAAAAAGTTGACCTGGAGGCAGGATTCTAATGTAAGGAAAGTATTTGTGGGTCAATCCCAGAAAACGCTCACAAATACAAAAATGAAAGAGGGAAGTGATAAAAACCAATAAAGGAAGAGTCCCCAAGTCCAATGTGTGTCTGTTCTTCACACCAACAAGCAACTAACTTAATTCTGACACTATCTACGTAGATATAACATCAGATCCCACAAGTTAAGGGCTCTGCTCTATAAGACTGCCTATTCCCCCTTCAGATGCCACTCACAAATCCAGGATGGCACCTGTGCTTCTGACTCAATCCTGCTCAGATTCCATTCATTTGCTAGAGCAGTTCACAGAACTCAGGGAAACATTTTACGTAATAGATTACCAGATGTAACTTGGGATCAGTCAGACGCAAGAGACGCATAGGCTAAGGTATGAGGGAAAGTGAAGCTTCTCTGCCCTCTCCAGAAAGCCACACTCACTGAATATCCACCTGTTCACCAACCTGGAAGCTCTCTGAACGTGTTCTTTAGGTTTTTGTGGAGGCTTCATTACATAGGCATGATTGATGAAATCTTTGACCACTGGTGATTGAACTCAATCCCCAGCTCCTCACCCTTCCCAGGAGGTCAGGGGGTCTAAAAGTTGCAACCAATGAGAGGAGAGGCATGGTTGGTTTGCCGAGGGGGGGGGGCTTTCAAAAATTCACCTCGTTAACATAACAAAAGATACCTGTATTGCTCTCATCACTTAGGAAATTCTGAAGGTTTTAGGAACTTTGTGCCAGGAACTGGGAACCAAACATGTATTTCTTATTATAAATCACAATATCACACCAAGTAAGTTATCATTGGGCCAGCTGGAGTTCAGTCCTGCTGGGAACTCTGAGGGACAATAAAGAATGTGTCTCAAAGTCACCTCATGTGATAGGAGGAAGGAGCTGAGGTTTTATTCACCAGCTCCTTTCGATCATTGGTTAAAAGCTGCTTGGGGGAGGGAGGATAATAATTTTTTAGCATTTCTAGTTTGACATACACAATGGCCAACCCAAACTCCCAAGACCAGGAAGCCCTCAAAAGAGATGCTGGCGCTGGCAGGTGTCAATTCCCAAACCTCACCATGGCTTCAAGGCCTTCTAGGGGCTGGCCCTGCCTGCATCCTCAGCCCAGCTCCCAGTCCCTACCCCCAGTCCTGATGCATCAAAGGCTCTCACTCACTTCACCAGAGATTGGCCATTTCTAAAATGGACCACACTGGTTACAACTCCCAGCTTTTCATGTTATTTCTTCTGCCTGAAATGCCCTTCCAAATAGTTAATTAAGCCTTTGTCGCAACTCAGCTCATGGATCACCTCCTTGATGAGTATTTTCTGGTTCCTCCAGAAAAACTGACCTTTCCAGCCTTTGTTCCTTCTACAGATGTTCATTTTAGAACCGGTAAGAGTTTATCACTTTCAAAAGACTGACCATGCCTATTAAATGGAAACTCCTTGACTGCCAGGACCCTCACCTACCTGTCAATACCTACTGGCTGGTACAAGTAGGAGAGATTACTAAATGTACATATTATATGAGTGAGTGTAGGTGAGTGTACAAGGGAGTTAGTGACTAAGCAAACTCATGCAGATAGGTAGTGGGAAATAATGAAGAAACAGTAGCTCCTTCTGCACAAAATTTTGTGCAGAGCTTTTCTCAGTCTTCTTTGCATTTCAATGTGGTTATGTGATTAAGTTCTGAGGCAGGAGAGTAAGAAGGGAAAATCCTGGGCAAATGGAATGTGGGAAATTGGAACAAGATAATTAAACAAGGCCAATCAGTTTGAGCAGCTTGCAACCAGCTTGTGAATTGCAAGACCTTATATTCCCCAATCAAGGACACTATAGAGCAAATGGTGTATACCTTTCCTCCCTAACCAGAGAGTACATAGCTTAAATCACCATGGCCTGGTAAACTAGAGAACAAAGACCCAATTAATGCCATTTGTGTCAGCTAAACCCAAGGACAGATAAAATCTGGTGGACAAACAACAAAATGCCAGGAGCATTTGGATGGTATCTCTTGGGGGATATTAGGCAGGAAAGATAACTGCTAGGGCAGGAGGAGGGGAAGGAAAAAGAAAAAAGGGGTCTTTATCTCATCCACTGAACAGAGGTCAGCAGTCTTGGGACTTGACAAGATAAAATTCCCAGATGTTCTAACAAATTCTGAGAAAAGCTGCAACAATGTAAAAGGGGACATCTAGTCTATCTGGCCAGGGAACCTTGAAACCTATCTGGCAGGGGGAAAAGTATAAAACCCTTGAACCCTCACCAGACACTGTATTTAGACTAGTTGAGTTGCCTGCTTATACTTTATGCCAAGTGTATTCTTAATAAATTTGCTTCTTTGCTTCCTTAGTAAATTCCCTTGCTTTGTTTCAACACTGCTATATGTCACTCATCTGAATTCTTTCTCTTGATCTGATAAGAGCCAAGGAAGGGAGAGCTCCCACCCCCTCACACTCAGGTGGCTTGATGGTAACAGGGATATAAGTAAAATTACCATATGCAACTTCCAGGAAACATCCTTAAAAGGCAGGGGAATGCCCCTCTTTGCCCTTTCTCTTTTCTGTTGGTTGGAATGTAGAAATATGTGATGGATTAAGCTCAGGCTGTTATCTAAGATCAGTTCTTTCTGAGCCAAACACACAATTTTTAAATTTCTGATAGCCACATTTTTTAAAGTATAAAAGGAAAATTATGTTCTAACAATATATTTCTTTTATGATACTAAGTTTTTGAGATCTCAATTAGGACTAGCTACATTTCAACAGAGTGCCTACTCTATGGCTATTGTATTGAACAGCACAGATTTAGATCACAAGAAACAAGCCATACTTTAAATATGGCTGAGCCCCAAATAGAAACAGCCTGAGTCCCTGAATATCATGGAACTGGCCTATTAGCCAGCAGTGCATAGCTTATCTCTACTTTTGATTTTCTGCCACTTATAGTAGAACCTAATTCCAGTTGATCACTGTACTGTGTTTTACCCTGTGTCCCCATTCAGCTCCTACCCTTGATCTGAAGCACGTTTGTTAGGGGAAGTGGCTCTGCTGTGCTAAGCAGGAAGAATTCACAGAGATGGGTACACTGGGGACCCACATCAGGATTTTGTTTGGCCTTTCCAGTGTTTGTTCAACATTTTTAAAAATCAGCAATAATCCAGACTTTCAGCTTCTTTCAAAATATCAGATGAACTGGCAATGCTAAGCCAGCTATAACTGGCTGAGGCAGAGGTCCAGGTGGCCCCTTCACACAGGGCCTATATTCTCCATTTGCCACAGTGCCCCCCCTTTCTTTTAAACTATGGGTATACCTCATTCAAAGATGATTAATAGATACTGGTTGTGATCTGATCGAGTCTCTCCATCCTCCACCTCCTTTGAGTACTATAGATCATTATTTTCAGCCACATGGGAGTTGCCTCCCTGGGAGATTGGATACCCTTTTCCATTGGAGTCAGCTCATAGCCAATGATTAACTGACACAGGTGCACAAAAGGTTGACCTCCTTGCCTCAAGGCAGGACAAACTCTGGTGCATTTCATACTCCAGAGCTCCCTGTGGCAACAAGCTAAAGCTCCACTCCAGCTGAGGCCAACTCCTAGCTCCGCTTCTTTCCCTCCTCTCTCTGGCTTCCCTCACTCCCCTGAGAGTGCTCCTGCAACAACGCAAATGCACCAAAGTTCCCAAACCAGGCTCAGCTTCTAGGGAACAAGCCTTTTGTAAAAATGTGAGTTCTCAATTCTAGGATTAAAGGGAGAACTGACACGTGCTGAAATAGCTATAGTAGAAGTTCTCCGCCAAGGAGGGCTGTAGTAGCTTCCCAGAAGAGGCATGCTTCAAGTAGTCACAATCAATCTTCAGAGATCAATACAGACTGAGATTGATGGGTATCATAAGGAACCCAGAATGCATTCCTGCAGGAGCCTACAAGAGTAATTGTTCTGAGAAAGCACATGATTCTTCATACCCTACACATGGGCTCACTTATCTCCTAATTATTGCTTATCCTGACTTGGGTGTCCTTCCTCTGTCATCAGCTAGGCAAACTGCTCATCCACAGTAAACACTATGAGCAGCATGACCCCCAACTGCTGCCGGGAAGGGCCAGCCCATGGGGTTGCCTTTCTTGACATTTGCCCTAGCAAAAGAGCTTAATTTCTGGACACAGAATGGCTAGCTCATTTATTTTGGACTAATTAGGTAATGCTCCATCCTCACACACTCCTGGAAATGACTGAACCTCCAAGAGCATGCATATGGCATCCATGAAGTTTCTGAAAGAACCTACCACGAGGAAGGGTATTGGCTGAGAGCCTCCAGCTGCTGCAGTGTTCACACTGAGGCCATGCTGCTGCCAGCAAATGATAAAACATGGTGGGTGTATTAGACCCACGTTGTTTCTGTCAGGATTCTCCTAATGGACAACCCTTGTTCACAGGCTCTCCATCGGCTTTGTTGCTACTTTCTCAGAGCAGCACTGTGGTCTGAGACTCATCCACCCAATCAATCCCCATCCCTCCTCCCTCTGTCCTTCCTTAGAACTCAGGCCTGTATCTACTCTGAAGACTCTCCCTGCTTATTTCTGTTCCCCCTCCCTTTTATCCTTTAAAGGCATTTCCCCTAGGAAATTACTTGCACTTCTCATTCCATCCTGGCATCTGCTTCTCATAGAACCCAAGCTGACATATTGGATTTCAGCCCTGAGGTCTGATTTGTAAAGCTGTGGGTGGAAAGTGAAGATCAAGTACAAACAAGACATTACAATGGAATCCAAGGTAGCAACACTTAAAATCCTGGCAAACTTTTGTTAATTGGCATGGAAAGATGTTTATGATAAAGTAGATGGAGGAATTATAAAACAGCAAGTAATGTGTATTGCACATTTGTTTCTCAAAAATGTGTTTAAAGAAAAAGTTTAGGTGGTTCTACATAAAAACGTTAAGACTGGCTTGCAGGTATTTTGTTCTTGTCTTTTTGGAACATTTGCATTTTCAGGTTATCTAATGATGAAAATTATTTCAGCCTGGAAGAGGAGCAAGTTAGAGCCTAGAGCACTTTGAGAAGATCATGCTGGCATGAAATTCCACAGAGCCCCAGGCTGCCCCATGAAGTGGCAACAAGTACCAGGGGCCTAGGGCGATGGGAACTTGGAAAAACAGAGCATGAAGACCTGAGAAAAGGCCCCCAGAGGAGTGCAGGAGGGTCTCTCTCCCTTATCAAAGAGTAGATTAGTCAATTACTACTCCCCTCACCCCACCTACCTGTTTCCAATGTCTTTCTTCTATGTCCCTATATGGAGCTATATGTATTAATTATAGCTCATTCATTCATTCAATCAATATTTATTGAGTCCTATTCTTAGCTAGGCCTTAATGCTGCTAAGTTCTAAGGATTCTTGGAAATGGCAAACAGTAACAGTTGGCTCTCAACATCTATTCTCTTCTTTCTCCTTATTAAAAAGAATCCTGACTTTTTCCAGGCAGCAGGGTGTCTGGTTATAAACCATATGTCCAACCCCTCCTTGTAGCTAGGAATGGGGTGACTCCATTAGCAGGCATCTTTGTCCTTCACCCTTAACTTTTTCTGGATAGTAGATGGATGCTGGCAACAAACAGCCACCTTAGGACCAGGAAATGAACATGAGGAACAAAGACCATATATTAAAGATGTTGGAGCAAAAATCTTGAAATATCAGTTACATTATCAAATCACCAGAATGGACCGCCTCCAATCTTATTACATGAGGAAAACAAACCTCCTAATCGTTTAAACCACTGTTTGGGTGGTTTTGTAGTAGGTGGTTAGATGGGCACGAGTAGAGTAGGAATGATAGGTCAGGTGCAGGGGGTCAACATGGCAGAGAGCCTCAAAAGCCTAGCAATGAGCAAAACTACAAACCCTTGCACGACCACTCCCTTAAGCATTAACTCCTGGAGATGACATCTAGGCCTCAGCTGTATTTCTGCTTCAGGCCCAGAGAAGCAGTAAAATCAGATAGAGCAACGCCAAGACTGATATCAAGACCAGCTGCATTGACTAATGAGTGACCCCCTGCCCTGGCACTGGTCAATCAGTGGAGACCACAACCCTGAAGAGGCACACCTGGAAAGCTGATGAATATTCTATTGAGATCCTACCCTTAGACTTCCAGATCCCTTAAGACATGTGCTTTCTCTCTCTCTCTTTTCAGAGCGCACCTTCACCTTTCCTTCCTTTTTTATCTGTCAAGGTCTCTATCTCTTTCTCCCTCTCTCTCTCTTCCCCCTCCAAGGGCTTTTTTTTTTCCTCTGTAACTTATCTCCTGAACCCATTTCTTCTACAGCTCACTTCTTTTTCCTCTGTGACTTTCTAAATAAACTGTCTCCTGTAGTTTGGGTCTTGACTCTGAAGTCTTTCTTAGCCAGAACTCAGGTACCAAGATTGCTGAACTAAGATCCAACACCTGGTGCTGTGTCACCGCCAACAGTCTCTGTAACCTGCAGCTCAACAGAATCCTCAGTGGTGCAAACAGAATGAGTCATAAACCCCAAACTGTGTATGGGCAGAAAGCAGCTAAGTAAAAGGCAATTATAAACTGGTGACAGTGCATAGGGAGATAACGTAGTATTTTGGGCACATATTTCAAGGACAACCCACAAGAGCCTGGGGATCAGAGCGGATTTTCTAGAGGAAACAACATTTAGGTTGAGTTATGAAAAGTAAGTAGGGATTAGGGAGACAAAGGGAGGTGGAGAGTATAAATGGTTCAGGGGAGAGGCAGTTTACAATGCCTGGAGCATAGAATGGCAGTAGTGTAGAAAGAGGACAGGGATTATAGGAGATGGGGCTTGGTGCAAATCTTAGTACCACAACCGAAGTAAGAAGCCTGATTTTTACCCTTAGGACAATGGAGCAGTCCATTTGCGTTTCAGTATATTTTATTACTCCAGTGGAGAATGGATGGGGAGGGGAGGCTTGGGTGAAGAATTACTGATGCTGTCACGCAGGGGAAAGGAAATGGTAACCAAGAGCCTCAGAGGATGGAAAGAGACCCTAGGAAGGTGTAAGGGTCTGAAAGAGAGAAGAAGTCAAACCAGATCCAAGCCCTGAAGAGTAAGGGTTGCATAAGGAGAAGCAATGATATGGGAGCACTTGGGGAATGGCCAACCTGGGGCAAAGTCAGGGAGGGCTCAGTAAGGCCAGAGGTGGAGGGAACTACTGAGGCCAGTTCTCTGCTCACTGGTTGGTACTTCTAAAGTTTCGTGGAAAGATATGGCAGGACAAGAGCAATGGGCAGGTAGCTGAAGGAGAAGATGCCAAGACAATGTGGGCAGAGGGAAATAAGGTGGACAGTCATGTTTGCTAATGATAGCAAAGCTGTTAGGCACAAAGGATTTGGCTGGTTTCCAAAAGAATTCATCCCTGGTATCCCAGTCCAGAATCAACCACTCTACTAACAAATGCATGGGACACCTAATTTGGGTTTCCACAAGCACTCTGAGGACTTCTAATGCTCTTACAGTTTGAGTACCACTGATCTATTCTGTGTCTCTCAGATGTAAATGTGCATTCTTTGAGGTTCCTACTAAGTGGAGATTCTGATTCAGGAGATCTGAGTGAGGGTGCAGAGTGCCAATCAAAGCAGCTTCAGGGGATATGGCTATTGCTGGTCATGGACCACACTTTGAGTAGCAAGGATCTAAATAAGAGAACCTGTTGTTGAGGCAGTAGAGAAATGATTTATATAGAGAGAGCTACCAAGAAATTGGCTGCTTTGGCCTACAGAAGGCTGAGTCAGTTCAGGGGCATTATTCAAAGTGAGGCAGGGAAGTTAGAACAGGAAACAAAGGCCTCAAGCTCCCCTTTTCTGTCTTGGCTGGACCATCCCATATGTGACCTTCACTGACCACCTTCCACACCCCTTGTCCCCCTCCCCAATTATCGGTAATTGAGATAAACAAAACTGGTCTCAATCAGAGTCAGCAGCCATATTGACCTAAAAGTCACCAACAAGGCCATTATGATCTATTATAATAAAAGGGTAATATGCTAATTAGACTGACATCATTCCAGACGTCCTTCCGGACTAAGCCGGCGCTGGAGGAAAGCCGGGGTCCCCGGTGCCAGAGGGAAGCCAGTGCCAGCAGCCGGGGGAAGGAAGGCCTACTCTTGCATGAATTTCATACATCGGGCCTCTAGTATCTTTATAATAAATTTGCATTACGGTTTGGGAATGTTCCACCCCAACAAAGAAATTGCTATCTGAAGAGGATACAGCACATCTCATTCTTCAGGGTCTCCTGGTCTCACTTCTCAAGTGTGTACTATTGCTTTAATAAACGTACTGTGTTTTGCTAAATCCTTCTGTCATGCTCTCAAATCCTTTCTGAGGCTGTGACAAGAACCTGGATTCTTGTATCTTGAGGTTTCCCTTGGCCTCCCTGGGTACTACCCAGCATCAAAAGGACATTGTTTTAATTTTTTTATTGAGGTCAAGACAATATAAAAATGGGTCATCTTTGAAGTAGGCATAATTTAGGATGTACTGCTTTCCTTTTCTAGGTAATGAAGTCATAAGAGGAAGCTCGTCCCAATTTAAGATTTCCAGAGTTTTCCTCTCTGTACCACTCTGTCAGTACTGAGAGTCTCTGCAGTAAGTCTGGATGTGGCACACTGGAGGGAAGGCAGGGCAAGGGGGAGGGTAAAGTGAGTTTATTGAAAATGTTGGAGAAGTGGTTGAGTCTTGAGGAATAGCAGCTGTGGTGCCAGAAACCAGTGGCTTCTCCCAGTTCCTCAAGGAGCCCTGCTGGGATGAAGAGGGGCTAGAGTTCATGTCACAAATGCCATTCATCCAATTTGACTATCAGCTGAACTTGGCAAAGTGAGAGCTGGAAGTCTCCAAATCCATTTAGATTGTGAGGTGTAGACCCGCCAAACAAACAATTGTCTCCAGGAACCACCTCACAGCCTCAGGCCAGTGAAAGATACATTTGGGTAAAGACCATCCCTTTCCAGCCCCCACCTTCACCCACATCTCTGTATGTCATTGGGCAAAGCTTTCCCAACTAAAAACTCTCTCCAAGAGGAAATCCACTAAGGAAAATGCCTATACCAACATCTTTCACAGTTCAGAGAGAGATGGCGTGAGTAGGTTAGATTTGCCAGGCTTTGGAATCAGAGTCTGAGTTTGAATACAAACTCCAGTATCTGAACTCAGTTTCTTCAGCCAGCTGTATTTGTTCTCTCCCTTTTACCAGGCTACGGGCTAAGAACAGTGGACTGAATTTTGCTCAGTTTTGCCTTCTGGTGGCATCTGATTGAGAAGTTTAAGGTGTCTGTCTATTTTAATATTTAAATTGGGAACTCCAGGGAGTGTGTGTGAGTGTGTGTGTGTGTGTGTGTGTGTGTGAGAGAGAGAGAGAGAGAGAGAGAGAGAGAGAGAGAGAGAGAGGAATGCCTGTGTGCTTGCTTGTGGTGGCTGTGCTAGGAAGGCTTTGGAGAAGAGGTCATTGAGGCTAGGATGGCAGAATCATACATTTCAGAGGAGCTGACAACTGTAGAGGCTCAAATGATGTGATCAGGCTTCAGTCCCCTGCTCTTCATCTCTGAGCCCAGCTTGCCCCCGGCATTGGCTCCATCCCCAGGTAAGCTCTCCTTATCCTGACCAGATGGAACCTTCAGTCAACTCTAGCTAGGTTTCATTCCTTAATAATCATATCAAAAGTCCTAGAATTGAGCCCTTCCTGGGCTGTGATTGGTTCGTGCACCAGTACCTCTGGCCAGGGTCTGCTGTTATTGGCTAGTCCAGAATCACATGCTCAGCCAGGCTGCTGAATGGGGGTAGGACAGCTGTATCTCTTCTAAAGGGGCTGAGATTGGGGAAAGGGTAAGTGCCCATGGAAATGGGGTGTTGATACCAGAAGCAACAGGAATGTACTTTACCGAGCAAAACAACATTTGACTCTCAGAGCATCCAGCCCTGCGCGCTTGACTCCCTGACTCTTCTCATACTCATTCCTCCTACCATGGGAGCTGGACTCCATGTCCCTGATGTCTTCCCAGGCCCTCTGATTCCTGAGCTCAGCCTATAGGGCTTAGCAAGACTTAGGGGGAACCAGAAAAAGTAAGTGATTCCACACATGGAGCAGCCCAGCCTATTTGGCTTTACTTGGGGTCTTTACAGCCAACATTCATTACACTGTTTCAGTGAGAAAATACACTGTGAATTCCACATGTATAGACAGGGAAAGGCCAGCCAAGAAACCCCTTGAAACAAAGAAGTGATATGATCAGACTTTTGTTATTTTATGCATAAAAGTGATGGATTTCACAAAAACACTATTTTCACATACCTGGCTCTCTGATTAAGAAATGGGGCATGATCAGCCCACAGAGTCCCTCAGGTCTTTTTTCAGTTACTAGCCCACCATTTTCATGACTTGACTGCCCCCACTCTTTTTGGGGTGCGTGTGTGTGTGTGTGTGTGTGTGTGTGTGTGTGTGTTTTAATATAAAGAAGCATATATAATATTTATGTCTTTTGTATTTGCTTGACATTACATCTATGAGATTCTTCCATATTGCTGTGTACAATTGGTCACTCACAGAGTTGTCTTTTATAAAAATGTGACAAAGATATGAGTGAGTGTATTATGAAACTCAATTCCTTCCTTTCTGTACAATCCTGGTACATATAATTGACCAATAACCTTGGTTCCTTACCTTCACCAAATTGAAATAGATGGGGCTGGCTCACCCAACTTCCACACCTCTCTTCTTAAGACTTGTTACTCATTTCTCAGATTGCTTACAGTGTTCACTTAAGTGCAAGTTTCCTTTTCTTAAGTCCATGTGTGCACATTGTCTACATGGGTGTGTTTGTGTGCATGCATATGTGTCGGAGGGGAAGATAACCTTGTAGGGTTTGATCCAGACTATGCCTCAGGCCGGTGGCCGGTCAGGAGGGTGGCCGGTCAGGCTGACAGGCTGTCTCAGAGAGAGAGAGAAAGACAGAGAGAGAGAGAGAGAGAGAGAGAGAGAGAGAGAGAGAGAGCCGACTTGCAGGGTGTACAACTGTGATGGACAGAATGGGAGGTGAAGCAGGGATAGAGTGGCAGGGTGTGAATGATGGCTCCGGAGCTCAGGCTGTCCCCATAATGAAGGGACCACCCTCAGAGGAGACCTAAGTCATTACTGTCATTCTAACTGCCAGCCTCTCGAATGCTTAGGAAGCTTGCAAATCCCAA
The DNA here is from genome assembly GCF_000147115.1 of Myotis lucifugus. Classification (NCBI taxonomy): domain Eukaryota; kingdom Metazoa; phylum Chordata; class Mammalia; order Chiroptera; family Vespertilionidae; genus Myotis; species Myotis lucifugus. The sequence goes on along the minus strand of NW_005871090.1, from coordinate 6,686,570 downwards.
AGCAATCCATTCTCTATTTCTGCTGGAAGAAAAATGAGAAATCATACACTGGGAGGAATAAGTAATTCCTGCCTGTCTTCTTAAAAATACATCAAGACCCTGTAGAGAATATGCTTTCAAACCAAGGCTTTCAGATACAAGCAGTTGGGCTGTTTCTGCTGCCAAGGTCCATGCTGCCTGACAGCTCCCCATAAAATTCCTGAAGGAAGAGGTTATATTACTAGTAAAACCTACCCCTCGGAGTGTCTCTTGGCTGAGTTTGGTCCTAGGAGTCCTTTATTCTTTCACTCACCTATTCAGAGGTTAATAAGCTCATATTTTCAAGGGCAGCCCTAGATGTAAAGAGAACTGGCTCTTTCCCCTCTCCACCTAGAATGAAGATTTGTTCTTTGTTAAGTTGACAGTAAAAATGTTTTGAGACCTGACCTGATATTTGAAGGGACCCTGGTGTAAATCCTGTAGAGCTGAGTGCCTTGTAGGCAGCGGTAAGCTGGGGGATCTGGAAAGACAATGACTCCTTGCCTTGAAAATATACTTTCACTTTCTCTTGAGGGCATTCAATCTATTGCTTTGCCATATTTCTCCACCTCCCCCTTTCTATCCCCCTCTCCCTTTTCATTTCTCTCCCTCTCCTTACCCCCTCCCTCTCCCTCTCTTTCTCTCTCCCTCTTTGGGTTTCCATGACAGTGAATTTAATCCTATATAATCAAACCCTAATATGCAAATTGACTGAATGGCAGAACAACCAGTTGCTATGATGCATACTGACCACCAGGGGGCAGATGCTCAACGCAGGAGCTGCCTTCTGGTGGTCAGTGCACTCCCACAAGAGAGTGCTGCTCAGCCAGAAGCCGGGCTCAGGGTTGGCAAGTGCAGCAGTGGTGGCAGGAGCCTCTCCCACCTCCACAGCAGGGCTAAGGACGTCGAACTGCTGGCTGGGAGGCAGACAACCCCCAAGGGGTCCTGGACTGCAAGAGGGTGCAGGCAGGGCTGAGCGACACCACCTCCCCCACCCAGTGCACGAATGTTGTGCACCGGGCCTCTAGTTATCTATATATATAAAACCCTAATATGCAAATAGACTGAAGTGCAGAACAAGTGAACAATGGAACAACTGGTCGCTATGACATGCACTGACCACCAGGGGGCATGCACGGAACATGGCGGGCATCAGCAGCAGGCAGCAGAGCACGGAACATGGGGGGTGCCAGTCGTGATGGGATGGTGGAGCAGGTGAGCGGGGGCCAGACCAAAGCAGGGCACTGGTCGCTGTCGTTCGGGGCCAGCCTCTGGTGGTTACTGAAAATTCTTTGCTCCCACATGCTGTGGTCCCACCCAGCGCTCACACCCGCTGCTGGCGCCTGGTGCTGGCCCTGATTGCTCGTTGCCTTCAGTGGGTGCAAGCAGCAGCTGCTGGCCCCAATTGCCCCTCAGGGCTTCTCCACCTCCCCCTGCTCCTGAGGGGCAATTGGGACCGGCAGCCCCCTCTCGCATCTGCTGTCGGTGATGGCCCTGCTTGCACCCGCTGCCAGCACCAGAGCCGCTGCTCGCACCACTCCTGGCACTGGCCCTGCTCTCACCTGCAGCCAATGCCGGAGCCACCACTGGCACCCACTGCCGGCGCCCAGCGCCAGTCCCGATCACTCAGCACCTGATCAATCAGCAGGTGAGAGCGGTAGCTGCTGGCCCTGATCACCCCTGAGGGCTTCTCCACCTCCCCCTGCTCCTAAAGGGCAATTGGGACAGCAGCTGCTGCTTGCACCCACTGCTTGTGCCAGCCCCAATTGCTCCATGCTGTCAGCAGGTGCTAGTGGCCTAGCACCATCTGCGCGTGGGAGTGGTGGCAGTGGCGGGAGGGAGCAGGGCTGCCAGCAGAGAGGGGACCAGGGGTCATGGTGGGAGGGGCCAGGTGGAGGTGCAGAGGATGGGCCAAGACCTGCCCCTGTTCTCTACTGCAGCCTGGTGGCCCACAGTTCCTTTCAAGGTGCACGAATTTGTGCACTGGGCCCCTAGTCTAATATATTGGCAGGGTGGCCTGTGGCTTCGAAATAACATCCTCCAGTAGCCTTAGTTTACTGATAGGGAGCCAAGACCCTAAGACCAGCATGTCAAATTTGCAGCCTATGGGCTGCATGCAGCCCACAATGAATATTTTTGCAGCCCAGCCAATATAACAGTACATAAGAAATGTTTTAATAAAAATTTTGTAACTTAATTTTTACAATATCCTGTTATACATAATTATTAATAATGAACTACAAAGTTCGCTAATGTGACTGATTACTATAATCGTGTTGCATTCATTTCCCTTACACACCTTCCGAGCAGGTGCACCATTTCTCTCCACTAATACTAGCAGCAAATATTTTAGCAACCAATTGCCACATCATTAGTCTTGGACTGACTTGTTTGGTGTGCGCAACAGGAAACATTTCGCTTTTGAAGAACAAGAAAAATAGGTTTGCTTGTGTTACACTTATTAATTTGTGCAGTTATTCAGTGTCTGGTAAGTTAATGTTCAAGAAAAAATATTAATTTTTATTAAAATGTTCTATTATTTTATGTTCATGATAACTCATTTATTTCAGCCCTTTGTATCAGCATGTCTCTATCAAAATAAACCTACATTTCTATGAAAATTGAAACTATTTTTTTTCGGCCCACATAAACTTAAACCTTGTTTATTTGGCCCATGTAGCTTTTGAGTTTGACATGCTTGCCCTAAAAAGTAGAAGGGTCTGTCCATGAACTTCTATGTAGGGACAGAATCAGTACTAGAATGAAAGCTCAAACTACCAAACACCTGCTTCATTCTTCTGGACCAAACACCTCCAAGTGTGTGTGTGGCCAGGTAGAGACTATTGGTCAGGCTCAGGAGATGATGTAGTCTGACTATAAGCCCAGGCTGTGTACATTACTGGATTGTAATTGGCATTTCTTTACCTTGATTTGGTTTTTCCCTGTAAACAACCTATGTATTTCTTTTAACTGAAAATAAAATATAAATTTTTGCAATCAGTGTTACAGGGGGAAGCCAAATCCATCCTTGTATGTTCTCAAACAGAGCCCCAAAGTTATTCATTGTAAACTTAATTCCACAGAGTTTTATTAAGGACCCACTACTAGTATATGTCCTTAGAAATGGTTCCTGCCTTGGCATTCACAGTCTAGCAGAGAAGATGGCACATTGAAAAGTAACTAAAACAAAATATGAGCACATTCATTCAATAGACAAAACCATCAGGTCCCAGATAAAATTTATAAAAAGTGTGGATATATGATTGGAATGTGTTAGAAACATTTAAGAGCAAGTGTCTCATTCTGGAGGAAAGGAGGTGTTCTAGATATGGTTGTTTTTAGCAAAACACTCCAAAACCTAGTGGCTTCAAATAGCCACTGTCGAGGCAGAGCACAGCAGGGGTGGCTTATCTCTGCTTCTCAATGTCTTGAGAGCCTTTAGTGACCTGGAAGTCTTGTAGTGTCACTTCCTCTGCATTCTATTGGTTATAAGTGGGTCACTAGGCCAACCCAGATTCAAGAAGCCACCTCTTAATGAGAGGTGTGTCCAAGAATTTGCAAACACGTTTTATTTTTTTTAAATATATTTTTATTGATTTCAGTGGAGCCCATATGCCAGCCCTGACTCTACCTTCGAATTTCACGTCATGAGAGAGAAAACCAAGCCTCTTATATGGCTCTTATTTGGTAATCTCTGTAAACAAAATCAACCCCTAACTGATGCAGAGGATAGAAAGAGTTACAGAAAGGAGAATATGGCATTTATTTTTATAAAGTCATTTTATAAGCATTTGCTAAACCCAGTAGGAGGTTACCAGGTGAACAATGAAGGAAGAACATTCCATGCAAAGGGAATAGTACGGTTAAAATATCAACAAAGTGGCAAAGTTTATGGTGAAGACACTTCATAACTTCCTCTTGAGAAAGAAAATATATATATTAGGGTTTTTCAGTGGTGGCTAGTTGCAAATTGTATTTGATAATTCCAGAGGTAGAAATAACAATACTTCAACAACGAAGAGGTAGGGTAGGTAGAATATGGGTATTTTATTATTTAACTGTGTAAATGGTCAAGAATTACTCAGAGAGTTTCAAGCTGATTTTGGAAATGTCTACACCTTAGTCAATGATGATGCATCTTAATTCCATGATTATGCCAATGACGTTATTCTTGACTTCATTTTATAATGACACATTCTTGACTTCATTTTTAAATATTTTCTTTATTGATTTCAGAGAGAAAGAGGAAGGGAGAGTGAGAGAGAGGGAAACATTGATTGGCCACCTCCTTCATATCCCTACCAGGGATAGAGCCCGCAATCTGGGCATGTGCGCTGACGGGAATTTAACCAGCCACCTCTTGGTGCATGGGATGACACTCCACCAACTGGGCCAGGGCTTGACTTCATTTTAAAATAACACATTGGAAAGTGGTCATCCTGAGTGCCTGAAAATGAAGCCAATATACATCATAAAGGATCAACTTGCATCTGGTAATTATTGCTATAACCAGAAATAATGAAAAAGTAGTGTTCTTGGGCCAATGATGCATTCTGCATTCAAATCATCTGACACATCTTACATTCAGAGGCTCCAAAAAGGCTGTGCAATGTCTAAAAGCAAACAGGAAAATGTTTTTATTTCTTGGGTACACTGTCCCAAAGGAAAATGAAAAACACAAAAGATAAGCCAAACTGTACACTTAGTTTCTTGAATACCCATCCCGTTCTCACCGTTGGCTGCTCTTCTGAGAGCAAATAAAATGTGGTAGTTAAAAGCACAGGCTCCCAAGGTCTGGCCTGAATAGCTGTGTGATCTTGAGCTAGTAACTATGTCTCTTTATGCCTCAATTTCTTTATTATAAAATTGTAATAATTTGTCTACTTCAGAGAGTCGTCATGAAGTTTAAAAGTGATCAGCCTTGAAAAATACTTAGGACAGGGTTTGAAAGATAAAAAGAATTCAATTAGTGTCAGTTAATTTTCAAAATGCCTGTGATATTCTAGAACATTATAGCTTTTTTTGTGGGCATGCATCTTACCATTTTCACGCAGTGTGGGTGAAATGTATGCCTAATCAGTGCTCAGTAAACACTTGCTGGTTAAGTTGGTTGAGTTTAAGACCCCCTTCAAGGAGTTGGCTTACACATAAAATTGGAAAGAAGAACTGGGGAGAAATTTGTTTTTTAGACTTTACAGCACATATTCATGATCTAGAAATCTTTGGTTCATTCATGATTAATTTTATTATTCAAGTTTTTAAAAACAAAACTCAATTTAAAAGTCTATTAGGGAATTGGAGAAGTAAACAAATCCACTTTTCCCTCAAGTTATTTGATGCTGGAATAATATTTGTCCAAGAAAGTCTTTTATTGTAGCTAATGTTTGGATGCCATTCTCTACTCATTACTAACTCTCCATTCACCCATCCATTCATCCACCAAATTGTCATTGAACTACTACTGTGTGCCATTGTCAGTGCTTGGCAACAGATCCATGGTGCTGCATATTACATGCATGTTTTTACACGCATGTTTCATAAACTCATGATGCTTACAACCTAATGAAAAGGTAGACTTCCAATAATCACACAAAGAAATGCATAATTGCAATTGCAACCAGTGCTCTGAAGAAAAACAGGTATAATAATGATTCCTGAAGAACTAAGGCAGATGTATATGTACATATGTGGATATATGCATGTATGTGTGTGCACACAAGTATCCTTACATACATATATGGTTATACACAAATGTCCATATGTTTTTAAATGTGGGATGTCATGAATGTTATTGTTCAACAGTTACAATCTAAACCAAACTGCTACTTTTATGTAGTACTGGTACAAAAATAGGTGACCAGCCCTGGCTGGGTGGCTCAGTTGGTTGGAGTGTCATGACCGTAGACCAAAAAGTTGTGGGTTTGATTCCTGGTCAGGGCACATACCTAGGTTACAGGTATGGTCCTCAGTCAGGGACTGTACAGGAAGCAACTGATCCATGTTTCTTTCTCTCTCTTTCTAAAAATCAATGAAAACATATCCTTGGGTAAGGATTAAAAAAAATAGATGATCACTCTTTCTTTGTGTATATTCTTCTCTTGCTCCTTTCCAACCATTAATAATAGCTAATGTTTGTTGAGCACTAACACACACTGTGTTAAAAGCTTGAATATTTCCCCAAACACTCTGAGGCAGAAACTACCATTATCCCCAGTTCCAGACTAAGGACTGCAGCAAGCTGAGTTCAGTACCTTGTCCTAAGTCAGCTGTGGCAGCTCGTGTCTTCAGCCCTCTGCTTTTGTCTGTCCTCATCAGACACATGAGGAATAGATCCTGTGGAAGGCAGAGGTGTGCAGGTTCTATATGGAGATGCAGGGAGCAAGGATGCAGTAAGGGTTCAACCTGTACCACAAGTGGTGAGCTTGGGAGAGCAGTGAGGTTGGTACCAAGTGGCTCCTGGCTCTCTGAGCAGCTTGACTGCTGCCACCACTTCCACAGTCCTTTCTGTTTGGCTGTGCTCTCATCTCAGCCCCTTGTGGAAGTTTCCGGTATGAATGGCCAGCTGTCTCTGGACACCTCTACCTAATGTTATCCAGCCCTTCAAGCTCAGTAGGACCACTCTCATCATCTCCCTTATCCCATCTTCTATTTATTTCCTGTTCTCTCATCACCATTTATAGCACGAATTTTAGCTTCAACTTCCCCATCCCCAACCTTAAGTGAGTTGATTGCGTTAACCCCAAGATGCTTCAATCATGTGGTGCTTATCTAATGATGGCGTGGCTCCCAGCGTCCCCTTGGAGACTCTGCTGACATTTCTTGTCCTCTCATTCTTAGTAATATTGGTCCCTGCGTTACAACCCGTGTGTTTGCCTCACACCTCTCAGCTTAGGTGCTGATAATCATTTCAGTGTCTGAAATGTAAATGGCTCTCACCCCACTGAGGGTCCCAAGGGATTTCAGTGACAGGAAAGTATCAGATTTCTCCTTTGGGAATAGATACTGGTATCTGCAGATGTGCCACTCTTTGAAAATTGAACTTGGCAATTCCTCAAAAGCGCTTGGATCCTCCCCAACACCATGCCAGCAGGCCCTCCAAAGAAGCTGGTTTCCAACTGCCCCGCAGTAATCTGTGAGGAAAGCCAGCTGCTCAGAGAATCTGAAGCCAACTTTTCAGGGGCCTGGTGCCAGGTTATACTTCCGTGCAGTGGACATTCCAGGCTATATGGGCAGGTGGCATCTGAAGTTTCCAGGGCAGTGGGATAGGGGAAGGATGTCCAGCCAAAAACATGGATGAAACTATTAGAAAGCGCTAGTGATTGGGGCACTATGTGAAGGACTGAGTTTAAAAGACAACTGACTTCCACGTCAACCCCAAATATTAATGGCCATTAACAACTTAATGTTTAAAAGTATTTTACATATGGTATCTCACTGAATCCTTAAAAAGAATTCAAGAGGAGCTTTTATTATCCCATCATGTAGCTCTCCCGATTTGTCATAATGACAATTATGCATTTCTTTAAAGACTGTCTTCCCTATTAAACTATAAAATTATGAGGACAAACCTTTTCTTCACTCAGCATCTATACCCAGGACCTACAGCAATGTCCTGCCATATAATAAGTCAGTGAATTAATAGTCAGTGAATAAAGGAATTCAGTAAGCCAATGAATAATCATATAATGAAGTGATATTATATGATAGTTATATAAAAAATTATCTAAGGTAAAACACACTCGTGACAAATACACATCCAGGACTTATAATTTTAGTTATATTTTTAAAAATCTTTATTGTCGCAAGTGTTACATATGTCCTCCTTTTTTCCTCATCGATCCCTTCTAGCCTGCCCTGCCCCTCGCCCCAGGACTTCACCACACTATTGTCTGTGTCCATGGGTTGTGCATATATGCATACAAGTTCTTTGATTGATCTCTTCCCATCCACCCCTGCCTTTCCTCTGAGATTTGATAGTCTGTTCCATTCTTATATGTCTCTGGATCTATTTTGTTCATTAGTTTATTTTGTTCATTAGATTCCACATTGGGTGAGGCACAACAAAGAAGTGGAAGTAAGACCTTTTATCTTGGTGAAGATGACCAAGTTCTGCTATGGACAATGGATCCAGTCTTTCTAGGTCTACTCCAGTGAAGTTGGGAAGATGGAAAAGTTCTGGAGATGGATAGTGATGATAGCTGTACAATCATGTGAGTGTACTTAACGCCACTGAGCTGTACACATAAAAATGGTTAAAATGGTTGTATCTATTTTGCCACAATTAAAAAGAACCAACAGACAAGTTGGTGGCTGTACATGGGAGAAGCAGCAGGCCACAGGACTTTCTCCTATCCCTGTGTGGAGGTGTGCAGGGCAGAGCTGAAGCCTGCTGCTTGGAAAGCCCCTGAGATGGAAATTCTTAGCAGTGTAGAGTCAGCAATCTGATACCTGAAAATTAGTTAGTGGGTCTAGTGTTAGGCTATTGAGTAAAGAGTGGTCAGGGGTCAGGACGTTAACGGCATGGCTTCCTAGGTTAGCAGGAGGTAAAAGTGTAAGTAAGAGTGAGGCTACTGAGAGCTCTCCTGATATCCTCACTGTGGCCTGGCCCCATGAGCCCACTGACCAGGCCAGGCCTCAGCAATGGTTAAGAAATACACCCAGGGACCCTGTATGTGTCAACATTAAGTATATCCTTGATCTTTTAAAGCAAACACTTGCCTTCATTACACCCACATGTGTGTTTCATTTCTGCTGACCCCTGAGTGAATCGTGTGTGTGTGTGTGGGGGGGGGGTGTCCCTGTCTCTCATAAATGGCTCCCTGCCCATTCCCCAGGATGCCTGGGTCTGTGCTATCAGACAGCTCTGCGGAGCTAATGGATAATTACAGGATCATCTTTTTCAAAAGGCAAAATGCCCAGGGATAAGGTAGACCCAGAAAAAGCATTTCCCTGGGAAAGAGTTCAAGGAGATTGGAGGCTGACTGTAGTGATGAGCTGATCTATAATTGTGACAGGCTGATATTGTTCCGTGTGCTGCAACAGGCTTCAAGCATGAAAGAGTTTGGAAAACAATCTCTTTAAAAGAGATGGAGCACAGATAATGGTTTTATTTTGTCTGAACCAAATAGGAAATCGCATCCCAAACCCTTTCAGTCACTCTGCAATGTGATTACCCCACTCCATCAAGGCTGCTCATAACCTCCGACAGAGGCGAGGGCCTGCATGATGGCATTTATTTCAGGGAAATGGATGTACCAGCGATTCGTGTGACCTCGGAGAGGAAACATTTGCAAGCTGAGAAGTATCCACAGAAGCCATCCCTCTTGGTGCCTGTGTGTGGGAGTGAAGTTGGCATGTTGTTACTGGAATTCGATCTATTTTTGAAAATAGATGAATGGGAGAAAATGCCAGCCCCTCCCTTCTCACCCTACCCTCTCTTCACCACTCTCTTCTCCATTCAAGTTCTGCCTGGTCCCATGACAAATGTCTGTGTACAGTCAGCAAAGAAAGAAACGGGCCTGGGAGCCCCACTCTGGAACTCCACCGGTGTCTGATCTTTGTTCAGGTAGCCTATTTGTGCGGAAACCTGGCTCTCTTGCCCTTATTTGCCCCTGCCTCAGACCATCTGGTCTTGAGAACCCCATGAGAAGGTGCACCCCAGGAAGCAGATCTATCAGGCAAACTCTCCTTTTGGTTTTCTCATTCCACTCCTATTTTTAGTTTATATATATATATATATATATATATATATATATATATTTGATTTTTTACAGAGAGGAAAGGAGAGGGATAGAGAGTTAGAAACATCGACAAGAGAGATATATTTTTAAATGCAAAATTATGCACATCCCACACCCAATATGAAGAATATAAAGTTGTAAAACTTTGTAATTCCACAGTTTTATCTGTAAAAAGAGGCAACAATTTAGGGGGTTTTCAAGGTCTAGAGTTTGGGGGTTAGCACATTCAAAAAGACAAATAAAACACTCCTCTTTCTCTAAAAAAAAGGGGGAGCAGGGAATCAAAATGAACCTAGATAAAATGATAGCAAACAATTGATGAGATCCTAGCATCTGTAGACACTCAATTAAATGGTGGCTATAATTATATAGGCATCATAAATACATTATGTAATTATTCAGATTCATGTATATATGCATAATTTGTTTATGTACAAACACATATAGTTAGATATAGAGATATAATTTAAGCCTGAACTATTATATGATGTAGGCAATATGTTTTCTACTTTACAGATGAAACACTTAATTTTATGGATTCAAGCCCCTTGTCCAAGGATGCCCAAAACTGAGATTCCAACTGAGATGGCCTGGGCCTAGTGGATGCATGTTGCTTTCTCCTGATCAGTATCCATATCTCTTCTTCTGGTGATGACATTGTAATTGGCCTTTTTTGGGGGACCAACCTTTCCCCATATTGTGCTGCCTTCTGAGGACTTACCATCAATGGGCCATCCCCTCTTCTGCCCAAAGGGCAAGTAGGTGATCAAAGTGAGGTTAAGTAGACTGTTTCTCCTATGAATCTGAATCCTGGAAAAAATGGCAAATTGATAATTGGGGCTAATTCATCCCAGTGGTTGTTGCCTAGTTGCTTAGAGACACTGTCCCATTGTTCCTGCATTCCAAACCCTCCTGGTCACACTGGGCCATGTCGGTCCTGAGTTCTGCTTCTTCAGAGTGTCCCTCCATGCTATGAGCTTCCCTTCTGCATAGGTGTGTGTGGCGGGTACAGGAGTGCACCCCCCAGGCCCACTCTCTATAACAGGGTACTGGTTCTCACACTGCCAGCAGTGCTGGCCTCTGATGGTTCACAGCTAAGGTCCTCTCAGCAATTGTCCTCAGCCACATGGAGCTTTCTCACCTAACTTTAGACCCTCTTCAGGGGACAGCCTGCTGGGTTACAAAGACCCTGACAGCCACCCCAGGCCCAGAACTCCTTAGGATCAATTGAGGCCCCAGCTGCAATTCCATCACATGTCCCAGTTCAAGTTCTCTTCCTCCCATTTCTTTTACTCCCTCACAACTGTGGCTACGTGACCACCCCCATTGCACCTACTGTACGCAGGCCCCCATTGCAGAGTCCAGAGGACATGACCTAACACAGCAGATCTGACTAAACTTCTGACTCACAGTTCTGGAGGCTAGAAGTCTGAGATCAAGGTGTCATCAAGTTGGTTTCGACTGGGGTCTCTCTTCTTGGCTTGTGGATGGCTGTCTTCTCCCCATGTCTTCACATGGTCTTTCCTCTGTGCATCTGTGCTCTAATTTTCTTTTCATATACAGACACCAGTCATTTTGGATTAGGGCCCATCTATATGACCTCATTTTAACTTAATTGCCTACTTAACGACAATTGATAAATTCAGTAATAATCTGAGGTTCTGGGTGATAAGATTTCAACATATAAACGTGAGGAGGACACAGGTCAGCCCACAACCACCTCCAAAGCCTGCCTCTCTCCCCCCCACAACTCCCTGAAGTTTAGAATTATATGGCCAGACACTATAGTGTGAGCAGATGAGTCTGAATGCTTGAATCTCAAGTGCTTAACCCCATTCATTGGCAAATTGGATCAACTGCAATATGTAACTAAAATGTAATGACTAATATCAATGACAGTACAAAATATATGAAATAAAAAGTGGAATCACTATGCCATCATTTTAAGCAAAAAAAAACCCCAAAATAACCCAAAAAAACCAAAAACCAAAACAAAACAAAAAAACAACAAACTGCTACCTCCCTTTACAATGCAGCCAAGCTATCAAATTAGTGGGGGAAGATGGAGGGGTGAGTGGGACCAGGATAATCGAGTTAGAGCCTCTTAGTAATTTTTATTAGTATGAAAAAGAGAACCATGAGAGAATTTTAATATATTTTTGGTATGGGAAGTACCATCCTAAGAATGTCACAAAACCCAGTAGCAATTTTTAAAAGGAATATATTTAACTACATAAAGAAATCACCATTGACATCCTGAGAGTTGTGCAGCTGATTAAGACTAGAGAGAAAGCCACTGCTGAACGTCTCCCCCTTCCTCCTTGGACTGATCATCCAGCACAGCGGTTCTCAACCTGTGGGTCATGACCCCTTTGGTGGTCGAATGACCCTTTCACAAGGGTCACCTAAGACCATCCTGCATATCAGATATTTACATTACGATTCATAACAGTAGCAACATTACAGTTATGAAGTAGCAACGAAAATAATTTTATGGTTGGGTCACAACATGAGGAACTGTATTTAAAGGGCCAGAAGGTTGAGAACCACTGATCCAGCAGCTGTTTGACAGCAGCACCACCTACTACCCAAAGTGCTTGACGTCATGGAGGGGGTGTCTGCCATATTACCAGCATATGTCTGCAGATAGGTTACCCACCTGTTGCATCAGTACCCCATTCTATCATCAATGGGTAGAAGCAAGTCCTGGCTTTGTCTGTGGAGACTGATGACACCTTTTCACTTGCTGTAAATGTTAGGCCTTCTTGGCTGATGCAGCTGCATGTGTGGCTACTGCCCTCATGGCTGCTCCTGGTGCTGACAACACCCAGGCTGAGGTTGGAGCAAAGGGAGAGTCTGAGGAGCGGGAAGAGAATATGGGATTTGATCTCTGCCTAATCACCAAAAAGCAACCGACTCAGCCAGCTTTGTTTATGAAACAAAGAAGTAAGGGCTTACTTCTCTTTTAAAAATCCTCATAGAAACAAAAACACAATACAAAGCCAAAATTGTGGGAAAGTATAATGAATACTACTGAAAATGCTAATTTCCCCGATTTAGAGTTTCTACAGAAAACAAGGAAATAATTCAATGAACACATGGGCAAATGATGGAAACCATTCTGAGATAAGGAAATACAAATGGTTCCCAGACATTTGGAAAAGTCCTCAACTTCACTAACCATCAGAGAAAGTTCCACTGAGTCCAGTTAAGACAATTGGGGATACTGTACTTTAGCCATCAGACAATAAAGAACAAAAAAATAAAAAAAAATGTGAGCACACTCAGGACTGTTGAGGGTGTGGGGAATTAGACTCTCTCATATGTCAATATAGGTATGAATTGTTACATTGTCAACAGATGGCAACTGATAATATTCAGGAAAAGAAAAATGTACCTACCCTGTGATGCAGGAAGTCTAGAAAGCTGCCCACATCATCTGAAATGGAATGCTCACATAGCTTTATGTTGGATTGTATCTAAGAACAAATGAACTGGAACACAAACTGCTTTTTGTACCCCAATGACCATTCTGCCCCCCCTTCCTTCATAATAGAACCCCAGCATTTTAACAGGCTCCCTGGATTCTGACCACATTTCACATCCTCCCTTGTAGCTGGTAGGTGTGGCTTTGTGACTAGGTTTTGGAAAACGGTATATAAGGAATTTGTGAGTTGGAAAGTGTCCTTCTTGAGGGGGAATATGTTGATCTCTCTTTCGGCTGGAATGCAGAATTGAAGGCTGCAGCTTAAGCAGCCACCTTCAAGCACAGGAAAAATTCACATGCTAAGAACAGAGGAACAATAAGATAGAAGGCTCTTTAGTCTCGGAGACTGTAGCTACCAATACCAGCCCTGAGCCACTTAACTCTGCTTATCTTTTTCATGACGGAAGCTTCTGTCTCATTTAGGTCACCGAATCATTATTTTACATACTTTAAAGAGACTTTGGTAAAAATAAATCATTGTGGATATACAACATGCAACATTAAACAAATCTTAAAAAGACTGAGGCAAATCTAGTGAAGTATATGCAGATATACTGAGAAGAAATTCTTTATAAGATATGTTTTATGTGAAAAAAAAAGCTACATGCAAAAAGGTGTTATAGCTTACCATTTCTGCAAAAAGTAAAAATAAATTGTACATTTATTGATGCGTAGACTGTCTCTTTCTGGAAGGGCATAAGACACTGGTGACAGAGGTAGTTCTCTCTGAGCACGGGACTTGGAGAATTGGGGAAGAGAATGAAAGTCTTCTAGCTCTATGCCCTTTTGTACATTTTGAATTTATTCTCTGTGCTCATTTATCTATTTAAAGTAAGAAAAATGAGAAAATGTAGCTGAATTGTCTGGTATGTTCCTCTGTTGGGGGAAGAGGCAGAAAGATGGCAATAGCTGAGGCTGGGCAGGGAGGGAGGAGGGATATAAGAAATGTACAGGAGGTGGCCCATGCATCACAGTCTAATTGCTGACAGCACACCATTAGAACCAGCAGATGGGGCAGGCGGATGCAAATGAATAAGGCATTAGCGCTGAGATCCAGAGAGAATCTGAAAACAGGCCAGGGAGGCATTCCTGTGACAAGTCTGAGAGGACGAGGTTCTGACTACCTTCAAGCCACCTTCAAGCACAATCTTTCTGACTTATGCTTTCTGCATGAGTCAGAAAAATCAGCAGCGGCTACTTACAAAGAATAGCAATGTGTAGCCCTGTGCGTAGTGAGGGCAGAGCAGGAAAGTGATTGAATTCTCTAGCAATCCCGAGTGTGACAATTTGTTTACTGCAATGAAGCATTTTCCCCCTTCCCCCAGTTTAGAGTGTTTTGGATAAGTATATTCTTAAAAGTAGAAGCTGGAGGAATGTTTGATTTTATGGGTACAGAAAACACACTTAAGGTAATTAGAATTAGGTTGTTGATTGTTTTTAAGATGCCAAAAGGAAGTGAGCACCTAGGCATAACCCATAGGGCAGCTGCAAATAAGATGCAAGATCATTGCCTTGAACAGTGTGCTAAGGAAATTGGCATCAATGATGCTTGAAATGTAGATAGCTAATCAAAATCAGACTGAGGATCATTAATATTAACTGCCTAATTAGTATGCAGCCAAGTAGCTCTCATATATATAGTTAGATGTTTAAGATTGATTTCAACTCTACTCTGACGACAGCAATAAATCCTATGAACATATTGGCTCAGCTCTAAAAAGCTGTGCCACACGCCTAGTGAAATTACTTTTAAAAATTTTGGCATTGCTAAGTGCTGGTGAGAATATGGAGCAGCTAAAAGTTTTATATGCTGCTGGTGGGAATGCAAAATGATACAAGCACTCTGGAAAGTAGTTTGGCTTTTTTTAAAAGTAAATTTCAATATGCACTTAGCATAGACCAAGAAATCCACTTCCTGGGTTTCTACCCTCCACCCCCAAAATGAAAACTTAGATTCATACAAAACCCTGCATATGAATGTTTATAGTGGCTTTACTCACAGTTGTCAAAAATTGAAAACAATCCAAATGTCCTTTAACTGATGAATGGATAGACTAGTACAGACTGTGGTATAATTAAGTACTACTTAGGAATTAAAGGAAGGAATTATTGATACACAAAAACACATAGATGAATCACAAATGTGTTATGCTAAGTGAAAGAAATGAGGCTTAAAAGACCACACACTGTATGATTCCATTTATACGGCATTCTAGAAATGAAAAACTACATATAGGGACAGAACGCATAGTAGGGTTGCCAAGGAGTGGAGATGGAGGAAGGGATCTGCTACAAAGCACACAAGAAAATTTGACAGGGGTCAGGGGAGATGGTGGGGGGGGGGCACATTTCTAGATCTTAATTGTATTGATGGCCGCACAACTTGTCAAAATTTATAGAACTGCGTACTAAAAAGGGTGGCTACCACTGTATGAAAATGACACCTCAATAAACCTGGCTTTCAAATACAAGCCTGTCGCTCAAGAGGGAGGTTTCTGGGATGGTGGAAATGTTCTGAACCTCATCTGGGTGGTGGTTACACACACACACACACACACACACATGAGTTTATTAAGCTGTACAGTTAGCATTTGTATACTTTATGCCCTGCTGAATGTATTTTATATATTATTTTCAAAAATAAAGAAGAAAAAATGATGTCTGGGCATGAGAGAGAGAGAGAGAGAGAGAGAGAGAGAGAGAGAGAGAGAGAGAATACTGGAAGAGAGAGGATTAAATGACTGTTCAACCCTGGTGGGATTGATATAAGCCCCTACGTATCATGTTTGATAATGGCAGGAAGGAAAGCTATAGACACCAAAGACAAATGTCACCAATGTCATAGTCTTGCTTAAGGCTGATCATTTGTATCAATGTGTGTTTGTGGTCTTCTTGTTTTCTATCTATTCAATTGTGCTTTTGACAGATGCTTTATATTCCTAACACATTGTCCAACAAATCTTCTGGTGAGGAGAAGGGGGTGAAAAGAGAAAGCCTACCGGTGAGGCCACAGAGATTTGGGTTCAGGCCCCCAGGTTCAATGCTTAGAGGCTATAGGACTTTCAGCAAATTTTTCCATCTGGCAGATTTTTTTCTCTATAACTCACACTTTTATACAGAAGTCTTAGTATTTCAGAAATCTTCATGAACATTACAAATCTTTCAGCAACGACTTTGAAACACCCCATTTTGCACAACACTCCTTTTAGAGGGTTTGAATGATTTCCATAGCATACTTTCTGGAGCAGTAATAGGGAACTGTGAGAACCTTGTGGCCTCATTATCAAGTCATCTGCACAGGGCCAATTGATTTGGATCTTATCAATTTTGTTAATCCTTTCCAGGAGTGCCATGGGCAGAGTCCCACTTACTTATTTTATACAGAACACACTGTGGCAGCTCCTATGCACCCCAGCCTTTTTTTTTCTTTCTAAAAATAAGCAAAAGTTCAAACGTGTGCCCATCCTTACTGGCAGTTGACCACAGTCACATGTGAGCATGGTAGACTCCTCTTCACATGGATGTCAAGATCAAGTACCTGACCTCTGAGGTCAGAGAGAAAGGGAGATAAACACGATCTCGAATACATTAGAATATGGGTGGGGGGCATTTTTTTTTACTTTGCATTTTGAGTAGCAGATAGAATTTAAGGTTATTAATCCCTCAGCGTTTGGATCCAATGCCTCTGGGTGCTCGTTGCTATGCATCTTCCACCTGCTGCCATCAAACCCTGGGCTTATCTCAGAACAAAAAGCCATGTTGGCCCCATCGTTGTCTGTCATAAGCCTTGGAGGCTGCTTTGCTGAGCCTGGACACTCCACCATCTTTGTCAGCTTTGAAACACTTCCTCTCTCGGTCCAGTGATGCAATGAAGCGAGTTACTTGGAGCTGTGCCTTTAGTAATCCTACTCAAGGTTTTAACCATTGTAGCGGGGTTTAACCAGGTGAAGGTTTAATCAGGTGAACCTGGTGAACAAAGTATTTTGTTTCTAGGCTTAGTTTTGCCTGGTACCATTTGCCTCTGTGTAAAGAGAGTGCAAACTACTAACCCTTCATCTTCTATAGTGTATTGAATTACCAATATAATTGTAATCAGCTCTTTTGGAAAGTGCTGATGGCCTATTTTGTACTTGTTTGTGTTAATCAATGTGAATTACAAAGCAAGCACAGGGGTTAACGAATTATAATGGGCTTAATTAACTTTGACAGTAACAAATGGCATAACCTTTATGTTAAGACCTGGTTAGTGGAACAAAACAGGACAAAATGGGCCAATCATCACATAGAAATTCATAATTATATACTGCCTATCTAAGAAACTGAGTAGTGTAATGAGTTTATTGGTTTTGCTAACAGTCAACTTCAGCATTTACCAATCTGGCACTACTGGGAGAGCAGATAATTATAAGACCTGTTCTTTACCCTTAAAGGATTTATAATATGAATGAAAAAGAGGCACAGAAAACCAAGATTTAAAATTCAATGAGTAACAAGTGAGTGGTGTCCACCATACTACAAAGCATTTTGAATAAGGAGTGATTGGCGCAATAGGGAAAAACTAGGAACAGTAGAACTCACAGGAAGAACTGGAGGTAGAAGAGGCGTGGAAGAGATGACATTTCTGCTGGATGCACAGCTGAAGCAAAGGTGTGGCAGTGGGAACGCAGACAATGTGTTCAGAGAACATTCATTCTTCCATACATCCCCGTCATTGATTTAAGTTCCTCTGAATGGAGTGGCGGTGATGCAAGTGGCATCCACAGTCAGTTGCCTGTTTGAGCCTTGGTCTCCTCATATGTAAGTAAGAAAGGACCTTTAAGACCCTTTCAATGGCAAACTACAACTCTAACAGCCCTTGTTTTACAAGATTTCTGGTTTTGATTTTTTTTATGTCACATATATTTCTGTATAATTAAAAAGACTCCTGAATTACTATATCCATCTAAAACAGGGGTGGAGAACCTTTTTTCTGCCAAGTCCATTTGGATATTTATAACATCATTCTTGGGCCACACAAAATTATCAACTTAAAATTCAACCTGCAAGATTTGGTCAAGCATTTAATTAAATCACCACTAATGCCTTGTCAGGGCCAGGCCAAATGATATCGAGGGCCTATCCCCACACCTGATCTGAAACTGTTCTCATATACCCTGAACCAAATGACTTCAACAACAACCATTGGTTTATTGCTTATGAGTCTTGTTAGGGAGGAAGAAAAACTAAGTTTACTATTTAGGGCATGACTATTAAACTGACAAAAGAAATATTAACAGGAGGAAGGGTTTATTTTATATACACATAAAGGGCATCACAGAAAAGAAATGAAAACTCCAAAAGTAATTAGACTTGGGAACACATATACCACATTAACAAATTGCAACAAATTACGGAGAAATGACTAGACAAAGGAAGTGGGGTTTGGGTTCCTAGGGGCAGTATACTGTGGCACATATATGGGGGGAACTAATGGAAGATAAGCGTTCTTTTAGTAAGCTTTGACTTCCTGTTTCTAGTAGGAGTTGTTCTTCTCTTGGCATGGAAGAGGGAGGAGGGACACTTTCACAGAGGAACATTTATGTCCTTCTCTTAGGAAGATGAGGGAGGGCAAAGAGCTTCTTCTTTCTGGCCTTCAGCTTAAAATAATTCCTATGCCAAAGCGGCATGCTGTGAGGTGACAAGTCAGCTTGGTGGTCTGGATGGGCTCTGTCATTCTGGGCTCCCTCACTCATATATCTGTGATCAGCTAATGAGTTGCCTGGGGCTGGCTGGTGCACTGTCACCCCACTCTCACATCTGGTGCTTGACTGGCTATTGGCTTTGGCACTAGGTTTGACTGGGTCATAATGAAACAGGACAACCAATGTGTCCTGGCTGCCTGTCACTACTTGAGGCAATTAAGCAGAGACAGGGTTGAATCATGTATGAGTGTTTATTCCAATAATACAGGCAGTATGGGAGAGCAGCAGGTCATCCTTGAAAATCTACTCTGCCCACCCCCCTATAACCCCGCTGCTTATATGGGTGCAAGGACAAAGATTACATGGGGAAGTGGGCAAAAAGGAATAAAAATGGGTATAATGGTTGCAGATGACAGACAATGCCAGCTGGGGATTTGCAAAGGGCTGGTGCCTCTAGTTTCTGCAACAAGGTTGTTAATCTTTCCATGATAATAGGCAGCTCTGGGATGAGAAAGATGGGCTGCATTTCCAGGTTAGCCCCCAGGTCCCCGCATACAACTTCCAGCCAGGTTAGAATGTGCTTTCTTTAATCAGAATAAAACAATCATGGTTAACAAAGCAAGATTAATATTTCTTTTTTTTACATGCAATAAACATTAATATTTCAAGAAAAAAGATTTTAAATATAATAATATTACCAAAACTGTACTAACATAGTATAATATCACAAAAGTTGTAGGAAATATTAAAAATATGCAAATAACAGGATTACTTCTATTATATTTTTAAATATTTTTTTCTCTGGCTCTATTTTTGTTCATCAGTTTATGTTGTTCATTATATTCCACAAATGAGTGAGATCCTGTGATATTTATTGTTCTCCAACTGGCTTATTTCGCTTAGCATAATGCTCTCCAGGACCAGCCATGCTGTTGCAAGTGGTAAGAGTTCCTTCTTTTTTACAGCAGCATAGTATTCCATTGTGTAGATGTACCACTGTTTTCTAATCCACTCATCTGCTGATGGGCACTTAGGCTGTTTCCAAATCTTAGCTATGGTAAATTATGCTGCTATGAACTTAGAGGTGCATATATCCTTTCTGATTGGTGTTTCTGATTACTTGGGATATATTCCTAGAAGTGGGATTACTGGGTCAAATGGGAGTTCCATTTTTAATTTTTTGAGCAAACTCCATACTGTTTTCCACAGTGGTTGTACCAGTCTGCATTCCCACCAGCAGTGCAAGAGGGTTCCTTTTTCTCCGCATCCTCGCCAGCACCTGTCGTTTGTTGATTTGTTGATGATAGCCAGTCTGACAGGTGTGTGATGGTACCTCATTGTTGTTTTGATTTGCATCTCTCGGATGATTAGTGACTTTGAGCATGTTTTCATATGTCTCTTGGCCTTCTGTATGTGCTCTTCCGAAAAGTGTCTATTATGTCCTTTGCCCATTTTTTGATTGGATTGTTTATCTTCGTTTTGTTAACTTGTATGAGTTCCCTGTAAATTTTGCAGATTAAATTCTTATCTCAAAAACTAGTAGACTTAATAAATGAATTCTATCAGGATACAAAATTAACGCCCAGAAATCTATGGTTTATTTATACACCAATAATGAACTCACAGAAAGAGAAATTTAAAAAACAATCCCATTTACCATTGCACCAAAAAAATTAAGATATCTAGGAATAAACTTAACTAAGGAGGTAAAAGGCCTGTACTTGAAAAACTATAGGACGTTGAAAAAAGAGATAGAGGAAGACATAAACAAATGGAAGAATATACTGTGTTCATGGAACATCATTAAAATGTCCATACCACCCAAAAATCTATAGATTCAGTGCAATCCCCATTAAGATACCAATGGAATATTTCACAGACATAGAATAAACTCTTCAAAAATTCACATGGAATAAAGAAAGACCCCGAATATATGCACAGCAATCCTGAGAAAGAAGAACAAAGTTGTAGGGATCACAATACCAGATATCAAGCTATATTACAAAGCCACTGTTCTCAAAACTGCCTGGTACTGGCACAAGAACAGACATATAGACCAATGGAACAGAACAGAGAACCCAGAAATTGACCCAAACCATTATGATCAGTTAATATTTGACAAAGGAGGCAAGAGCATACAATGGAATCAAGATAGTGTCTTCAATAAATGGTGGGAAAACTGGACAGATCCATGCAAAAAAATGAAACTAGACCACCAACTTATACCATACACAAATATAAACTCAAAGTGGATAAAGGATTTAAATGTAAGATGGGAAGCCATAAAAATCTTAGAAGAATCTATAGGCAGCAAAATATCAGATATATGTTGTAGCAATATCTTTACCAATACAACTCCTAGGGCAATGGATACTAAGGAGAAAATAAGTAAATGGGACTACATAAAGATAAAAAGCTTCTGCATAGAAAAGAAACCATCAACAAAACAACAAGAAAGCCCACTGCATGGGAGAACATATTTGCCAAGATTAATATTTCTTATAATTATAGCTAGTCCCCAGTATTCTATTTCTGCCCCTAACAACACCATCATTCAGCAGGCTAGTCTGGGCTTGCTCACATGACAGCAGCAGGAGCCCTGGAGCAAACAAGGCCTTTTGAGGCCTAGGATGGGTAAGAACAAAGTTAATTCTGCTGCATTCTATGGGCAAGACCAAGTTACCAGGCCAACCATATTAAAGAGAAAGAGAAACAGACTCCTACACCGGACTGAGGGTTGCTGCAAAGTGCCATTGCAAAGAAGGTTTTATAATGTGAATGGAAAAGGGCCACATACTAAACCCGACAAGCTCACAGGAAGCCTACATGGCAGGCCTTACAAACCCAGAGACCAAAAGTGTTGGTGGTGAAACGGCACCAGGTGAGATGGGACCTGAGTACATGAGTTCTGGCTAAGAAAGAATTCAGATTCAAGACTTAAACTAGCCCTAGCTGGTTTGGCTCAGTGGATAGAGCATTGGCCTGCGGACTCAAGGGTCCCGGGTTTGATTCCAGTCAAGGGCACATGCCCAGGTTGCCGGATCGATCCGCAGTAGGGGGCATGTAGGAGGCAGCCAGTCAATGATTCTCTTTCATCATTGATGTTTCTAGCTCTCTCCCTCTCCCTATCTCTCTGAAAACAATAAAAATAAAGAAAATTTTAAAAATACTTAAACTATAAGAGAAAGTTTATTTAGGAAGTCACCGAGGTAGAATAAGTGAGCAGTAGAAGAAAGAGGTTCAGAAAACAAGTTATAGAGGCAAAAGAAGGGCTCTTGGAGCTTAGGGGAGAGAGAGAGAAAGGTAAAGGTAAAGGTAACTCCCTGGGTATGGGGGAGGGGGAAGAAAGGAGGACAGGAAAGGCACAGGCATGCTCCCAGAGGGAGACACTGGGTCCTCCGTCTGAAGGGCATTTATCTGGAAGTCTCAGGGGAGAATACCAATCGAATATTTATCAGCTTTCCAGATGTGTCCTTTCAGGGTCATGGTCTCTACTGCTTGGTTGGTGCCAGGGCAGGGGGTCATTAGTCAATGCAGCTGGTCCTGAGGTCAGTGATGGCCTCGCTCCTCTGGTTTTGCTGCTTCTCTGGGCCTGGAGCTGAAACACACCTGAGGCCTAGATGTATTTAATTCAGATCAGAATTTCATTGTCCTGGAGGCTTAATGTTTAAGGGCTAGTCTCTGGCCCCATTGTTCATTCCTCCTCTAAGGGGGTCTAACCCACATGACTAGCAACATACCAGGGCAGGAAAGGTCAGGGGAGGGTTTGAACCCCATAACCAGACATATGAGAAGTCAAGGGGTCTAAACCTCATGACCAGCATATGCTATGGGAAGGACAGTCACCCTGGGAGTGAGGTCCCAGCCTAGTTTTGCCCAGTGGCTAGGTACCTGAGGCTTCCCACCCAGGTGACCTTCTGTACCTGGGCTACCATTCTTGCTCTGCCCATGTCTGCCTAAGCACCTACCATAAAAGGAAGCACATGGGATGCTCTAACATTAAAATTCCTACTAAATGTGGGTCATGGTGTGTAGTCATGTCTTAGGCCTATAGTTTCCTAGACAAAATCTATACGTCAGGTGAACCGGTCTACTGTCTGTGAGTCCACATCCTGTGTGGTTCAGGGTTTGGGATCTGGAGAAGGGGCCACACGCAAATGAAAGAGATGAGACAAGAAATAATAATTTGGAAATATTGGGGGCCAGGCAGGAAAGCCCAAATGCAAGAGAAAGGACTTCTCCTGGTGCTCAGGCCTTGCCAACCTTTTATTCAATTTTGGATACACATCTAGCCCTTAGTCAGGTAAGTGCGGTAACAGACAGACTATCTTAAAGGTCAGTAAACATTAGAAAGATTTACTCTGAGAATGTTTGGTCAGGAAATAGCTCAGCCCCCATCGTCTGGACTAAACAGTCAGTGCATAGCTCTGGCCCTTGCCAGGGGCTCAAGGTTCCCCAGCATTCCATTCCGGGACCCTTGTTTACACTTCTCTGATAGTGAAGCCAATGGGTAGCTTCCCGCAACTGTCTATACCTTTGAAATGTCAGAGTAATCTCCATTTCCAGACCATCTCAGGGCACACACACACACACACACACACACACACACACCAGAGCATCATGTTGTGAATGCTAATTATAAACTATTGTGAGGTTCTCAGTTCCCCTGCCAGGTATTAGACGGAGAAGATATGAGAAGTCGTGGGTATATAAGAGTCTTTATTGTAGCCCCAGTAGCTATTGCTAACAAGGAGCTATCAGACAAAATTGTTCTTCATAGCAGTCTCATAAAGTAGGCAGCCACACACTGGCTGGTCAATAATACATCTTTCTTACAAAGCAGCCTCCAATATAGGAGCTTTACAAACATAGTAGCCCCACCAAGCAGCCTCTGTACACACAGCAGCCCTACATAAAGGCAGCCTAGCCTTGGCTGGTCAGTAACACATCTTTATACTAACTTAGACGAAAGAGGCTTCTTGCCCAAATAATGACATCAGTCTTTTGGGTTACAGAAGGGCACCCTTGCGTAGTACAGTGAGACTGCTGTGCCCTTGCTTTTGCACCTGCATCTGGGAAATTGGCCTTGGCCTTGAACATCCAGCATACCTGATTAGGGTTCCCACAACTATCCTGTACCCAGGATGTGTTTCTCCATTTTACTTAAAAAAATATTTTTGTTGATTTCAGAGAGGAAGGGAGAGGGAGAGAGAGATAAAAACATCAATGATGAGAGAGAATCATTGATCAGCTGCCTTCTGCACGCCCCACAATGGGATCAAGCCTGCAACCCGGGCATGTGTTAGGTAAAGAGGCTTTCTCACTATTCCCAGAGCAGGACTCTTGCTTTCCCAACATTTTTAAAGGTATTTTCTCTTCTCAGAAAGTCAGCGCCTTACCCATGTTGGGGTTTGATTTCCATCCCTTCTGCAAGGCCCATCTTCAAAACTAATTCATCCATGATTTTTTTCCACATCGCTTCAACTAACTGTGGTTTCTGACTCTGAAGAAGTTGAAATGCTGCCATAGACTCTACAAAGTCCATCAATTCTGAACTATTGGTGACCATAGGTATAGTTATATGGAATTGAAAGCAATCTTTTCTCATCTTAGTTTATAAATGACTATGATTTAGGGTGATAGTTTCTATTAAATTGAATCTGGTGTCATTTTTTTATTCACTTTTGCTGTAAAAGAAAGCCTGCATTCATAGCTGCCTGCCTGTAGCTTTGTAGCAAAATTACTATGTATGACTTTTGAGATTATTTTTACTTTACTTTGGAGCTCAGGTTTCACTCTCAGGCCCCAAAGAACACCTTTTTTCAAATTATCTTTGCTTTTAATGTTTAGTATTTTAGACAATCCTAAATTTACCTTTACATGTTTTGACTTAAAAAACATAAATGGGTTTGGATTTAATATTTATGATTTCTGCCTTTGATACTATTATGCGTTTGTTTAAAAACCAGGAGAACACTTACTTTTGTTTATTGGCTTACTTCATAGCTCCCGAATTCAACTTGAGTCCCATGGTATAAAGTATCCCAACAAGGAGATATTAAGTGCACTGTGTGATATAAAGCTTGAGGTCAGGGCTTCCAGCACATAGGAAAACAAATGAGTTTCTGAGATGTCAGTTGTATCATTTATTCCAATTTAAGTGTGCCGGGTTGCTGTTTATCAAGGTTTTTTAAAAGTCATGCTTGTGAGAAAGTAATCAATTTTATTCCTTGGAGGCTAGAGAGAAAATACACAGCTGTATATATAGCGGATAGGGATATAGTGTTTTTTCCCCTGATAATGGTATTTCAAGATGACTCAAGTATTTCGCTGAGGTGCAGTGAACATTCTATTCCAGTGCTATCTCACTTTGAAATGAAGAAGCTAAGACTCAGAGAGTTTAAATCACAACTATTTGGCAATAGTAAGATTGCTGAACATTAGAGATAAAAAAGAATTCAACAATAAATGGAGACCCAAATAAACTACACCAAAACAAGCAAACAAAATAAGAATACACACACACACACACACACACACACACACACACACACACACACCTTATTGGTGACTGGGTTAATATTTCAATCTCATTTAGCACCATTTGGGTTTTTAACCTAGGCTTGGAATCTTTTCTTTCCCTTTCCATCACCATTCAATCTTTTTTATTGATTCTTTTTTTTGGGGGGGGAGGGGTGAGTGGATATATATATTGTTGAGAAACAGCAATTGTCAGCCTCCCACACTCATCCCTGAGGATCTAACCTGCAACCCAGCCATGTACCCTGACCCCTGACCGGGAATAGAACCTTTTCGTGTATGGAACAACACTCCAACCAACCGAGCCACACTGGCCAGAGCACCATTCAACCTTTTTAAGAAAATAGAAATGCCCTTTACTCATCCAAATGAATATTTAAATTATGGGTTCGTAAACATTTTTCTGCCATAGATGGTTTTGGTTGTCTGGTGGAAACAACATTTTCAGAATAACATTTTAAAATTCATAAAATAAAATATATGAGATTAAAAAGAAAATTATAATGAAATACAATTATCAAGATATAAGAAAAATAAATTTGTGATTGAGAACATGTGGTTATATTAAATAACACAAATAACATTTAGTGTCAGTCTAATGACTAGCTTAATTTCAAAGTAATGATGAGTTTAACAATTTGAGAAAGATGCAGCAATTCTACTTTGACTCAAAAATATTTGTGATATTTAGAGGTGTCAAAATCTCTGGTATTACTAAAACTACCTCATTTTACTTAGAGGCTATTACAAATAAAATATATATCTCTATATATGTATATATACATATATACATATCTATATATATCTCTATCTATCTATCTATCTATCTATCTATACAGTGGGGCCTTGACTTACGAGTGTCCCGACTAACGAGTTTTTTGAGATACCAGCTGTCTCTCCGCTGATTTTTTGCATTGAGTTGACAGAGTAATTTGAGTTAACGAGCTCCTTAATGAGCTCCTTAATGAGCTCGGTCTCAGAACGAATTAAACTCGTAAGTCAAGGCCCCACTGTATATCTATATATCTATATATCTATATATCCATATATATCTATATATCTATCTATATCTATATCTATATCTATATCTATATCTATATCTATATCTATATATTCTTATCAAAGTTTATGGACCTTCTGATAAATTTGTAACTTTAGTGGCTCCCATGAGCACCCCCTCCCAGTGGGAGACACCTCCCACACTGATGTTAGGCTTGCTGCCTTTGGTTAATGGGACATCAGTCACTGGGCATGCCCTGCAAGAAGGCTACCTTGCCAAACAAAGAAACTTCGTATAGTCTGGCTGGTGTGGCTCAGTGGTTGAGCATCAACCTATGAACCAGGAGGTTACAGGTTTGGGGCATGCAGGAGGCAATCATGATTCTCTCTCATCATTGATGTTTCTATTTTTCTCTACCACTCCCTTTCTCTCTGAAATCAATCAAAATACATTAAAAACTAGAAACCTAGTTTAAGCTTTTTGAGGATGAAAAAGAGAAGGAGGCAAAAGGCTTGCCAGTCATCCCAACTGAACCCACCTCCAGCCATTAGCCCTATACAGAAGTTGAGAAGGTGAGACCAGCAACCCAATAACAATGAGAAATAATAAATTGTTCTCATCCTAAGCCACTAAATTTTGGACTTAACTCCTGAATTCTATTCACTGACCCTTTGGACTCTGCATTGAGACCCATGAATGTTTTTCACTGTGTTTCAAAGTTCCCACACTTTAGAGATCACTAATCCCTCGCTCCTCCTAAGTGTGGGTGGCGGACTATAGCATCTACAATCCCTGGAACCTGTTGAAAATGCAGCATCTCACTCCAGATTTGCCGAATCAGAATCTGCAGTTTTACAAGACCCGCAGATGATTCGTATAAGGGTTAAAGCTTGCCAAGCATTCGAAAGTGTGCACATTAAAGATTAACCTTCCCTTTCAAAAACGTCTTCCTACTCTCCATTGGAAATATTCTCTGGCCAGGTGTCTGTTCCTCCCCACCCGGGGTGAGCTGAAGCCCTGCTGCCACGTCCCTATTCATAGGCACCTGGCGCGCTGTTTGGGGTCTACAGTGTCTGCGGGTCTGCGATGGTCTCTGTGTCAAATGGCAAAGTCCCTGCAGGATGGGGGTTTACAGGCAAGTATAGGCTGCTGGAAACACATGAACAGACGAGGAATGAAATCTCCCAACCAACCAACCACTCAAACCCAGGCAAGAGAATCGCTTTAATGAGCAAACTAGACCCACGAAGTTTGATTCGTGGTCTTTCAGAATTGGGCCCTCTGGTGTTCCGTGCACTGAGGGCCCCGACCCATTCAGGTGGCACCCTAGGGGGTGCCGGGTCACGCCCTGCTGGGAGGGAGGCCCAGGCAGTTTGTCCCCAAGCGGCTCCCATATAAGGCGGACCCCGCTCCTGCCCGGGGCTGCATAGCCTCTGCGCCCGCCCCTTCCCCGCTTCCAGCCAGCCCGCCGTTCTGCGCATGCTCCGCCCGCTCCGAGGGCCCGCGCTCCGGGTTTTACCGCAGCCCAGTGGTCAAATCCGCTCCCGGTGGTCAAATCCGCACCCAGCTCCGCGCCGCGGCGCCAGGGAAGAATGGTCGGGGTTTTCAGAGTTCTAGGAACGCCAGGGACGCCGATGCTACGCTAGCCGCGGGGCCCTAGGGAAGCTGATGATCTAGTGATTCATTTTTATTTTTAGTCTGAGTGGGTCACATGTTTGCAGGCATCATCTCAATGCATTAACCAACTCCTTGGAGTTGTTGCTGATTTTCAGTAAGGGAAAAGCCTCAGAGGCGCCCAGTATTTCAGACTGCAGGACTCCCAAAGCTAGTTAGTGTTGGAGCTGGGCTCAAACCTTGGAGCCCAGCCGGCACTCCTTTCGGCCTCCATTGCAGCGTGGCTTCCTGGAGGAGCAGCCCCTCGTTACCTGGTCCTCTCCCCTTCATTTGAACTAGGGCCGCAGCCAGCCAGCTCGGGGTGTCCTGGGGTGTGAAACACTGGCGGGGAGCGGGAGGGGGGAGGGCAGATTATCCCGTTGTGGCCTCGTTAGGGGCTTGGGGGCCAAAGTGGATCTTGAGGGCTGAGCAGGGATTCAGTGGGCCTGCCAGTCCCCCATCTGTCAGCCGCGGAGTCCGAAAGGGGGGATCTCCGGGTCGGGGGTGCGGTGGGCTGTCGAGTTGAACCCTCCCCAAAGTAGGGCAGAAGGAGAAGGCAGAGCTGAAGCCTCG
>NW_005871090.1:6542065-6657778 GCF_000147115.1 Myotis lucifugus | reverse complement strand
AGCCAACCCGGTCCAGCGTCCACTTTCTTTTTAGACCTCCACATAAACTGGGAGGTGACCATTCCAACCCTCAGGGCAGAGTGGACTATTTAGATTCCACATCACTCTTCTCAATTGTAACGAAAGGGATGGCACAGTCGTACATGAGACCTTTTAGTTGGGTGATATGCGTTTGGCGGTTGTATGGAAGAGGAGGTGAGAAGGGATAGCAAACTAAAAAAAGGCTGGGTAGGACCTCACTTCTACTAGAGGCCCTAACACTTAATGAGAGGGTCATCCACACTCCTAAATCCCTTACGATTAAAATTAAACTACTACATTGTAAATAAGTGTAAGAAAGTATAATGAAGATCCGATTGCAGCCAAAATAGCTATTTTCGCCCGCATTAAAAACATCTAGTACCTTTTTAACTTTCAATTTCCCTGTATCCCTTTATGGCGGCGTCCGAGACACACAGAGCAGCAGAGAAGGCCCTAGAGGAGTTCCCCACTAGCAAGCTGCGATCGTCGCTGCGCCTAAGTTTCTCGCTCTCCAAATTGGATGAGCCAGGTCCCTGTCTAAGGCTGAAATACTGTTTCTAGTCATCTGTGCTCCAGGACTGTGGTCCTTGCTCTGGCCCCTAAATGACTGCGACCACCTCCTTCTCCCCAGTTTTCCATGGGATAAGGTTGGGGTTCCCAGTTTTCCTGAAACCACTCAGCCCTGGCCGCCCTCGGGGACTCCCGGCCCCTGCCCTCCGCGGGATCTTCCCGATTTCCCGACCTCCGGCGGCGGCGCCCGGGCAGCCCGGTCCCGCCCCTCCGCGCCTCCGGGCGGCCGCCAAGCCGGAGCCGGATCACGCGGGGCGGAGCTGCTCTGGGCATGCTCAGTGGCCGGGCAGGTGGGGCCGCCGCGGGACGCCAGGTCCGGCCCGGAACCGAGGGGCGGGGGCCGACGGGGAAGTGGGCGGGAGCGGCGGCCGGAGTCGCGAGAGTCGCCGGCGCCCGCGGGGAGCTGAGCAAGTGGGACCCCGCGCGGGCCGGGCCGGGATGAGCAATGGCATCGGTCAAGGTGGCCGTGAGGGTCCGGCCCCTGAATCGCAGGTGAGTGGGGGCGGTGCAGGCGGCTCCCCTCGGTCCCCTCACCCCGAGGAAGTTGGTCTCCCACTCCCCTCCCAGGCCAGCCTGGGCTTGGTGTCAGGGGCTGGTCCCTGGCCCGCCTGGCCCTGCTCGTGGCCTCTGGGGGCCTGGAACACTTTATGCTTCGCTGCCCCTTTCACGCTGCCCTGGAGGAGACCCTGGGGGTAAAGAGTTCACGTGGCCACGGAAAAGATGAACTTGAGGTTTGCTTGTTCCCCTTTAAAAAAAAAAATGAAGTGATCACTTTTATGAAGGTGTAAAGTCCTCCAGGGGGCATGCGAGTGGTCATGGGGATCCACGAGCTGTCAGGCGCACTCCCCTCCAGCTATGCCAACTCAAAAGTTCTTGAAGTGCTAACAATGATAACCTTTACTTTAAAAAAATCTCTTAAGAAGTTATTTCGATTCCCTGAATATGAACCCTAACTTCTAATCAGTAATTTACAGTTCACTTCAGATTAACGAGTGCATGAGAAAACTTGAACACAGTTTTGACTCCTGTAGGAGAAAAACACACACAAAAAAGGACGCTTAAGTACACGTGTTTGAAATATGCTGACATTAACAGAGGGGCAGAGTTACAAGCACGATTTATCTTCAGTATTTCTACAAAGTCATGCTTTTCAGAATGACTTGACTCTTCATTGATGGAAAAGTAATCTGGACTTGCTTTTTCAATGACCTCTTTCTAATCAGTTTAGAAAGCTGCATTAGAAGAGTTACTTTTAAAATTGTTTTAACTTTAAAGAATGAAGTAGGCCTCAATGGTGTTTCCTCCGAGTTGATTGGCACAGTTGACCAGGGCCATTTGTTTTTAATTGGCTCTCAGTCAAGTTGTTGGACATTTGACTTTCCATAAGGTCTTCGCCTTTCATCGTATTGGTTTGTGGAGGTCATTGTTTGGTAGTTCTGACAGGTGATTGGGGCATCAGAAGATCATAAAATCAGAACCTTCTTTGACTCGCCTGAATCCCTGTTTCTGTTGGCAAATAGGGACTTTTATTATGGTTTGTAACAGTTGGGAACCAGTACTTTTGTGATTTCCAAATTATTTCTAAGTTTTTTTTAGGGAAGGAGTTTGACCTTTCTGTAAGTTCTAAGAGAGTATGTATGTTTCTCTATATATTCAGTCATATAAGACAAACAGACCCTAAGGGCATTTAGATGATTTAAAAGATTTTTATTTGTTCCGGATTTACATGTAGTATATAGTCCCTTTCCTTCTTTGGAATGATAGGAGCACCTGCTAGAAGATTGGTTTGAGTAATTTTAGGAAGCATTTATTAAGCACCCACCAAATGCACAGCATTGTGCTGGGTGCTGTCTGGGGGCCAAGGTGTTGAGGTCTGATCAGTGTCTTCCAGGAGCTACTGTCTGGTGAGGGCTCTCTGGGAGGGGTGCTGCAGGTGCAGTGCCTTGCTGTTGTAGGCCTGGAGCCCAGGCTTATGGAGGGGTGGCAGGAAACATGTCCGAAGGTCATGTGCTCGAAGGATGTAAGTTGAAGTGATGATATTTGTGCTGTCAGCAGAGAACTCTGGTGGTGACATTTAGATTGGGGTAAAAGGTAAGGAAGCAGGGGTTCAGGCCAGAAGTGATATCGGAAGGCTGGATAGATATATCAAGACATTTAGTGTTTGCCCAGGCTGGCATGCTCAGTGGTTAGCGCGTCAGCCTGTTCACCAAAGGGTTGCGGGTTGGATTCCTGGGCAAGGGCACATACCTGGGTTGCAGGTTCCATCTCTGGCCCTTCTCGGGACGAATGCAGGAGGCAACCAATTTATGTTTCTTTCTCACATCGATGTTTCTCTCCTCTCTCCTTTCCCCCCTCCCTTCCACCCTCTCTAAAAATCAGTGGAAAAAATATACATGTCCTGGGGTGAGAATGAGGATTAACAACAATAACAAAAAGACATTTACGGGTAGAATTGACAGGATTTGGCAGCTTCTTGGGTGCCAAAGGAGGAGAAAAGGGAAGAGCATAGCCATTAACTGAGGTTTGATGATCAAGGAAGCAGAAGAGGTTTGGGAAGGTGGGCAGCGAGGTTGGCATGTTCTCTCTTGGATATGTAAAGTTACATGAGATACAGTAAGTAACCAGTACAAGCACAGTGTCCAGCACAGAGTGCTGCCCACGTGTTGACCCTGTTTGTTATCTGGAATGTGGTAAGAACATCCTTCTCTCTACTGGTCTTTAGCAGAGAGACTCATGGGTTTAGGTCTCAGATGATCTGAGGATTGACATTTGGAAGTCTTGCACATAGGTGACATTTTTTGTTGTTGTTGGATAATCCTCACCCGAGGATATGTTTTCATTGATTTTTAGCTGGAGTGGAAGGGAGGGGGTGAGAGAGAGAGATAGATTAGTTGCCTCCCACAGGATGGAACCTGCAACCCATGTATGTGCCGTTGACCAGGAATCTAACCCACAGCCCTTTGGTGTATGGGCCAATGCTCTAACCACGGAACACACCATCCAGGGATGAGATGACATTTTAAGAATGTTATAGTGAGAAGGAAAGGGAACCAGAGATTGGACACTAGGATATGCTCTTCTTTAGGATTCCAGGGGGGAAGATAGGCTCACTCCTCATGGAGGACCAGCACAGCCAATTGTCATATCAGGGAAAGAAGTGTCTCTTGGAGGAGGTGGTTATTGATGTCAGATGTTGCCAGAATGGTGCTCTGATGATTCCAGGAAGAGAACGACCTTGGTCTTGAAGAGAAGGGCATTGATTATCTTTCAAAGAGCTGTTTCAAGGAGAGATAATGATCCAGAAGTTGGTAGTGAAGTGGAAAGATATATACAAGTGGCCAACCAAAAACACTAGGCCTAACTCCTAAGGAAAGACATACAAGTTATAATAGCAATAAGAAACCATCTTTTACCAGTGGGATTGGTGACTGTAAACAGAACATCAAGTGCTGGCGAAGGAGTGGTGATAGAAGCATAAAGGCTAAAACCTTGAAAACTTTCATATTGGAAAATTTGATAGTAATTGTCAGATTAGAATTTAATAAATCCTTTGATCAGGCAGTTTTATTTCTAAGAATTTATTTTATGGATTATATTCCTGCCTACCAAGATGTATGTGTAAGGATGTTTGTAACAGAAAACCATTAATGACCTAAATGTACAAAGATGGAGGAATTAAGTTATGGTCTATTCCTTTGATAGAATGATACCCAGTTCTTATAAAAGAATGTGTTCATCTTAAAAGAATTCCAGGATAGGGGATTAAGTGAGAAAAGCAAGAGATTCACACATACTACAGTAGAATTTTATGAATGTGTGTTAAAAAATATGCACATATATGCACACACACATGCTATGTCTGTGTGGAATCTATATATATAGAACCCTAATATGCAAATAGACCGAACGGTGGAACAACCGAACAACTGGTTGCTATGACGTGTCCTGACCACCAGGGGGTGCGCACAGAACATGGCGGGCATTGACTGTGGCGGGATGGTGGAGCAGGTGAGCGGGGGCGCCAGACCAAGGCAGGGCACCGGTCGCTGTCATCAGGGTGAGCCTCTGGTGGTTATTGAAAATTCTTTGCTCCTGTGTGCGTGGTCCTGCCCGGCACTGGCACCCACTGCTGGTACTGGCCTCACTCACTACCACTGCTGGCGTTCAAGCCGCCGCTTGCACCCACTGCCAGCATCCAGCACTGGTCTGATCGCTCAGTGCCGTCAACGGGTACGAGCAGTGGCTGCCGGCCAGATCACCCCTTAGGGCTTCTCCACCTCCCCTGCTCCTGAGGGGTGATAGGGGCAGCAGCCACCATTCATACCCACTGACGGTGCTGACCCCGCTCACACCTGCTGATGGCACCAGCCCCAATTGCTCTGTGCTATCAGCGTGTGTGAATGGGGCTGGCGCCATCAGCACATGGGAGCAGTGGCGGCAGGAGCAGGGCTGCTGGTAGATAGGGGACCAGGTGCTGTGGCGGGAGGGGCCAGTTGGGGGTGCGGAGGATGGGCTGAGACCTGCACCTGTGCCCACTGCAGCCTCGCCGTCCACAGTTCCTTTCCAGGTGCACAAATTCGTGCACTGGGCCCCTAGTCATTTCATAAGAAGCCTAACAGTGGTAACTCTCAAGAAGAGAATTGATGAAGAATTTGTTAGGTGAAGATAGAAAGCTTTTCTTTTTCTCTTTATACTGTTTAAATTTTTACTTTGCTCAGGAGTCATTTTACAATTAATAATTAATAAATTGTTTATGTAATTTTTTAAAGTTACCTAAAAAGTCATTGGCACTGGAGAAAAAATTTTTAGCTGGTTGTTTGGGAGGATTGAAGAAAGTTGATAAACATTTTTTTCTCCCTGTTTTATTGAGATATAATTGACATATAGCACTGTGTAAGTTTAAGGTGTGCAGCATAATGATTTGACTAACATATATTGTGAAATGATTACTACTATAAGTTTAGTTACCATCCATCATCTATCTATATGAAACCCTAATATGCAAATTGACAGACCGGCAGAAAGACTGGTCGCTATGATGCACACTGACCACCAGGGGGCAGATGCTCACTGCAGGAGCTGCCCCCAGCCAGCAGGCCCCAGGGCCCTTTCCTCCCCCCCCCCATCACCCTGCTGGTCACCCCACAGAGGGAGGTGACTGGTGGTGGTGGCAGGGGTCGGGGCCAGCGAATGGGTGGCGCCAGGCCAGCCAAGGTAGGTGTGAACGGGGGCTCCTGATTGCCCTGCTGGTCACCCCACAGATTGGCTCTGATTGCCGGCCAGGCCTAGGGACCCTACCGTGCACGGATTTCGTGCACCGGGCCTCTAGTCTCATATAATTACAAAAAAAAGTTGTTTTTTTTGGTATGGTGAGAACTCTTAGGGTTTACTCTTTTAACAACTTCAGATATACCATATGGCAGTGTTATCTATGGTCATGTTGAACATTGACATCCCCAGTATTTAATTATTTTATAACTAGAAGTTTGTACCTTTTGACCATCTTCATCCAATTCCTCCACCCTCTGGACTTTCTTTTTATACCTGAATAATATTCCACTGTGTGTGTGTGTGTGTGTGTAATCACTGTTTCTTTAGCCATTCATCTGTTGATAGACACATAGGTTGTTTTCCGTGTTTTATAAATACCTCTGCTGTTAACATAGGGGTGCATATATAAATTTTTTAATGTTAATTTTTAGAGGAGAGGAGCTTCAGGCAAAGAGGAAGCAACCAACAGAAAGGAAAGGCCTGGAGTGATTGGAAAGTGAGGGCAGCTGTTGCAGCCAGGCTCTTAAAGGATGGGCGCGAGGTGGGGAGATACTGAGTTTCTGAGCTAGGAGCCTTGGCAGTAACCAGTCCTCCTTGTAAGGGACACCTGTTGCTTTATTCAAGCTAAGAAGCGATGAATTTGTTTTTATTATTTTGTGGCTTTTGGTTATGTGGCAGAGTATTAGTTTCACATTCCAAAGAGCCATTGTGTTGCATCACATAATAGCAGCTACCTTTATTGAGAATTTGCTCTGTGCCAGAGGTACAAAATCTAATACTGTGGGGCCTTGACTTATGAGTGTCCCGACTAACGAGTTTTTCGAGATATGAGCTGTCTCTCGGCCGATTTTTTGCTTTGAGTTGCGAGCTAAAATTCGGGTTACGAGCCAGCTTCAGATACCCCACCGCTAGTTGGTGCAGCAAACGTCACAGTGAACGCCATAACATCAGCCCAGCATCATGTGTCTTACTCGTTCACTTTAATGATTTGACATATGAGTAATTTAAGTTACGAGCTCCATCACGGAACGAATTAAA
The DNA here is from genome assembly GCF_000147115.1 of Myotis lucifugus. Lineage (NCBI taxonomy): Eukaryota > Metazoa > Chordata > Mammalia > Chiroptera > Vespertilionidae > Myotis > Myotis lucifugus. The sequence goes on along the minus strand of NW_005871090.1, from coordinate 6,650,878 downwards.
CTCGTAAGTCAAGGCCCCACTGTACTTGCAACAGGCTTAGCAGGGAGAGGCTATTATTGTCATACCATTTTACAGATTGGGAAACATAGTTAATTGCCCAAAGTCAGTTTCTTAGGCTAGTCACAGCTCTGCTCTTTAAAATGAGTAAAACATTAGCAGAAATGTGATCATCCATAACTTTTACGGGCAAAAGTTTAACATTTATGAATTGTCTGTATACCTTTTTCTTTGTGATTTCTCCCATTGTTTTTATGACTAGTCTTTTCACTGGTCATTTTCTACAACTTTATAAGATACTAGAGGCCCAGCATGCAAAATCGCCCAGGACCCAGACCCACCACGCCTCGAGATCCATCAATGCACCTCCTGGTGACTGGCCATTTGGTTGTTATGGCATTATGGCCACTGGCCTTTTATAATATAGATAATTTGTTTCCCTCTGATGAGACAACAAAATAATAATTTGGTAACTAATTTTCCCATTTCCTGTTGCTGTTTTTTTCCCCCATGAAAACACTAAATGATCTTCAGTGCCCTTTCGCACTGATCTGCCAGTATTCACAGGGTCAGGATCTGAGGGCAGCCTGCCTGGGTTCCAATTTTGCCTGTCATTTATGAGCTGGGTAAATTTGAGCAAGTAACTTAATTGTTGTAAGCCTCAGTTTTTGCATCTGTAAAATGCTGATAATAATTGCATATACCTCATAAGTTATGAGATCTTTTTTAAAACAGTTTTTACTATAACTCACAATAACAAATATTTTAAATTGAAACTCTGTAGATAATGTAAAAGATTCATGGGGTGTTTCATGCAATTTACTCTTATATTTTCTATCCTATCCTGTTCTATTCTGTCTCCTTTAAAAAAAATGCTATTTCCAGATCTACTAAGTTGACCTCCAGATCCACTAAGGGGCTGCAGCTGGCAGTGTGAAAAACACTGTTGCGAGGTTCAAATGAGGTAATACATGTGGATAGAGCTCTCCACACGCTGACATCTGGCAAGGGCTCACTATTGATTGGTTATTGTTATTACTGTTGTTTTTACAATTTAATTTCTGTAGCTTTATTTAATAACAAGTATTTAAAAATGGTTTACCAAAAAAATATATTTACCGAGTACTGGCAAGGGGCCAGGTGGTAGTTTTGTAATGTGCTTTCTTATCTGATCAGGCATGTCCTCCTCATTCCTTCCATTTTCTGACTGTTCTCGCCTCTCTTCCTGATGAGCCTCTCGGGTGGAATTTAGTGTCACGTCTACCAAGTCAAAAAGAGAAGGAAAGTCCCAGTAGTATTTTGACTGGGAGTGATATCCTTGGGATGTACTGAAGTCTTCCCGTTTTAAGAGCAGGTAGTATCAGCAAAAATAGTTCATGGTTTGTCTCTTAAGTCTGTGATGATGGTGACAGACGTTACTTATACTAAGGATGGGAGATCTCTGTTGAGGTGCTGCCCATACCTGGCACCAAGCTCATTTCTTTTTTAAAAAAATATGTTTTTATTGACCTCAGAGAGGAAGAGAAGAGGGAGAGATACAGAAATCAGTGATGAGAGAGAATCATTGATCTGCTGCCTCCTGCATGCCCCCCACTGGGGATGGCCCTGTGCCCTGATCCTGACTGATTCATAGGTTGACCCTCAACACTGAGCCAAGCTAGCAGGGCTTCCATGCTTATTTCTTTATGTTGGCAACTTTGTTCCCTCCTCCCACTAACTGACTGACTGAATGAGGGCTTTTTATCCCCGTTTTACAGAGCGAATCAGAGACTCCTCAGTCAGTAAGTAATACCGGCTGAGCTGGATCCAGTTCCCTCTAGAGCCCCTTGTATGGTGACTTGTTGCTGGAAGCTCACTGATGACAAACCCTTGGCCTCAAGGGATTGCTGTCTAGGGGCACAGACAACAGCACACAAACAACCCCCAGGCTTCCGCTGGCCTCTTAGAGAAGAGGGTGGAGTTTGAATTGAGCCCTGAAGGTATATTACTAGCAAACGTTTAGATGGTAGATGTGTCTTGCCAGATGCTCTTTGGAAGGTGGCACTGTCACTCCATTCTACAGATGAGGTTCAAGGGCTCACCGGCTAAAACAACCTGCTCCTAGTCCCACAGCCAGGTGTCTGTGGAGCCAGGGTTTGAACCCAAATCTCTCTTACTCCACCTTCTAAAGCCCCTCCACATCCAGAGGATTGGTTGAGAGGAGGGCAGGGATGGCTGGAGGTAGGATTGAGTGCAGTTACCAGGCTTTTAGACTTACTACAGCTTTTTGTAGGAATTAGTTGAGGGGAAAGTAGGAGGGTGTGAGAACTTTTATTTACCAAGCTTGGGAGTTTGTGCTTTTATATTCCAGTCTGTGCTGGCCAGTGTGGTAGCCATTGGCTGCATGCGCCCATTTAAATTAACATGAAATAAAGGGAAAATTTAGTCACCCAGTTGCACTAGTCACATTTTTAATGCTCAGTAGCCACATACTGAATTATGCAGATACTAGAGGTCCGATGCACGAAATTCGTGCAAGGGGCTCCGTCCTTGCAGCCCCAGCTTCGTCCGGAAGGTCGTGCAAACGGTCATTCTGCTGTTCGGTCTAATTAGCATATCAGCTCTTTATTATATAGGATAGAAAATGTCCATCATTGTGGAAAGTTCTGTTGGACAGTAAGACTGCATTGGCTTTGACTCTCAGCTCTACCACATCCTAGCTTCCTTCTCTCCGCTTCATTCTCTTCACCTGTAAAATGGAGATCTCACAGAACCCACCTCATGGGGCTGAGATGGTGATTGAATGAGCTAATGCTTGCTAGTAGTGCTGGGCTCCAAAGTAAGAGCTTTATAAATATTGGCTGTTATTATTAGGCACTGGGAACTACTGATGGTTTTAAAATAGGGTTGTCATTGGCCAGTTAGTGTTTTCAGAAGTTTCATCTAATAGCAGTTGCATCTAACTGCAATAATGGACATTTATTTACTATTTGCCAAGCACTGTGCTAAGTGCCTTCTATGCACCAGTATCCCATTGACTTTCCTCTCATATTCTGTGATGCAAGACCCGGAGGCCTCAGAGGCCGGTGCAAGAAGACCATAAAGAGAACTGAAATGTGACCCATGAGAGTGTGATTCTGGACTAGGTCGGAATTGTAATAGGAAAGGGTATGGTCAAGGGATGAAACTTACAAATCAAACCCGAAGGAAGCTTTCATTGTACAGTATTTTCGGATTGTGAAAATAACGTATGCTTATAAAAAAATGTGTGCTATGCCGAAAAGTGTATTAAAGAAATCGTATCTCAATTGCTCATCATCCCATGACCCAGAGATAACTCCTTGTAAAGTCTTGGTGCATTTGAATCCAGTCTTTTTCCCTCCAGTTTATGTAGGGACATAATGTGTACACTTTTTTATATCCTGTTTTGTTTGTTTGTTTTTGCATTTGCAAAAGACATTCCGAAGACCAATCAGCAGGACATAGCGAGGCGAAGAGTCAAAGCTGACTGAATGGTTTGGGGCCATTTTAAGTAGAAGAATGACTTTTCTCAAAAAGTCAGGATGTGGGGATGAGCTGGCTGGAGTGGAGGGCTGTGGTATTCAGTTGAGTTGGCTCAGGTGCCGGTGGGGCATCCAGGTGGTAAGAGCGCAGGTTAGTTATCGGCTCTGCAGATGCACATTTGGAGGTGGGTCGCTTGAAGGTGATAGTGGATGTGGAGGGAGTGATCGCTGTTTCCGAGGGAGACCATAGCAAAGAAAGGGAAGAGTGAAGGGGAGCACAGGGGACAGAGGGGACAGCAGACTTGCATAACCTGGGTGAGGCCAGAGCTCTTCAGGAGGCCGGCTGAGTGAGCTGGGCAAGCTGATTTTCCTCTTTAAGGCTGTTTCTTTCCTAGTAGAACAGTGATTCTCAGAGTGTGGTCCAGAGATGCCTGGGCACCACTGATGCTCTGTTAGGGGGGTTGCAGTCAGCTGCTTCCACAGTAATGCTGCTGGGATGTGTTGCCTTTTACCCTCATCTCTCATCGGGGTGGAGTGGAGTCTTCAGAAGCTGTATGATGTGCAATGATGATGTGGCTCTGGGTGCTGTGCATTGTGCTTAAATATTTTTTTCATTTTTAATTTCTAATATGGTAACTATAAATAGGTTTGCCTACATTGGTAAAAGCTCTTTGGGCTCCTTAGGAGTTTTTCATAGTATAAGAGTCCTGAAGCTACAACATTTGAAGATGCTGCTGGGAAATAATACTGCGCGAGGTGTGGAGGGGATTGGAAGAAGGAGAATAGAGAGCGTCCAGCACACCTCCAGGCACATCATAACCTTTCATTAAATCATAGCTACCATTAACTTTTTATAATCACCGTTGTTACTGTCAGCCTGCACTTAAGGAGGCAGGTGTGGAGGGCCAAGCATGAGAGAAGGAGGGAGAGAAGCAGGCGAGTGGAAGGTCATGGTCAGCAAGCGGGGAAGGGAGGGGTGCACCAGCCTCAGGCGGCTGCACAGGTGGAGGCCCTTTGGCTCCTGTCTCTGGAGGAAGCTGTTTTAGTTGGGGGATGGGGCAGTGGGTGCAGGAGGCTGGGGCATGTTGGTGGCACCTGTTGACTGCCCTTGTGGAGGGATTCAAGGAAGAAGAGAGCTGATCCCTGTTCGCCTGTGTACAGTTTGACTCCTGTGTAAAATCCAATCCTTGCTTTTATGAGAACCTTTCTTCAACCCCAGCCCTCAGTGGGCATCACAGACCCAGGCGTGGCAGGGGAGGGGTGTGTGTATGGGGATATATGTGTGTGTCTGTATGTGTGTGCACATGCGTGCTGTGTGCATATGAATGCATTTTTGTTTGTTCCCTTGTTTATTGTCTCTTTCCTTGGATATAAACTCTGTGAGAGCCAGAGTTTATATCCAAACCTTGTTGGTCTTGTTCCTGGCTGTTTCCCCAGAGCCCCTAGAACCATGCCTGGCCGAGATGGGTACTCAGAAAACACCTGTTGCATTAATAACTGCCATCCCACCCCCAGTCTTTCCTTTTGCGGGTGCTTATAAGGAATTAGGATTCCATGGGCCAGCATCTGTAGGATGTCTCGCATTGTTCCCTCTGAGGAGGAAAAGGGAATCTTGGTGATCTTCCTTTTGGGTATTAGGAGGGTAGGAGAGGTGGGAGAGAGCTGAGGAAGAGCTGGTTAAAGAGCGACAGCTTCACAGCTCTTCCTGTGTATTAAGTTAATTATATGCAAATTATACATCCTGTGCTCATAATGTTTAGGGTTAGAGAATTGAGGCACACCACTCTTACTGCGTTTAAATGATACATAGTTTATGGAACAGAACACTCTTGGTCCTTTCTTCAGAAAAACATTTTTTAAAAAGCTTTAATCTTGAAATAATTTTATACTTCTAGTAAAGTACCCATGTATGCTTCACCCAACTTCCCCTGATATTAACATGGTATGGTTATCACAACCAAGAAATTAACATTGTTACCTCACTATTAACGGAACTGTATTTTTTCCTCTAACATCCTTTTCCTGTTCCAGGATCCAGTCCAGGATCTTTAATCTCTTCTGCTCTGGGACAGTTTCTCAATCCCTGAAAAATGCCAGTCAATTTAAAGTAAATTGAGAAAGTTAGGGCTTTACTGTGATGGTGTTGATCAGTAACTTTTGTCATCAACTACTATTTCTAGCCACTCAGGCATTTATTAGAAACTCTGATAAATCTTATCATTATCTAATTTAATTCATTTTGTAGAATGGCCCTCAATTTGGGTTTCTCTGATGTTGTATCATGATTAAATTGAAGTTATGCAAATTTGATAAGAACACCACATAAGTAATATTGTGCTCTCTTCCCTCATATCATTTCAGGGGTTACATGACATCAACATGTCTTATTACTGGTGATGTTGACCTTCATCACTTGGTCAAGGTGGTGCCTGCTGAGTTTCTCTTCCATAATGTTATGTATTTTTCCTCTTTGTAATTAATAAATATCTTGGGGGAGACATTTGCAGGAAGTTTTTGACTTTAGTTTGCAAGAGACTTTTTCTGCCATGGAGATTAATTTAAAACATGTTTTCTCTCTGACTTTTAGTGAGAAAGGATTTTCATTGTATTTAGAATGAAGGCCATCTGTGTTTTGGAGGGCTGATGATGACTATACAGGACGGTGTACTTCAAACATGAGCCAGAGTAAGAGGTTTCTCAGCCAGTGCATGCTGATATTTTCCACTCTCTACTATCCTATATAATAAACCCTAATAATCGACTGAACAGCGGAACGACTGGTTAATATGATGCGCACTGACCACCAGAGGCAGACACTCAACACAGGAGCTGCCCCCTGGTGGTCAGTGCGTTCCCACAGGGGGAGTGCCGCTCAGCCAGAAGCCGGGCTCATGGCTGGCGAGCACAGCGGTGGTGGCAGGCACCTCTCCTGCCTCCACAGCAGTGCCAAGGACCCCTTGGGGGAGTGGGCCTAAGCCAGCAGGCAGACATCCCCTGAGGGGTCCTGGACTGTGAGAGGGCACAGGCTGTGCTGAGGGACCACCCCCCCCTTCAGTACACGAATGTCGTGCACCAGGCCTCTAGTTTTATTAAAAAAGAAAAGATGGTTTTTACCCACTAAATTGATTTTATGATCTGTAGTTTGAAAAACCCTAGTGTACTGAAGTTATTATCCAGAGCAGAGGTTGGTAAAATCTGATTTTGTTACATGAAAGAAGCCTGAAATTAGGTTGCCTTTAGAGTGAGTCCCAAGCCTCTTGGGAGCTTGTGGGTAGGGAGTGGGAACTCAAGATCCCAAGAGGAAAAGCTTTGAATGAGAATTTTAGCCTTTTAAGAATCTAGGATTCTGAACCCGCCATGGGATGTTCACTCTCATGAGCTTTCATTCTTGGGCCCTTTTGGCCTCGTGATTTGTCAGCTGGTTGCACCTGCTGGTTCTTATTTTCAGGCTTCTATTAATAAGAATCTAAGCCATCACAGTGGTTCTGCTTGGAAATTCTGTTTGGGGCACAGGGAAATCACTCTGTGAGGTCTAAGTAGGACTTAAAAGTTCCCCAGGGAGTTTTCAAGATAAAATGATTCAAGGTGATGGAGACTACCTCAAAAGTGAAAAAAGTTGCATGATCCCTATTCTCTAGTAGCTCATGATCTAGTGTGAGCAACAGGAACAAAGAGACCCTCCAGGTTCTCAAGGTAATAATGGTGTGCCAGGCATGACAGGTGAAGATGGGGAGGTGTTGATAGGAGCTCCTACTGAGGACTTCTGAGGATATCACACCTGGGGGCAGGACTCTGCAGAATGCGTCAGCCAAGCAGACAAGTTGAGCAATAGCATTTTAAGTAGAAAGGGTATAAAGCCCCAAACTGTTGAGTATGATTAGGGAGCTGCAAAGTATTATGACATGGCTGAACTTCAGATGGCTGATGAGAGTGGAGGCTGGAGAAGTGGGAGGTTCAGATTATGGTGTTGTCAGGTTTGACCAGTTGTGAAGTTTCAACTTGATTATTGTTTTTTCCTATCCATTATTCTAAAAATGATTTAACTTTAAACTGATTCTGTAGGTAATGGAAGCCATTCATAAAGGGTGTAACATGAGATTTGTGTATTCGAAAGCCAAGGAGTGGGACAGCTGCCAGACCTATTTGGGAGGTCATCAGCTATAACTGGTCAAACAGGCGCCTGAAATAGTCATTGCAGTTGGAGTGGATCCACTTTCCCATTCACCGATTCAGGCACCAGCCAGCCAGCAAGTCAGTGATCTATACACCCACTACCCATCTTCATTGCCCACTCACTCCTTCCCACCCACTCACCCATCCACTCATTCATCCAACTACCAACCTACTCAGACAACCAGCCACTTGTTCAATCACACAAACCCCATCACTCACCCACCCACCAACCCTACCAATAATCCACTTGTCATTTATTAAGTTCCTGCTCTGTCCTGGACTCCTGTGGCAGGTGCCTGGGGTACTGTGGTGAGCTAGGCCAGCACGTTCCAGCTCTTCCAGAGCTTGTGATCCAGTTGGGGAGGCAGACATGAAAAACCCACAAATGGGAGTTTATTTAGAGCAGTGGTTCTCAACCTTCCTAATGCCACGACCCTTTAATACAGTTAATAGCCTCATGTTGTGGTGACCCCCATCATAAAATTATTTTCGTTGCTACTTCATAACTGTAATTTTGCTACTGTTATGAATCATAATGTAAATATCTGATATGCAGGATGTATTTAGGCGACCCCTGTGAAAGGGTCATTCGACCCCCAAAGGGATCGCGACCCACAAGTTGAGAACTGCTGATTTAGAGGCTGAAGGCAGTGCTTTGGGAAAAAAGGAAAAAGCTTCTATAAAAACCTATGCTAGAGAGACCTGGGTAGGGAGAAGGCCCCAGGGAATTTGCCTGGAGGAAGGACAGCCAAGCTAAATCTTGAAGGTTTCAAGAGATATTTAAGAGTTAATAGTGACTGACAAGATGGTGGTGGGGGAAGGAATGGGTGACAACTCCTGGGTGGCTGGGGGATGAGATGGATAACACTGTCTTTGGCCAATTTTTAAATAATCCAGAATGTAGTATTCACTACATCAGAACATGCTGGATAGACCATGGGAGGAATTGGTGTGGAGCCACGGACTTGTGATGGTCCTGGCTCTTCCTCATTTGATGGTTCCCTCAAATCTGTTTCTTTTCTTTCTTATCTGAGAGAGTGGGAACTGACCCCGGGGAACCTCTTCTTTCCATATTTTATCTATAACAGACCATTAACTGGACATTAGTCTGTTGATAGAAAGAGTTGATTGATTATTTGCACAGTGTTTAAACGTTGTTGCCGGGTATATGCCAGGCCTTGTACTAGACCAGCACTTCACAAAGTGTTTGCCTTTTGGGGACCCCTATGTTTTTCAGAATTATTGAGGACCCCAAAAAGCTTTTACTTTTGTGGGTTATATCAATATATAGTAGCACATTAAAATTAAATCCGAAAAACTTTAAACGTAGGAGTCCGTAAGCATACATTCCTTTAGCCATCAGAATGATTCTTCATCACACTCCTGTAGCCTCTGGAAAGCTCCCTGTGCACTCATGAGAGAGTGAAAAAGGCGGATAATATCCTGGTATCAGTATGAGAATAGTTTGACCTTGCAGATGTCCCTATGCCCCTGAAACCTTTAAAAGCCACTGGGGACACATGTTGAGGATTCAGTGATGCACAAGTCAGGCAGAGTCCTCGCCTCTGTTGGACCAGGATTTGTGGTGCTGCGGACACCTGTGGTGGGAGTTGGGACTAGAAGGAGTTCATCATGGCTGCCTGTTAGATTGCCTTCGCCAGAATGATGCCAGCAGTTTGCTTTCTCTGTGTGGCTTCTGTGTGATGTGATTTTATCCACTTATTTCTGTTCAGAGGCATTCATAGCTGTCCTCAAGTCTCTTTCCTGTGTGGCTTATGGAAGTTAAGGGTCTCCTTTCTTTGGACTCCTGTTGGAGAGTTTCCTATTTCAGATGTTGAGCTGGGTTTGTCAAGCTTTGGAAATGCAAATAGAGCCTGGAAACACTAGGGGGCTCAGAGGAAGGTTCAGTTTGCAGGAGAATGGAGGCGGAATTAAAAGCATGACTAATCATGAAAGAACAAGAACGGAAAGGCGACACTTGAGAGTTGAGGACTTGAGCGAAACAAGTAGAACTGCTCATTTGATGTCATCTTGTTATCTCAAGATGAGGCCTCTGGCCTTAGACAGTGAGTGCCATTACATTATGTGCTGGCTCCCGCCCCTCCTCCTCACCTCCTTTGAAAGGAGGTCCAAATTAGAGGTGTAAGGATTATGCCAGGTGCAACTGGAGACTTCCTTCGACCTCATATGGCTGTCCAAGGAGCGGGCCTGCGTTATTGTGCAGAGACTAATCAGTTGAGACACAGAAAGGAGGCCAGACTGTTTTGCTCTGTCTCTGTCTTATTGCAAAGAGCATGGTGACATCAGAGAACTTTCTTACCTCAGGCCCTTTTGGCTTGATGACAAGATCATTTTATTTCTGCCTGAAATTGTGGTAGTGTATTCAATTTCAAGGAATCTGGGATGGATGAATTCTTGAGTGTTAAGAACCTGCTAATAGTGCCTCTGCATTACAGCTCTGGGCAATAGCAGCTTCATTCTTCAAAGGGCCTCAGAGGGGAAAATACTGGCAAAGAGTCCCAGGGATTGTAAATTAGGGAGGTGTAGCCCACACTGAAAAGACAGAAAGACATGAGAGAGAAAGCCCTTCACTGGTGGTTTCTTTAATAAAGCCTAAATAAGAAGTTAGAAGACCTGAACAAATCAAACAAACCTTGTTTGCTCCTAGCTGGGTTAAGTCATCCTTTATTTTGTTAAAATTCAGCTTGATTAGTTTCATCACCTCAGCCAGCATCCTCATTGCTTTCTCTCCCTTAGAGACCACGGGTGGGAGAAGAGAACACAACTCAACAGAAAGTGCGTGAAGTTTGAGAAGTGACAGATCCTTTAAATTTGTTGCCAGTTAGTCATTTAAAAAAGTTTTTTTTTCTTCTGTTAAAATGCATAATCCCTTCTCTGAAATCTCTGGAATTCCTAGATAGGTCCTAACTCCAGGGCCTGAGGAGCCAGGTGGGGTGCAGCCGACCCCAGTGGGTGGGTGGGACTATGGCAGGAAGTCACCCCTGCTGTCCTGTGGAATGGGACACAGGAGTGCCCTGTCCTTCCATATTTCCAGAGAATCAGAAATCCAGATTTTTATGTAAAATGCTCTGATCGTTAAAACACTGTTAACTAATTAAAGAGCTTTAGAACACAGAAGAAACAATCCTAGCCCTGGATGCCACTGTAAGACTTCCAGTTTAGAACGACCGTTTAAAAATCTTTCTCCTTTATTTGCTTTATTTAAAACTTTACATTCGACCATTTCCCCATATCACTCTCCTACAATATTAGTGTTTTCGTTATTTTCTGGAGGTAACATCTTTGAGTGCCTTTTGCTCATTTCATAGTTGTGCCCCCAGCATCCTTGAATTTCATTGAATGCCTACAGAGATTGCTCCTTTCTTGGTTGCCACAAAGATCAGGAAAGAAGGGCCATGGGAGACGGGGGCCCCTAAAAGATAAGGTACAGCTCTTAAGGGGCTGCTGTGAGTTGTGCTGCTAATGCTGAGTAAGGACAGTGATTGCGTTTGCGTGAGGTGTGCTTCGCTGTGTGGTTCGCATCCATCCTCTGCATTGTAGCCACCTCTGAGGTAGGAAGAGCAGGCAGGACTCAGTCGATTTTCCATGTGGGTAGACAGGCTCAGTGGTTAACTAAGCACCGGTCAGTTAGGAATCCAGAGCCTCCACTGCTCTTCGGCCTCTGACATGCTTGGCCACGCTGCTCTGGTTCTGTGCACGCTGCCTGCCTTCTTTGCTGATGGTTTTGGTGGCCTGCTTGGTCTTCTTCCCTCTCTCGCATCTGACTTAGCCCAGGTCCATATCATGGTTTGTTTTCTCCTTTGGGCTTTGGTAGTCACATCTGAATATGCAGGAACCCCAGGCTGTCCCTTGGAGACATTTAAAATAACAAACTTCAACTGAGTAAATGTAAAGATCTTGGACTTTATTTACCAATTCATGAATCAGGTAGGATCCCATCTCTGAAATAGAAAGGAATTCTGAGGAGCTGTGTGGAATGACAGGCTTTCACAGGCAGAAGCAGGTGGGCCAGGAAGCTACAGCAGTGTTTCAGGTACCGCTCACCTTTCCTTAGAGGTCAGGATGGCAGGCAGGTTTTTTCAGGCAGATTGCCTCACTGGGGTTGACCAGGAAACTCCCCATTGACTGGTTTAAGACTCCATTCCTGGAGAGGCTGACACTGTAAGTAGGTTAGGTGTTAAATCTTGGTTTACTGACCCGGGGCTTAGCACATGTGACTTCATTTCGACCTGTTGTATTTAACATGGGTGGTGGAGAAACCAGGAGGTTAGGGCACTGGCCTCATGTCTCAGCTGATGGCTTCTCACCCCCATAGAGTCAGATTTAACTGGTGTGGGGTGCAGCAGGGCATCAGGAATTATGTTGCATTGATTGTTGCACACACAAGGTGACCTGGCGTTGTGTCACCTATTTTCTTCTATAGGCAAAAAAATTATACAGCAGGTTAGCTTAATACTCACAGCATTGCTGCACAATTAGAACTTTTTAGCAGCCGTGTTTGGTAGGTTTTATTCAGTCATTTTACAGGTGAGGAAACCAAGGTTTGGCAAAGTTAAATAAGGTGCCAAAGTGAAAGAGTGTTTGAGAGTCAGGTTTAGAACCCAGATTCCTGAAGCCCAGTGCTTCCACCCCACAATTATTAAAGCAGTCTGCTTGGCGACATCGGCTGCTGTGCTTGGTGAAAAAGCAACAATACGTTAGACCACGATTGCATTTTGTTCCACTCTGACTCAAATGAAAGTCTTTGAGGAAAAAGTCCTGCAATTTAGTATTTTGAAGCATGTCTTTCTCCTAGCTGGTATATTTGGCTGGTAGTATAATAAAAGGAATCAATTTTCTTTTTACAGGATATTTATATAATTTTTTTTTCCAAAAGCTGTCACTGAGAACATTTTTCTAAAACAGATAAATCTGGAAGGAGGGTTGCAATGATGGAGTGGGTAAGAGCAGAGGACACTCATTTCTTTATGTTTCATGGTACTGCAGTACTAAACAGGAATATTTCAGGGCATTCAATAGTTGGTCCAATGTCTGAACACAGGAAACAAAAGGAAGTATGAATAAGTGTTCTTATGTTCTCAATATTTATATTTATATCACTCCTCTTAAACGTCCACTTTTAAGAATATGTTGTTTGTGTGTTTTGGAGAAGCACATTGAAGAAGTTTGGTCATATGCACAATCTTTTTTCCTCCTTTTGTGTCTCAGAAGAGACAGAGGTCCCTGTGCCTTGGTCCTGGAGTCAGAGCCACAGCTGTGGGTCTGCAGGAAGAGCCAAGCTTCGTTTCTGTTTTTGGAGTTAACATCTGCCAAGTTAACTGATATTTATAGAAAAAACACATCTGCATTTAAAATTTGAAAATGTATATAATAAACCAAAAAAAAAAAAAGAATTCTCACCCAAGGATAGGTTTACTGATTTGAGAGAGAGGAAGAGAAAGAAGCATTGATCAGTTGCCTCCTATATGCGCCTTGACTGGGGATTGAACCTGCAACCTAGGTATGTGGGCTGACCAGGATTTGAACCCACAACCTTTTTGGTGCATGGAACAACACTCCAACCAACTGACCCACTTGGCTAGGGCATAATAAATTTTGAAGCATTAATTTTATTTTAGTCCTTGAGTTCAAGAATAGTATCTTTTTTCTTTATTTCAACTCTATTCATTCCTTGACTGCTTATTCCTTCATTCATCCAAGTGCTTGGCTGTAAGGAAGGACTGCTGGGTATTGTGGATATATAAAAGGTGGGCACTGTCTTCCCTCAGGAAGCAGCTAGACTGGTGGGAAAGACAAATATGTCGACCAACAGTAAACAGAATGTGGAGACTGCTGTGGTGTGTTAAGGAATATTTCACAGACTTGTTTGACTAGGAGGTGTCTGGGAAGGCCTCCTGGATGAGGATACATCTTTAAGGGCCGTGAAGGAAAAGTGAGAGGGAGGAAAAAGGATAATCCAGGCAGAGGGACCAGCATGATGGGGGTCTTTGTGAGTCCTGAAAGGAGGAGTTCTTTGGAATGGGTTGGGGAGCTTGAGTGACTAGTGCCCTGTTTGGAGAGTGCTATTTGTATGGATTCCCTAAATGTGTTGGCTGGCCCATTGTGTTCTAATGGGAGGATGTAGCTGAAATCAAGTTAGGGGGCTGGCTTTGCTCTCAGCCATTCTCTGTGGCTTTGAAATATTGATTCTTGCTTAATTCCTGTAACCTTTCACAATGCTGACTAGTAGCAACTTTGAGTGAGTCACCTAACCCCGTGGGGCCTCAGTTTCTCTATGTGAGGGCAGGTCCTGTGCTAGGTCTCTTCCTGTCTTCTGAGTGCATCCTCTTTCTGTCAAGGGCTCCATTTCCCCGAGCCTCATCTTGGCTCTCCAGCCCTTCACCATCTTGGCTCCAGTTGTCCTCCCTGCAGAGTATCCACAATTACCAGTGAAAGTGTCATCATCTTTAGTCTTGAGCAGCATTTAGTTATTTATGGTTTTGGGCTTGAATTTTCTAATGTTTGAAATTCTTCAGCTTTTCTCACCTGGGATCAGGCTTGCATGACAGAATTAAGCCTGATGCCCTGAGTGAATTAACTTCACTCCTGTGCTTCTGGAATGGTACCAATTATGAGCCTTCTTTAGGTTCATACTCAATAATGTGCATATTATCCCTGATAGCTGTTTTACCACAAACTGGATAATAGTTTTCATACTGTTTTGCTCCTTGCTTTTTGTCCCCACTTCACAGTGTTTCTCAGTGACTTTGGTGTTGCTGGGCTCAGACAAGAGGCCCCAGGTGAAGGGTAACAGTGGTAACCCAGAAGGCAGTCCCATTCTGGATTTTTGTCTGGAGTTGGGGACAGGTGAATTGGGCTTCATATGAGGACTAGCCGAGACCACCTAGCGAAGCATCATCTCAGAGCAGAAAGGCATTTAAGCTTCCTCACTGTATAGAGCAGTGATGGCGAACCTATGACACACGTGTCAGAGGTGACACGCGAACTCATTTTTTTGGTTGATTTTTCTTTGTTAAATGGCATTTAAATATATAAAATAAATATCAAAAATATAAGTCTTTGTTTTACTATGGTTGCAAATATCAAAAAATTTCTATATGTGACACGGCACCAGAGTTAAGTTAGGGTTTTTCAAAATGCTGACACGCTGAGCTCAAAAGGGTCGCCATCACTGGTATAGAGTCTCAGCTCCGCAGAGGTGAGGAGGGATCACTGACCAACTTGGGCAATGACTCTTAGGCCTGGCTGGTCATCAGCATCTAGGAGGTTAAATATACAGATTCCTGGTCCCCAGTCCTGGGGTTTTCACTTGGTGGGTGTGGGTTAAGCTCTTCAGATGCTTCTGTGGATCAGCAGGGCTTGGGAATCCAAATCTGGCCCCGTCGTCTTTTGTGTGCATCTTCATTCTCACCCCTGGCCCGGCATTTCCTGTGGTCCCTCCTCACTGGGCTGCGGCTCCACTCGCACCCCCGCCCCCCTAGAGTCTGTGCACAGCAGCTAGAGCAGTGGTTCTCAACCTTCCTAATGCCGTGACCCTTTAATACAGTTCCTCATGTTGTGGTAACCCCCTACCATAAAATTATTTTCGTTGCTACTTCATAACTATAATTTTGCTATTGTTATGAATCGTAGTGTAAATATCTGATATGCAGGATGTATTTTCATTGTTACAAATTGAACATAATTAAAGCATAGTGATTAATCACAAAAACAATATGTAATTATATATGTGTTTTCCGATGGTCTTAGGCGATGAAAGGGTCGTTCGACCCCAAAGGGGTCGCGACCCACAGGTTGAGAACCGCTGAGCTAGAGGGATCATTTGGAAACTTAAGTACGATTGTGTCGTTCCCCTCCTATACCCTAAGCCTTCCCGTGTTCATGGCTTCATATCACATTTTAGTTCCAGAGTCTTAGCCATTGAACCAAGGCCATTAAGGCCTGCCTCCTTTTCTGGCCTCATCTTCCACTTTGCATCCCCTCTCTCTTCTGCAGTCACACAGGCCTTCTTGCTCGTCCCCCAAACCTCTGGCTGGTTCCTGCTCCAGGGCCTGTGCACCTGCTGTTCTGTTTACCTGAAATGCTCTCCCCAGATCTTGCCTGGCCCTCAGCCCTATCTTGGTCAGGTCTTTGCTCCCACATTCCCTGTGGTGAGGTCTTTTCTGACTACTTGTCTCCCTGTCTCTGCCCTGGTCACCCTTTCATTTCTTTTCTTTCTCCCCCCCAAATATATTTCTTTATTGATTTCAGAGAGGAAGAGAAAAGGACAGAGAGATAGAAACATCAATGATGAGAGAGAATCATTGATCAGCTGCCTCCTGCTTACCCCCACCAGGGATCGAGCCTGCAACCCAGGCATGTGCCCTTGGCCGGAATCGAACCTGAGACCCTTCAGTCGGCAGGCTGATGCTCTATCCACTGAGCCAAGCCGGCTAGGGTGATATTTTTTTACTGTAGTTAGTAGTATCCAGAATGTTATTGTATTCATTTTTCCTAACCCCACTTCTGTGCAGATACCAGAAGGACTTTGTCTTTATCCTTTACCACTTTTTCCCTGCACCAAAAGCATTATCTGGCATGTCAACAATATTCACCGACTATTTGTGGACGGAATGAGTATACACATCTTCCCATACAGTGACCCAGCTAAGCATTTCTTAGCCTCTGACTAAACCTCCTTAGTGATGACTCCGCACATCTCAAGGCAACTCATTTGTATTGAGACAATTCTGATTGCTAGTCTATCTGCACTTCAGCTGGAAACAGAGAAAGTAGCTGTCTTCTTTCTTGCCCATCGCGCTCTGCTGGGGAATTGGGATGGTGGCTGCCACTTGTCAGTGTGCCCTACAGCGTGAATTTCAGGAGGGTTAGTGTGGTGGGCCCCATGCCTGCTGCCCAAAGCTTCCTTTGCTGAAGCTTGTTGTCCAGCTGCTGGGGTACTGTGGGCTTGGCCCTCACTGTCAGCCTCTCGCCAGGCAGCCCACAGTCCGTGACTGCTCATTGTGGGGGTATAAAGACCTGGTCATTTGTCCCAACCAGGGCATCTCTGAAGGGCTGCTATAGCTCCAGGACCACCTGCGGGGTCTGCCCAGGCTGTCTTTAGGCCTGCGCCGCAGCTGCCCAGTCCTGCTTCTGCCTCTCCCTCCCTCCAGGTGTTGAGCCATCCCAAGGGCACCTTAATGAGCACCCTGCATGCTAAACTCCCCCGATTGTCTGCCTCTCTGGGATCCCAACCTTAACAGCTGGCTCTTTGCCTAATGTTTTAGGTTTATTACACCCTCTCTAGACCAGGGAAGATCATAAAAGACTCAGCTTAATAGCTCCCTCCTGTTTTCTCAGGGGTCAGCGGAGGGTTTCACTTAGCATGGGGCACTCAGAGCATCTGAGCCTGACAGCACTGTTGTCCTTGGCTCATTCATTGTGGCCGCCCACGGTGGACTTCTCACTGGCTGCCCCTCCAGGTTGGCATTTGGATGTACCAGTGGGTCATGGTGCTGCTGACCTCTACCTGACTTCTGTGTGGTGAGGCACATTCTGAGGAGCCGAAAGGAAGTCAGGGTGATTGCCTGAAAAACCCACTCTAATTTTGTTCAGTATCTGTCTCCTCTGTTTTTTTTTTCCCCCTCAAAAAATGAGTTGTGGGTTTTATGGATACCAAGAGGAGCAACTAAGTGTAGTCAGCAGACCCAGGGTCTTTGAGGGCTCAGAACCAGCCATAGAGGGTATGGAAAACACGGCTTCAGGGGAACAGCTCTCCCTGAGCCTGTTTCCACACTTTAGCATAAGTGAGGTGGTATATTTATGGACCCTCCAGTACTCCACTGGGTGCTGAGGGTGTCATTGAAGACTCGGCTCAGTCACTCTCCGGGCTTGAGAAATGGAGGTCGGTACAAATGCATTTCAAGGGAACTGCCCTCTGGGTGCACACCCCTGGGTAAGAGATGGTGTCCTCCCCGGGGCTAGCAACCAACAGTAAAGGATGAGTAGGTCTCATGCAATATTTGGGATATAGTTATACTAAAAATTTATTTGTTTATCTGAAATTCAGATTTAATTGGGCGTCCTGTATTTTATCAGGAACCCTGATAAAAGAGAAGAAGAGAAGTGCTGTTGGGCCTAGCAGAGGGACCGAGCAAAACACTGAGCATCGGGGATCAGAGATGCTCCCCAAAGAGGGGAATCTGGACTGGCTTTGAATGTTGAGCACCATCTGCAGAGAGGCACAGCGGGGCAGCCACCAGGATACCCATGGTGGGGGCGGTGTGGAGTGCAGGTGGAGGTGCGGTCCTCTGTATGGCTGGGCAGTCAGGAGAGGAGGCCGATAAGCTAGCCCTCATTTTACATGCCATGTAAGGAGGCGGACTCAGCCCTAGAGCACCCAGGAGCCACCCAAAGTTTTAATTTAGGGTCTTTGAATTAACTAAATTTATTTTAACTATAAAAGTAATATGAAGTCATGCTACAATAAATCCCAGCAGTGAAATATTCACTTCACCCCCCCTCCCCCCGCTCCCCGCCCCGAGGTCCAGAGGTAACCACCGCTAATGCTTCCTCCTCATCCTTTCTGGAATGTTCCAAGATGTTCCGGGCATCGGGAAGCATGGATGTGCATGTTCTGACTCACTGTGTTTATTGCTCTGCAGACTGGGGCATGGACAGACTGTTTTGCTACTTGTTCTTTCTCCCACTCAACAGTGTTCCTTGGGCTTCTTCCCACGTAGTACGTGGGGCGGTCACCGTTCTTTTTTACATCAGAGTTTTTTATTTTTACTTTTGCTGTTGGGTGTCCTGCAATATGAACTCAGTTAAATATTGGTTCCTAGTATATAAGTTTTAAGGTGAATTTGGGGGGTGCTGATTGACTTCAGAGCTCGGGGTGAATAAGCCCATCTCTAGGATCTTCCAAGCTAATGGCTCAGTTAGGAGAATCAGCACCGTCCAGTCAGGCTCTTTATTATGGAGTGGCCACGATACCACCAGTGAGCAAGTGGAACCAGTTAGAATTGCTGGATAATTTAAAAGCATTTAAAAATATTTGAATTAGTATAGGGTTGTGTGTTTTTTTTTTCTAATAAGCTTTCTCCTACTCACATATCTGAGAGTTAATATAATTTTTATCTCTTTTTCTGATTGGATATTTTAAGTCTTTTTCTTTCCTTCCTACCTCGCTCCACCCCAATATTGATCTTTAACTCCATATACTTACTCCAGCTGGTTCATTTATGACATCTTATGATCTAGTTCGCAGACCTTTCAAATAAATTACTTATTTGTATGAAGGGACCATAATTGACTTTTCGGTTGAGAAACCCAATTCACTAAAGTGGCCAGGGAGAGACATAGTTCATTTTGCTCTATTATCAAATCAATGTTCAAATAGTATTTTAGGATTATTTATTTTCCTCAATATGAGAAAAATGTCAAGATTTATTTCCCATGTTTCTTAAATGTCAGAGGAAATTGACCCGAGCCAGGGGAACTCTCAGTGCCTGGTGTTTTATGGTTTTCAGCTGAAGGATTGAGACAAAGCACTGAGCGAGATTGCGAATGTTGCCCCCTTGTGCTTGGTGGAGTGTGAAGGAATCTGGGTTCTTCTCTGGGATTCTCTAGATCAGTGGTTCTCAACCTTCCTAATGCCGCGACCCTTTAATACAGTTCCTCATGTTGTGGTGACCCCAATTTCATTGTTACAAATTGAACATAATTAAACCATAGTCATTAATCACAAAAACAACATGTAATTATATATGTGTTTTCCGATGGTCTTAGGCCAGTGATGGCGAACCTATGACACGCGTGTCAGAGGTGACATGCGAACTCATTTTTTTGGTTGATTTTTCTTTGTTAAATGGCATTTAAATATATAAAATAAATATCAAAAATATAAATCTTTGTTTTACTATGGTTGCAAATATCAAAAAATTTCTATATGTGACACGGCACCAGAGTTAAATTAGGGTTTTTCATAATGCTGACACGCCGAGCTCAAAAGGTTCGCCATCACTGTCTTAGGCGACCCCTGTGAAAGGGTCGTTCGACCCCCAAAGGGGTCGCGACCCACAGGTTGAGAACTGCTGCTGTAGAGTGTGGGAAAGCAAGAACAAAGGATGCTGAGGGAACTAGTAAGAGACATGGCATTAAGCAGAAGATGCACGTGGTGAAGAGTCGGCTGGGGTAGAACCATTCATTTAGCCTTTCAGTCAGTCCATCACATGCAACACCATTTCATGAGCACCTCGAAGTTGCAGGTACTGTGCCAGGGTCTGGGGATGTAAACCCAAGCTGGCAGAGTTCTTACTCTTGAGACGTTCACAGTCGGGGGGGTGAACAAGCAGGTGGGCCATCTAATGAGGGGATGGGGCAGGGGGCTTGCAAAGGCTCTCTAAGGGTGTGGGGTCTCCGCTGAGTCTGGAGGGATGGCTGGGAGTTGGCCAGGAGAGGAGCTAGGACAGACACAGTGTTGACCGTCAGATTACGAAGGACTTTGTATACCGCAGAGAGTTGGATTTAATCCTGTAGCCTTTGAGAAATCACTGAAGACGTTTAAAGCACGGAAGACTCATGGTAAGAGTGGAGTGTGGATGGGAGGGGCAAGGCTGGAGGAAAGAGACTAGGGAGGGGTGATGGTGGCCTGACATGAGACAGTAGCTATGGAGTGGGGAGATGTGGCTGAGGTTGGTAAATAGGGGGTAGATTGGGCAAGACTAAATAACTGAAAGTTTTGTGGGGGTGAGGGAGCAGGAGGTAAGGCTGTTGGATGGGCCCTGAAGTCATCTGGGGTGAAGGGGAGGCCGTGAGCAGTCAACAGTCTCGGGTGGGTCAGGGGGCTGAGCAGGATTGGTCAGTAGGGTGTGGAGGGAATGAACGGCCTGGAGCTTTTCTTCTTCCCTTCCTCTCTGAAATATGTGAAAGTTCGACAACCCTCCTGCAATCTATAAGGGATGAATGCACTAAAGGGTTAGTTTTAATAACTCCAACCTTCATAACTGCTTTATGGAGATTGCATTGGCTTTTCCATAAGTATTTTCATGAACTAGAGTGAGATTTGCTCTCTATGGCTAAAATTCTAGCTAGCATCTTTTTATAAATATTGTGCTGCGATATTATATTTGGAGTAAAGATACATCTTTTAGTTTTTTCTGCTTAAGAAGAAAATAATATAGGACATTGCTATTTGTGAGATTTCCTTTCTGGAACGGATGGCCTCTATCTAATCTTGATGGCCTGTGATTACTTTTAAAATGACTTCAAGCTGTTAGCAGCCTGACACTGATATGGGGAACAGTCTGGGTGGAAAAGGCTGAAGCCGACAGCTGGGCAGAGTGCTGAGAATGGGGGAGCCTGGATGTGATGGCCCTCAGGTGACGACTTAGATCCGATATATCGAGCATTTGTTACTCTTGGTCAGAAGCTAATGTACAATTTATGAGCAAAGGGTGAAAACGGTGTCAGCTGACTTAGGTTGTATGCATATCCTCCCATGCAATTTAAAAAGTAACTTTAAAGGTCAAAGTACAAAGTTGGCGAGTTTCCCAGTGTACAAAGTACAGACATTGTGGAGTTTACTTGATGAGAGTAAATGTAAGACCAGTTATCACTCTGTCATATTAATACCGTGTCAGAGCAGTGCTTTTCACACCCGTGTTCACTGGAATCTCCTGGGACTCTTGTTACAGTGCAGATCCGAGGTGGGGGCTGAGATCCCTCATTCCTAACAAGTTCCCCAGGGCTGTGCTGCTGCTGGGTCCTGGGCTACTTTTTGACTGATAAGGGTCTGAGCCAGGGTGCCTATCTGTTGGGGCACGGAGCTATTATTATTGAGAAACTGAGGAAAACTAGGGATCCTCAAGAACAGTGAACCTGTCACCATCCCCTTTCCCCACCACCACATCTGGATCATACAACGTCAAGGAGGTGGTGAAACCTTTGAAACCCACCTCACATCTTCAGTTTTGATTTCAGGAGTGCAAATAGAAAGATGCTCTCATTACATAGTGGTCTGTCAGTCAGTATCTTTCCTAGTATTTTTATAGAATGGATGTTACTTTAAAACTAGGAAAGTGCTTTTGTGCTGACCTACAGGTTAGAATAAATGATAGCATGGAAAGCCCTGTAAGGCTCTGAACTGGGCCTTATAGGTATAAGGCTCTGAGCTGGGGCATTACTTAACCTCTGGCTTCCAGCCCAGGCAGCAGACATGGTAGCAGCTGCATTGCTTCGTGTTTTAGAAACAAGAATTGACAAGTGCTGTGGTCACCTATCGGGGTTACTTCTAATCTTAGACCCCTGGATAATGCTGTACCTCCACAGGTTCTGTACCTCCATAATTCTGTACCTCCACAGGGGTTTTGAAATTAGAGATCTAGACAAATTAGGTTAGCAAGTGGCTGAGAAACAAATGAGTCATGTAGGAATGGGAAGAATTTAGATGTGGTGGCTTGGTAATAACCTCACCCATGCAGTTCTCTTGCTGGGTAGGATATACTAGTACTTTCCGCAGTAGAATGCTGCAGGAAAGGGGCTAGTTTGTGAAATATTTGCTTATCATGGGGTGTCCCTGGAGGGCAGGAGTGGAAGCACCTTGTACATGGGAGGGGTTTCATTTGTATGTCTTTAAAGCCATTGTTCGCTTCATATAGCCACCCTTCTTCACACTGGATTGGAACAGTCAAATGGGTTCTCTGTGAACCCACTGTAGTGTCTGAGTGGTGTTTACAACATGTTCTGTGCCTGTTCATCTGGAGGTGGCCAGGATGCCACCAGCACCTGTTTCCTCCAGCCCTGGGTTATTTGGAAGTAAATCCCAGACATCATATCATTTTTATTTGTGAATATTTCAGTAAGTATCTCTAAAAGATTAAGACTTTCAAGAAATCATCATATTTAAAATAGTAATAGTAATTCCTTAATATCATCAAATATCTGGTCAGTGTTAACATTCTCTACATGTAATTTCAAACACCCTTTTCTGTTTGAATTGAGATCCAATTGGCTATGTCTTTAATGTCTTTTTAAATAGATTACTATTCCATCTTTATATTCCTTGCAACTTGTTATTGTTGTTGAGTAAATGAGTTCATTTATCTGTCAGCTTTCCCAGAAGCTGGATTGTGCTGATTGCCCCCTGGCACTGTTGGTGGTGTTCCCCCTGCCCCCCAAATTTCCGGGTGGTTCCCAAGGGAGGAGAATAACTGTTGGTGGTGTTCCCCCTGCCCCCCGAATTTCCTGGTGGTTCCCAAGGGAAGAGACTACTGGGCAGGAATGCTGGTCCTTCAGTCAGCACCAACAGCATGTCTGATGAGCTCCTAGAGCAGTGGTTCTCAACCTTCCTAATGCTGCGACCCTTTAATACAGTTCCTCATGTTGTGGTGACCCCCAATTTCATTGTTACAAATTGAACATAATTAAAGCATAGTGATTAATCACAAAAACAATATGTAATTATATATGTGTCTTCCAATGGTCTTAGGCGACCCATGTGAAAGGGTCGTTCGACCCCCAAAGGGGTCGAGACCCACAGGTTGAGAACCGCTGTCCTAGAGGGTGCAGTTAGCAGCCATTGATGGTCGCTCCCCGGTGCCATTAATTCACCAGGGGTTGCAAAATGGTGATATTCCAGTGTTTTCATTCCATCTTCATTTATTAGCTGGAAATCTTGAAAAAAGGAACTTCTCCTCAACAACTATAACAGTTGTTTGGTTACTCTGGCGTGCAGATTGTTCAGGAAATGCCAGGGAAATGCTTGATTCTTTCCCTTTATCTTCTAGCTTTCAAAATAATGAGGTGATTCTTTTGATCTTCCAAAGGGGGCCATTTCTGTTTTTATTTCTCAATTATGACTTCACGAACTTACGCATATTCTGTGTCTTTCTCTTGCAGTTATTCTTCTTCTTGCCGCTCAACTTTGGCCAGTAGGAACTTACTCAAGTTGACTCCTGGGTCCTTTCGACATGGCCTTTGTATCAGTTAGCTCTTACTGTGTAACAAACTACCCCAAATGTAGGGGCTTAGCCGAAACCGGTTTGGCTCAGTGGATAGAGCGTCGGCCTGCAGACTGAAGGGTCCCAGGTTCGATTCCGGTCAAGGGCATGTACCTGGGTTGTGGGCACATCCCCAGTGGGAGATGTGCAGGAGGCAGCTGATCGATGTTTCTCTCTCATCGATGTTTCTAACTCTCTATCTCTCTCCCTTCCTCTCTGTAAAAAATCAATAAAATATATAAAAAAAAATGTAGGGGCTTACAACACTATTATCTAACAGTTTCTGTAGGTCAAGAGTCTGGCGTCTCTCAAGACTGCACTCTAAGGTGCCAGCCTGCTCCACAGTCACCTCCTGGTGTGGCTGGGGTGGGGCCCTTGCACGCTCACTGCGTGGCTGCTGGCAACCCTCAGTTCCTCCGTACACGGGCAGCTGGCCTTCCCCATTGCCAGGGCTCTATCAGTTTTAGATAAAGTTCATGCTAGTTTCTTTCCATTCAGATTTAGGATGATGGAGTTTTTACTTAACCTCATGAATATTATGTTTGTATCTCTTTCTTTCTCAGTGGCACTGACATAATTGCTCATGTATTATCCCATAATACACAAACAAATCTCAGAATGATGATACTTACTTCCCCACCAAAAATATGATTACTGAAAATGCTTTAATATTTTTTTTATAGTTCCTTCTCTCCTTTTGCTATGTCCCACTACATTCTACAGTCAAATTCCTCCATACAGTCATAATTAAAATTGTTTGTTACTGTGCAGTGCACAGTTAGGTTTATTTGCTTCAACTTATAAGTTTCCGTTTTAGGTTATTTTAAAATACAACTTTGGGAAGCATTTTTCTCAGTCTGTTGAGATCTTGCTTCCTGGCATATCTTCTGTTTGGCTCAAATAAACTCTAATAAACCCTTATAAAATTAAAAAAAGTATAAGATTTCCTTTTATTTTTGTCATTCTAAAGATGATTTAGAGATAAAGGTGTATTTTCGTTATTGTTGTTTTAGAAATCTAGCTTTTATCACTGCCCCTTCCACTATATTTTCTTCTTTTCCCATAGGTAGCTTTTATTAAAACATTTTTATTAATTGATTGAGTTTTAGAGAGAAAGAGATGAAGAGAGGAAGGGAGAGGGAGAGGAATATGGAGAGGGAGAAGGAGAGGTAGGTAGCTTTTTGAAAAATAATTAGATTATCCTTCTTATCTTTAAATATAAGAGGTAGTATTCTTGTATATTTTTCTCCATCTTGCATTCCCTACTCAGCAATAAATTGATTCTGGCTTTCACTCCATAGCATTGTATAGAGCTCTTCATTTCTTTTTCAATGATGTAACACTCTGTTGTGTAGGTATGGACATTTATTCTAGGGACCTATACTTTTTCAGGCATTCTCTTGACTTCCTCTTCTGAATGGATATAGGAAGAAGGTGGGAAGTAGGGGCAGTGCGCTGGCTACTTCTAGAAGTAGCACCTGGTTGTGACCACTCACTCTACTTTTCTTCTTAGCTTTCATCTTGGATGGGGGGATAAAGTGTCTTTCTTTTTGTAACAGTTGAGTGGGCTGCTTTTTTCATGATTCACAGGCCTCTATAGTTTCTGTCATTTCATTTTCACTCCTTTTAACTTACAGTTAGACATTTTTCTAGGTTTGAACAACTCGCTGTTTGTCGGTCTTAGTTTTTGATGGTGGTATCTATTTTGTGTGTCTTCATGTTTATATTCGTAAGGATTTGGGAGGAGTGGTATCAGTGATTGTGCTTCCGATGCCATTTAAAAACAAACTCCTATATGTAAAAAGTAAGTAACACAGTTTTGTTTGTTTTTTAACAGTCTTTTCTCTCCTAACCAAACTGAATTTTTTGTGTTGTAGGGAAAAGGACTTGGAAGCCAAATTCATTATACAAATGGAGAAAAGCAAAACAACAATCACAAACTTAAAGGCAAGTAGCAACCTGCCCTTGCTCCCATTCCATGAGCCCCCGTGTCTGTTAAAATGACTTGTGGATAAATAAGACGCTTCTGCCATGTCCGCACTCCTTTCTCAGTTCAGTTAGGCATGTCAACTTGCTCTTGGCTTTGGGCTCCATCATGAAGCAAGAGGATTGATCCCGTTTCCTCTCCCATCCCTGGTTTCCTTTGATCTGAAAACCAGACCAAGCTCTCGCTCTGCCATGGGAGCTCATTGGCTTAGTCTAGACCCTGGCATATTTATCCTGTGGTGGATCCTTAGCCTGGCCATTGACTACATTTTGTGAATTATTAAATAAGCTTTGGCCCTTGATTTGTTTTTATTTTTAATGAAAAAAATGATGTTTATAAACATTGCAAGAGGAGCTGGTATTATTCAAAATTTAGGGGATGAAAAATAAAAACACTGAATTTTTTTTCTGAAAAAAGATTGAAAAAATAATTTTCTAAGATGGCAAGTCCTTCCTATTGCACTTAAAATGTCCTGTTTGTTTCGTTAATCAGTGATTTTGTTAAGTCCCTGAATACTTTTTACTTAGGGGGGACATAAGGGTGTAATATTAATCATAAGTCAGGAGCTTTATGGACTCATCCCCTTCCTCCTTTAGATACTCCTCGTAAACTTGCAGGTTTGCATTTCTGAGGCCTGCTGCTCCATGGTCAAGTGCAGGTCAGTCTCAGGTTGGATTTCTCTTAATTTGTGGCTCCAGGGACTGGACACTTTGAAATCTGATTTCAAAGTGGTGCAACTTGATCTCCAGTGATAGGAGCTAGGGAATGCTCCTGTCTTCCAGTGGGCCATGCCCTAGATAATTTGATAGGCCTCCTTTGAAGCTCTGGTGTCCCTTTGCCTGAGGCATTCTCCACTGGAATGTCTTTCTTCCTCCACTGACCCGAGTCCTTGTACCTTCTGCTCTGTCTGGCTCACACTTAGCTTTCCCTCCTTTGACCTCCCACACCTTCTCAGTTTCTGCCAGTCACCACTCGTCCCTTCCCTGCTGTTAGTTATCTTTGCTTGGCTTTGCTTCATGTATCTTTGGGTACTCACAGTGCTGTGGTAAAAGTTTAATCATTAAAAAATTGCATTTACTGAAACAAAGTGAGAGGCCTCCTTTCTTTGTGCAGAGTGGAGTCTATTTTCCTTGTTGACTCTGTTGCTTTTATGAGATTACAAGCATTTCCTCAACTGATGTAGCCAGAACATATGCCCAGACTTTTAGCATTTTAATAAGAAGAACCTTGACAATTTCTCTTTATAGTGTCTGAATTATGTTGGAAAAATAGGATGCTCATTGAATTTATTCAGCGTGTGTCCTGGAAGCTGTGTGAAGCTTCGGTATCATATGAAGATTTTTAAACATGGGTTTTGGTTCACTTTAGGTATGGACCAAGGTAGACAAGATATATGCAAACATTTGCAATAATATGATATGTCTTGGAGAGTCTAGGCCAGTGGTCGGCAAACTCATTAGTCAACAGAGCCAAATATCAACAGTACAACAATGGAAATTTCTTTTGAGAGCCAAATTTTTTAAACTTAAACTATATAGGTAGGTACATTGTTATTAACTTAATTAGGGTACTCCTAAGCTGGCCTTTGCTAAAAACGTCCTCAATCTGATTGAGGTACGTTTGCTGAGGTCGACCCCTTCCAACTCTCCCATCCACACTCGTCTTGTATACTTGTTTCGTCTATCTCCTTTCGTTCATCCTCTCTATATGTCCAAACCATTTCAACATACCTTTCTCAGTCCTCGACACTACATCTTCTTTCACTCCACAATGTTCCCTAAAATTAACTTAATAAACTTTACTTAAAGTTTTTTTTTTTTTTTTAAATATATTTTATTGATTTTTTACAGAGAGGAAGGGAGAGAGATAGAGAGTTAGAAACATCGATGAGAGAGAAACATCGATCAGCTGCCTCCTGCACATCTCCTACTGGGGATGTGCCCGCAACCCAGGTACGTGCCCTTGACCGGAATCGAACCCGGGACCTTTCAGTCCGCAGGCCGACGCTCTATCCACTGAGCCAAACCGGTTTCGGCTACTTAAAGTTTTAAGTCAACTTCGCACTGTATGTGCATGCCCGCACATGGTATTTTGTGGAAGAGCCACATTCAAGGGGCCAAAGAGACGCATGTGGCTCGTGAGCTGCGGTTTGCCGACCACTGGTCTAGGCTCTCAGAGGTGGGAGTGCCCAAGGGACGCTTCATGGAAGAGGAAGCCTCTGATCTGGAGTTTTCAGTGGGGCCACAAAATCACGCAACTCTAGGGAACTCCAGTCCCATGACTAGCACCCCCTGGAGTTATCAGCGCCCCCCCCCCCCCCCCCCGCCCCCGCCAACGCTGGTGGTTTCTGGTAGAGGGGACCGTGAAAAGCACTGAAGATGGGATAAAATAGAGTCTGGCTGGAGTGTTGGTTCATATAGAGTTATCATGATAAAACATCCAGGGAAGTAGCCTTGGGTCATATCATAGACTGACTCTGGATTTATTTCCATTTGGTGGGGGTGGGTGGCCCACAGTCAGGAGGAATTAAATGCTTCTTAGGATGTAAATATGAGAAATGGTGATCATTGTATATTTTTTACAAAGAAAAAAATTTAGATTATTTGTCAACTGACAGTGCTCGTCTTATATTATTATTATTATGATATCATATCTCTCTAGATACCTGAAGGAGGGTCTGGGGACTCAGGGAGAGAACGGACCAAGACCTTCACTTACGACTTTTCTTTTTATTCTGCTGATACAAAAAGTCCAGATTATGTTTCACAAGAAATGGTAAGAAATTTTCAGAATCCTTATTTTGGTTTATTTTTCACACTGACAAAAACATGCCTATTCTAAACCCCTTAAACATCTAATTTTTGAAAAATACAATTTATACAAAATAGGTCATTGCTAACTTAGCTTTTTGGTTGTTCTATATCTTAAGCCTGAGAATTCAATCCCCAAAAGGTTTATTTTTATGTATCTAAGCATGATGATCATAACTCTTGTTTCAAAGCTTTGACACTACTGATTGGAAGGAACTCTGTAAATAAAGCATTTTTGGGGAGACATTGATATGCTGCTAATCTTAGCAAATAAGCCATTTAGCCTTAAGTGTTGTGTGGGGCAGAGCTTTAAGAAGTAGACTTCAAACACAGGCCACATCTCCCTGCTGGAGCGGAACATTATAGGTTCTGGGAAGAAGGATTCTAGAAAGAAAGAACATATGTCCAAAATATTTATAGAACCTGGAGTAAAGCTGGAATTTGTCCAAGAAACCTCTCCTGTAGGCTTTTATAGCCTAAAATGTAGATATGACATGGGCAGAGAGAACAGAATCAAAGATCCTCCCAGGAGGCTGTCATAGCAACGTTTCATGGAACAGAAGAACAAGGGTATTTCCCTAGGTGGCCAAGGAGGGTGTTTGAGCTGAGTGGGGGTACAGCAGCACCAATGTGTGTGTGGGAGAACATGGGCTTCATGGCTGGGCCTCTTCTTGGCTTGTTAACTGCTTCAGGTCTTCACGTGTTTACTAGTAAACAAGGATAAGAATGTCATCGTGTCCTGGCTAGTAATTCATGTGACGGCATCTTGTCTGGTTTCTTGCAATTTGACGTGTGCATGTACCTGAATCATGGGCCTTGCCTGGGAGCATATCAGAAATGCAGAATCTCAGGACCTCTCTCAGCCCTCTGAATCCCAAACTGGGTTTTTGAGCATAATCCCCAGGTTATTTACATGCATCTTAACACTTGAGAAATTTAGTTGGCTTAGAAGTGGATTGGCTTTCTGGGGCAATGTAAATGTTGGAGGAAGATGGGTTGTGAACATAGATAAGTTGTTCAAAGGAGAGGACTGGAGTGATTGTATCCAGAAGATGTCGATTCAGCATCAGGGACATACAGAAAGGACAATGAGAATGGGAGCTGTAAAGAGAGATGAAGTGCCTGGATTGAAAGAGGCGCCAGAGAAAGATGAACTGATGCTGCTTGAGTTTGTATTGGTGTCAGAAACTGCTTGGTGCTCAAGTACACTGTCTCACTTAATCTTCACAAGAACCAAATGAGGTAAACTGTAGCTCCATTTTTCTTTGTCGAAGAGACCCAGTGAGCTCAAATAACTTGCTGGAGCCCATAGGCTGAGTCGACTTGACAGTAGTAGAGCTGAGATCCTCAGCTGGTATATAGGGGATAAGAGAAAAGGATTGGTGTGTTCTAAGTGAGAGATGACAGGGCAGCCCTGTTGAATGAATAAATGAATGAGTGAGTGAGTGACAATAACTTTGGTGTTTAGGTAATTGGATTAATCAGTGTTGGTAGCTAGGAGTCTGGTGAGGAAGTAAATGTTACAGATATTGGAATCCAGATTTTGGCTTTAATATAGCAATGAGAATGAAGTGACTGGTATGAGGGAATTTGTTAAGGGAAAATTGTCAGTTTATTCTATAGTCTTAAGCATGTCTTCAATAGAGGATGAATGAAGAGCCATGAAGGTCTCCACTTCTAACTTACCTAATGAGCAGCTATATATTCCTCTTATTTAACATGAATTTGAGGCCTTTTAGGGACAGAGAGTAGAGTGGTGTGCGACTTCATGCCTGGCACACTGGAGACACTCAGTAAACATTTGCTGACTGAAAGACCTCGTTTGCTGATGGTGGTTAAATTACAGGAACAGATGACATTTTCGTGTTCCTCAAGAATTAAGATTGGTGGTTTGCTCTTTTGGGAGATAAAAATAAATGCCTAGAATTTAAACATAGTTTTAGATTGTGAAAGCTTTCAGCTGATAAGGATAATTTTCATGGTTCAGGTGTGTGTGCAGTGTTCTTCTCAGATGCCTTGAGTTCTTTAACTCTCTGAAATAATCTGAGATTGTTCCATTAAATTACAAAACTAAAAAAACCTTGAAATATGTTAGTAAACACTATTTTCTAGTATAACCAGGTGTTAATAAAACCAGCATAGATGTAGGAAAATTCCTATTTTTAAAGAACTCTATTAGAAAAAGGTAATCTTGCCCTAGCCGGTTTGGCTCAGTGGATAGAGCGTCGGCCTGTGGACTCAAGGGTCCCAGGTTCGATTCCGGTCAAGGGCATGTACCTTGGTTGCGGGCACATCCCCAGTGGGGGGTGTGCAGGAGGCAGCTGGTCGATGTTTCTCTCTCATCAATGTTTCTAACTCTCTTTCCCTCTCCCTTCCTCTCTGTAAAAAAATCAATAAAATATATTTTTTAAAAAAGGTAATCTTCCCTCATCCCTATTTTTTTTGTTTTTGTTTTTGTTAACCCTCACCTGAAGATATTTTTTCATTGATTTTGTAGAGAGAGTGAAAGGCAGGGAGGGAGGGAAGGAAAGAGGGAGGGAGAGAGAAGCATTGATGTGAAAGAGACACATCAACTGGTTGCCTTCCTCAGGCACCCTGATCAGGGCTGGGGAATCGACCTGCAACCCAGATATACTGGTATGCCCTTGACTGGGAATCGATTCTGTGACCCTTTGGTGCAAGGGCCCACACTCTAAGCACTGAGCACACTGGCCAGGACTTCATCCCTAATTTTAATAGCTGTTGTTCTAAAAGTGGCTTCAATGTCAAATATTGACTAAAGTTTTCATGCTGCCACACTTGGCACAGGAATTGAGCTGACAGGTTGTATTCTTGCTATAAACAGGGGAAGATGCAAACTTAGCATGATGTTTATCATCTTAGTCTTCTTCCTTTCCCTTTTCCCTCCTCCTCTTCTGTCTCTTCTTCTCCTCCTTCTTCTTTCTTCCCCTTCCTCCTCCTCCTTTTTCTTCCACTTCTCTTCCCTCTCTTCCTCCTCCTTCTCTTCTGCTTCCTTCTTTTCTTTTCCTCCTCCTCCTCCTTTTTTTCATTTGAATATAAAGGTCTTTTGAAGGTTTGTAGATTTGAAGATATATATATATATATATATATATATATATATATATGATTCTACTGAGCCATAAGAATAGATGAAATACTGCCAATTGTGACAACATGGATGGATCTTGAGAATATCATGCTAAGTGAAATAAGTTAGATAGAAAAAGTTAAGAACCATATGATTTATTAATATGTGGAATATAAAATTGAATACAACAAATGAACAAAAAAGAAAAACAAACAAAAACTCATTGACACAGATAACAGTCTGGTGGTTATCAGAGGGAAGGGTGTTAGGGGTTAGTAAAGGGTATTGAGGGTCAAATATGTGGTGATGGAAGATTTGACTTTGGGTGGTAAACACACAATGTAATATACAGATGATGTATCATAAAATTATACACTTGAAACCTATGTAATTTTATTAACGAATGTCACCCCAACAAATTTAATAAAAAAAAGAAAGACATCTCGCCCTGGCCCAATGACTCAGTTGATTGGACATTGTCCAGTACACCAAAAAGACACAGGCTTAATTCCTGGTCAGGGCACCTACCTAGGTTGTGGTTGATCCCTGGTCAAGGCGCATATGGAGACAATCAATCCATGTTTCTCACATTGTTGTTTCTTTCCCTCTCCCTTCCTCTTTCTCTAAAATCAGTAAAAACATACCCTTGGGTGAAGATTAAAAACAATAAAAATAAAATAAAAAAAGACATCTTGAGAAAATATATTATGCAAATTATTCTGGTTCCAGTCAAGTTTCCCTAATGTTAAACAAATACCAAGATGACCAAATTCATTTTAGATTCAGGGAAAAAAAAATCAGTGAGCTATTTAAAGCTAAACTCATGTAAATTAAAGTCCATTAAATAAGGTCTAATTTTCTTAATGATTCTTCAAAACTCCAGAGGGAGGCTTTGATCTCACACAACCTGTTCCTTGTTTCACCTCTGGAGAAACTTGAAACCTAAAATCTCCCAGTTGACAAGCCCGGTGGAAGTCTTTTGTTTTAACAGTGCCCTCTTGTGGGCAATTTCCCTAAAGTGAGGTCCTGTGATGAGTTGGATTACTCTGGCAATCAGCTTGTAAAGTCTACTCAGTCAAGGAACAAGGTGGCTTTTGGATAACCTGGCCAAATGAGGCTCTCAGTGGGGTCGATGCCAGTAGGGAAAGCAGTCTCTTAAAGCAGCCCTTCCCTCCCCACCCTGCGTGGTAGATGATGGTAAATAACTCCTTTGTGGGAGCTGCGATGAGTCCCTCTTTTCCTTGCCAAGGACCTGGGAGACGTGGGCAGTGTCTGGCTGCTTCTCTGGGTCCCAAGCCAACTTTGGGTGGGTTACTTGAGACTGAGCCAGGCCTGGGTCTCAGCGCCTCCAGATCTGCACTGTGTAGGCTCGTTGTGCAGTCATGTTCACCAGCTCCAACCCCGCCACCCCACCAGCTGTCAGAGAATCCCAGCTGAGTTAGCTTTGGGGAAAATAAAGTAGTAGCACAATGGTGGGTGTGGATTTTAACCCTAGGGAAGAATTTCGTTTGGATAACTTGAGTTTGGTTTAATAATGGTATTTTCCATGACTTAGTTTTAGCCCAGAGAAAAGTACGTGAGGAGCTCCTTCCTTTATTCTTTGGGAACTGTATGGAAGGCTGTTCTTCCTATCCATTGGCACTCTGTGAAGTAGTAAAGCTGATACATTCCTTTTGTTTAATCAGAGAGAATTGAAGAAAGATTGAGAGTTTTTCTTCATATTCCATATATTATGGTGAAAACCAGTGGGTGGTCTGGAGCCCCAGGCTCCCTGAGATTCCTGGCTTCTACTTTTTCACAGAAGTTGAGGGGGGTGGGTGGTGGAGGAGAATGG
Organism: Myotis lucifugus; assembly: GCF_000147115.1. Classification (NCBI taxonomy): domain Eukaryota; kingdom Metazoa; phylum Chordata; class Mammalia; order Chiroptera; family Vespertilionidae; genus Myotis; species Myotis lucifugus. Next base: position 6,617,506 of record NW_005871090.1, on the reverse strand, counting down.
GTAAAGGCATTTTCCAGGTAGGATAGGGGCCTTGTGGTTGGTGTCCAGGGTATGGGAAGAGGACCCATGGCTATGAGGCCTTTAGATGCAGCGGCTTTTAGGTTAGAAGGTCCAGGTTGCAAATCCTAACTCTGCCTCTCACTCTGAATGCCCCATGACCTAACCTCTGCCCCTGAAAAAGGGATCTAGCAACACTACTCACCCTGTAGTGTTTTTATGAGGCCGCATACATGAGCACAATGTGAGCTGCTATTAGAGTTGAGAGTTGAGTAGTCATCAGAATTTGAAAATAATAACAGAAAATATCAGTTCCTAAAAGCTGAAGTGGTAAGCATGAACTCAGAATGAATGAGACTGGTCATTTGTGGAAATGACTCGATTGAAATGATCATTTGTGAAACGACGGACAAGACTGAGAAAACAAAGTCCAAACAAAATGGCAGGAAATGGTGGCTGCAGCAAGCAGGAGTCCAGTTGGCTGTAATTTATCTCGGCCTTGGATGACAGGCCTTTGTTAGCCAGGATGGTTTCTGTGGAGCTGAGTTGGAGGTGGCCAGTGTGTATTAGCCCTTTCTAGGAGGGAGGTGTTCCACCGGAGGGCTCTGGCTCCCTGCAGGGGAGGTGATGGGTCTGGGCACTCCCAAGGGGTTGATGAGGCTCCCACCTTGGACTCTGATGGCCCCACAGAGCAGTGCCTCACTTTTTTCTGGCTCTGACGGGATCTGATCGCACTCCCTCCGTTGATATCTCTGCAGCGGCTGATGTGCATTTTTTTTAAAGCAGGGAGGTGCTTTATGTGCCCTTCGTGTGCTAATCCAGGAGGGTGGGGGGGCAACATGAGGGCTTGTGGGGATTTGGAGAGCTTTGCTTGGTCCACTTCCCAGGCAGGTGTAAGTAGGATGACCACACATCTTGACTTGCCTCATGTATATCAGTTTTCTGGGTGAAATATTTGTCCTTCACCCCAGAGCGTCCACTGCAGTTATATGGCGCAGCAGACACGACGGACACAGGCCCCACCCAGCTCGGCTTCATGTCCTCTCCATCGTGGGCAAACATCCAAGTAGAAAAAGGCATCTGGACTGACTCTGGGAAGCTTAGCCATTCTGCCTCATCCACCTTCAGACACTTGCTTTGATGAATAGCCGGACCCTTAAAATGATGACATTGATTTGGCATAGTTTGGGCATAACTTCTGGCTGCTGTGACTTTCAGGTTTTGAATATTTAGTTTCTGGAAGCTCTGATAGAATGAATAACTTTATAAGTTTATTTAATTCTGAAATGGTAAATCAGCATGCTTTTAAATTATCTTTGCTTCTGTATATGATTGTCACTTTGCCTTATTTACATTTTTTTACTTAAGGAGTTTTTTTTGTGTGTGTGAATCTAAGTAGGAAAAAGAATGGGGGTTGCTTTTTGCTTGCTTAAAAAACTTTCCTTTTCATTAAAAACTGGGGTACACATGTATATTGTTGTTAACTCTTCTGCAGTGATTTATTTATGTGGTGTAATCCTTCTGAGATAAAAGTAGCATTCAAGAATATTGTCAGCACTGAAGGGGCTTTTATTAAAATCCATGGTAATATCTTTTGTGTTTTTCTGGCTTTCAGGTTTTCAAAACCCTTGGCACAGATGTTGTGAAGTCTGCATTTGAAGGTTATAATGCTTGTGTCTTTGCATATGGACAGACTGGATCGGGAAAGTCATACACGATGATGGGAAACTCTGTACGTTGTTTACACTGTGGGAAGAACATTTTTCATTCTCTCTCTCTTTGGGCTGATAGAATTGTCTCTTTATCTGCTTGGTCTGTAATAACTTGCTTTTCATGTTCTGATCATTCTTCAGCAATAAGATAAAACTCAGTAATAAGTTGGACTAAATGTCCTTTCAGAGATTTTAAATTAGAAAGAGTTCTAAGTTTATAAGCATGAATAATGGATGCAAGCCTCAGTTCATTTTCCATTTTTAAAGGCTTTATAATCTTATCAAAAAAGTGTACTGGGCCCTTAAGTAATTTATTCTTCTTTTCTGCCAACAGAACAGTTTGAATAAAATTACTGAACTCTCTTCTTTTTAAAATTATTTAAAACATTTTCCCCCCAAGAAAAATGTAAAAAAAAAAAAATCTAACTCTTTGGTATAAAGGTACTATATAAATCAAACAAATACATAAAAAGGATTAGAATTATATAGTTTATATAGAGTGTATATGGTTATAAACACAGTATGTAGAGTTTAGTAGTTATGCTATATAAATTAACAAACATTAGAGTTATATTTGCCCCAAAATATGGAGGAGTAAAAACAACTAGGCATTATTGCAGGAACTTGATCTTGTCTGTGTTTTCTCCAGATCTAGTAGTGCCATGTTTTCCTTTTTTTATGTCCTGGTGAAAACTGTTCACTGACTCTCAGGCCTGTGGCCTGTTCTAGATGGAGATACTGGCAGAGGACCCCAGGCTCCTGCTGGCGGCACAGTGGTGCCTTTAGGACTAATGGTTGGGTGGTGCAAGGAAGTAGCAGTATAGTCAGGAGTCTGGGTCACTCCCTATGACAGTATTTCAGTACATGTGTCTTGGCTTCTGACTCCAGGCTTTTCCTTGACAAGATTAGTAGATGATGCTGTGAGGAGAGTCCCCAGTGCTGAAAAGCAGGGAAGAATAAATAGGGAGGAACAAACAGATGCATTTGCTTTCTATCATTAATTTCCTCTTCCTGCTCTCCTACTGTGCCTTTGGAAGAAACCTCATCTAAAAGTTAAATTTCCCTGGAGCTATTTTCTGTAAGTGAGACATTTATAAAGTGCTCACAAATTACAACTATTTGCTCTGACCTTACAGTTGAGTACTATTTGTGTATTTTTTAAAATTTATTTTGTAAAGTAAGAACTTACAATATGGTAAAAGTTTTATTTTTTTCTTGATAAGAATTGGTACTGATTTAATGGTATAAAGAAAAAAAATCTCTTACAGCTATGATCTCTTTTGTTTTTTTGTGTTTTGGGGGGTGGGGGATTGAGGGAAGATGGGGATGGACTTTGGAAGAAAACATTGAGGCTCTGAAGTTTCGTTTTCTAACAACATTTTGCCTCATCTTTCATATCGGCCTGATGTTCATCAGCTTGTTAATGCTAACTGAACATGAAAGTTATTGATCATGCCCTCATTGAATAAGTAATACACTGTATTAAGCTCTTCCTGTCTCGGAAGGCCCGTGTAGGGATTAGTGCATCAAAAGAATTTCAACTTCCTTGGTTATAGATCCGATTTTTAACATTTATTCTGTAGCTGTAGACCCTCTTGTTTTCTTATGTTTGTTTGCATGCCTTGATTTAACTGATTAACAGCTGCTAACCACATATTACCGTAATCTCAGTGCGTAGAAATTAGAAAGCTCAGTTCTCTTATTTCAGAGAGGAGGAAGCAGTTCTGGGGGGAAATGGTGTGACTTGGGCACCGGGTGGTAGGCTTCGGGGTGGCATGCGGACCCTTGAGTCTGAGTCCCCTCCAACAGTCTACACATATTCAGTCATCGGTTGCTTTTGTTTCAAGTGACAGCTGTTGCCCTTCCTCTTTCCCACTGCAGGGCGATTCTGGCTTAATCCCTCGGATATGTGAAGGGCTCTTCAGTCGGATAAGTGAAACCACCAGATGGGATGAAGCGTCTTTTCGAACTGAAGTCAGGTAGGGCCCGTGGCCTGAGTGCGTGGGAGCTTGGCTCTCCTTGCCTTTAGGCATCAGGAATGGATAACACCTCTGGGTTCTGAAGGGAGACTGCCTCTACCCTCTCCTGAACCATGGTAGTAGGACATCAACCTTAAAACTCGTTTACTTTCAGTGACTTTCTTGAGTACAATTTGTTTTAGGATGTGGGAGGCTGGTAGAAATAACCCAGATTGGTCAGAAACACTCATTTTTGGGTGTTTTGCTCAAATGGGGTGAGCTTTTGAGTTTTAAGTGTATACCCAGTTCACTTCCCTTATTCTTTTAGCTGAATATGGTTTGTGTTTTTCTTTATGTTGGTAGGTTCACTATAAATGTACTCTTTAAATAAGTCTGCATGATTGAGGTGTTTTTTCCTCCTTGAAATTAAACTTTTCTAAGAGCCAGTCTCTTTGGTGGTTTTGAGAACAGACGTAGCAGTCTAGAGTTCTCGCTGCTTGACCTCTCAGTAGCTCTATGGCCTTGGACAAGTTGTCTGAATCACTGTAAACCTCCATTGCCTAACCTATAAAATGAGGATAATTGTACCACTTACCTCTGGGTTGTTGTTGTGATTAAATGACATATTACACTTAATGTATTACCAGATGCATCGTTAGCACCCATAAGTGCATGTTGCTGCTATTACTGTTACTATAAATATCTGAAATAATTTTTCTGAATTCAGTTCTATTTAAAATTTTTAGCTACTTAGAGATTTATAATGAACGTGTGCGAGATCTACTTAGGCGGAAGTCATCCAAAACCTTCAATTTAAGAGTCCGGGAGCATCCAAAAGAAGGACCTTATGTTGAGGGTAAGAATGAATATTTCACAGCCCTATTCTTATTGGGAATTTGTTCAAAAATAATAGTTTCAAAGAAAAAAGTAGGATAATGGTGAGATATAAAAATTTTATTTATTTTTGGCAGTTTTTTATAGTAAAAATGCCATGCTGTTACTATACAATGTTTATTTAATGAATTTGTATTTCACTGGGCATTTCCTGGATTTCTGGGGCTTGCCAATAGATTTCCTCTGGCTTTAAGAACTCTCTGGCCCTAACCGGTTTGGCTCAGTGGATAGAGCGTCGGCCTGCGGACTCAAGGGTCCCAGGTTCGATTCCGGTCAAGGGCATGTATCTTGGTTGCAGGCACATCCTCAATAGGGGGTGTGCAGGAGGCAGCTGATCGATGTTTCTCTCTCATCGATGTTTCTAACTCTCTATCCCTCTCCCTTTCTCTCTGTGAAAAAACAATAAAATATATTAAAAAAAAAACTCTCTGGAAATTGTTTTCCAATGTTCTTAGGCAAGATGAGCAGCCCTATCACCTGTCTTTTTGAATGGCATTGCATTTTGGCAGTATATTTTTACTGACACCAATGCAGCATGACCATAAGGAGATTCTGAGACATCTTGCCTTTTGAGAAGGTCATTTACAGAGTTTCCTGTGCTGAGGTTCTCAGCATTGGTGTTCTGATAGGGGTCACGGTCAGTTGTGAGGAATGTCACCAGTATAGCTGGGTAAGGGGATGGCCCTTGCTATTTATTTAAAAAATTCTTTAAAAAATAGGTTGGATTTAATGCTTTTCTTATTAAAAAAAGGCTTTAACTTATTCTGAGTGAGGTAGCTGAGTGATGGCTGGCCTGTGGGAGTCACACACAGGGATGTGCTTTAGTGTGGCTGTCATCTTTCATGTGTGTCTTTTTGGAGGCAAGGCTGAGAACTGGTCATGGGTTTGAAGATGTTCCTGTTATGGTTATTAGTTTTATCTGCAGATATCATGTGCACCAATAGGACCCCATCTGCATTTTATTAAATTTCCTATTGAACTTTTGCCTTTTACGCCCAAAGTAAGGTGTGTGATTATGTATTTGTTTTGTGGAGTGTGAAATAGCTACTATTGTTAATAGATTTAGCCTCTTTGTGCTTCAGATTTTGTCTTTAATGTGTTATCAGATGTTAAAACATATTATAAAGCTGGTTTGTGAAGAGACAGAATAATCAAACAAGGCAAAACATCCAGAATTTTATGTAGGTACACATGGGGATTTAGTTTCTAATAAATTTTCTATTCAAACTTTGGGGGAGTATGGATTATTAAGTCAATTATTTCCAGAAATTTGGAGAAGGGAAGGCTTTAAAGAATTTTTACTTAGAACCCAGAAACCATGAAGTAAATGTGTTAAATTTGAAGTGATAAAAAAATAAAATTTTATAGTTGGCAGAAATACCATAAACAAAGTAAAAAGAAAATTCCAAAATGGGGAAAATATTTTCAATTCAAGTTTCTGACAAAGGACTAATTTTTCTACTATGTAAAGAGCTCCTATAAATCAACAAGGACAGGTCCAACAACCAAGTGGAAACATGAATGAAGGGTGTGAATAGCCTGTTCACAGAAATAGAAATACAGATGATTTTTAAGTAGGGGAAAGAATGCTCAGCCTCATTCATAGAGAAAAGCAAAATAAAAATTCTTCAAGATTACATTTGTTACCTGTCTTTGGCAGATGTAAGGAAGCCTGATATGACAGTGATGGGAGACACAGTTTTGTGCAACACTACTGCCAGGTGTAAATTGCCTTCTGTGGAGAACAATTTTTGCAGTATCTATCAAAATTTCAAATGTGCTTTGATCAAGCAATTTCACCTCTTAAGAATTTATTCTGCAGAAATATTTTCACATACTTGAAAAGACCTGTGTACAAAATTATTTGTAGCAGTATTATTTATAATTGGAAACAAAATGTGAACAACCTCTGTAATCTCAATAAGCAGCTGGTTCAATTGGTTATGGCATATACATACAGTCAAATACTCTCGAAGCTATAAAAATGATGAGCAAAAATAGATCCAGAAACATAGAAACATTGAACAGACCATCAAACCTCAGAAGAAGGCAGGTGAGGGTGGAGGAAGGGGTAAGAGATCAACCAAAGGACTCATATGCATTCATGTAAGCATAACCAATGGACACAGAGAGTAGGAGGTAGGGCGAGGGCATGTACTGGGGCTGGGAGTGGCCGGGGAGAGGTCAATGGGGGAAAAAGGAGACATATGTAATACTTTCAACAATAAAGAATTTAAATAAAAGAAAAAAAGAATGAGGCATCACCTTAACTGGTACAGAATATTCTTCATTATATTATTACATAGAAAAAAGCAGGATGCAGAACTATGTTTTTGGTATGCTGCCATTTGTGTGAAAGGGAAAATATGTTTTTAAAATATGTAAATGCTTGTATGTGTATGGGTTACTTCTAGAAGGGTATGGAGGAACTGATAACATTGGGTTGACTGACAGAAGGGGACATGAGTGATGGGTTATAGGATAGGGGTAGAAGGACACCCTTTACACAGTGTACCTTTTGTAGCATTTGACTTTGGAATTATATGAATGTTTCCAAGAAAATGAATAAGAAGTTTTTAAAGAGGATTTAAAAGAATACTTTTTGGTTTTGCCTGAATTTAGTGTTTACATTTCTCTTCTGGGTGCCATGACTGATGCTAATGAGGCTGATGATAATAGCAAACATTTATCCCTGTGTTAGGCATGCATTATTCAGACCAGATGACTGAGTCATGGTGGGCTATGTGACTTGGCCATAACCATGTAAGTCTACTCACAAGCAGCAGAGCTGGGACTTGATCCCGGGAGGCTCAGCTCCTGAATGTGTTATAAACTACCCCTCTATAGGAACAAGTAAGATCTGCCAACAACTGATTTGTCCAGTTGTGTTTTACTTTATAGAGGTGGATTTCCTATTCCATTTGCTATATATTAGGAAGATTGCTTCACCCCTTTTTTTTCAGATTTATCCAAACATTTAGTACAGAATTATGGTGATGTAGAAGAACTTATGGATGCAGGAAATATCAATCGTACCACCGCAGCGACTGGGATGAACGACGTCAGTAGCAGGTCTCATGCCATCTTCACCATCAAGTTCACTCAGGTAAGGCAGATTCGCCGACCGGCTGGCTGTATCCCTGAGGTCTTACCTGCTGATTAGCACCAGCTGAGGACCCATCCTTGTTGAACAGGAGCAGCAGCAGGCAGAGGTGACTGTCACGTTCCTGTTAGTTAGACTTGAGCATGTGCCCTGTGCTGAGTTTCTCGGTGGTTACAGTCACAGAAATTTGAAATGGCCTGATGTGTACTCTTAAAAAATAGTTAGCAGGCTTCTGCCCTGTTCAAGACACAAAAAGTCTTGCTTTGTGCTTAATTCAGCGAAAGTTTCATGTTGCAAGCTCTGTAGGAGATAATGGATTCCTAGTCAGACCAGCTGGAGGCCAATGTAAGTAACACATTGGGGTGCATTATCGCTTCACAGAGGTCACCCCGCAATGTTGATTATGGTTATTAGAATGATATTAAAGGACAAGGAACATTTTAAAGTATTAATGTAAGAATTCACTCTGATCAAGGGGTAGAGGGCATTTTGAATATGTTTGGAAATTATTGAAGGCAAATATTTTAACACCTAGGCTGGTAGAATAGATGAATGCAAAAATGTAGGGTCCTTTCAGGGCTTAATAAAATGTTAGGAGTTTGGGGATGTCTTGGCTTGTATTAGCCATTGAACACACCAGATACAAAAAGGTAGTATTTTCAGAGAGAAAACAAAAAAGACAAGAAAACATTCTCTTAGGTCAATTGATGAATTCTCCACATCTACCTTTTGCTGGACCTTTGCTTTTTACTTACTCCACTGGTTTTTCTCCTGCGTTCTACTTAATGCAGAGTAGGATCTGGCCATTCCCAATTTCTAAGAGGTTTACGTTTTCATCAAAACGTGGTGATTTCTTTTTAGCATTTTGGTTCAGACTATCAAGTGTAAGTTAAAAGTCTTTCAGAAAGTAAAATTTTGGTAAAATTCAGAATCAGGGGATACAGTATTTCAGTTGATCATGTTATAATTTATGAAACAAAATTTGAACATCAAATAATGACCAAATGACCTCTTACATAATTGTCAACATTTTTCCTATTTTGGAGAGCCACTGTGCTTGGAATGTTGAAGATTCTAGATGAAAACAAAACTAATTATTTGTTTACTTATATTTTTCTTTGTTGAGTGCCCCTCAGTGTCTAGGTTCCTATTCCACTACAGTCAGACTCAGTATGCCTTTGTTGAGAGACACTGAGTGATTTGAATAATGGAATAGTTCTTCAGAAGATTTAGGAGTCACATATGGTATTCAGTTTACTTTTGGAATTTTTATGAGAAGGCCAATGGAACAATCAAATAAAAAAACCCCCAAAACCTATGCTGAGAGATCATAGGAGTGGAAAATAATTAGCATTTGTATCATCAGCAACATCAGAGAAGTTTATGCTTCTTCAATTTTGCTTTTCTGTTTTGCTGCAGGCAAAATTTGATTCTGAAATGCCGTGTGAAACCGTGAGTAAGATCCACTTGGTCGATCTTGCTGGAAGTGAGCGCGCCGATGCCACTGGTGCCACGGGGGTCAGACTGAAGGAAGGGGGGAACATTAACAAGTCCCTCGTGACCCTGGGCAATGTCATTTCTGCCTTAGGTAGGTTTCCACTGTCTCCTGCCTCCTCTTATTCTTTGAGGTCCTGTGTTAGCCCAAAGCAATTATGTTTGTGTTGTAAACTGAGGCTATATCCTCAAAGTTTTCTGAAGCCAAATCAGAAGGAAAAATCTTCAATAATTGTCTTTCTTTTCTTTTTTTTTTTTTTTTTTGCCTCCTGCAGCTGATTTATCTCAGGATGCAGCCAACCCTTCTGCAAAGAAGAAGCAAGTTTTTGTGCCTTACAGGGATTCTGTTTTGACATGGTTGTTAAAAGATAGCCTCGGAGGAAACTCTAAAACTATCATGATTGCCAGTAAGAATTTAAGTTCTTTTCCTCAACATAGTGTTTCATGTGAATTAATTAGATATTTAAGTTTAAAGAGTCTCATTAGGAAAGAGCATCTTTTTATGTTGAAAAATGAATAGTTTTTCTATCATGCAGAAAACCACTAACTGTGACCTAGTCTGTAGTACCATATTACTCTTTCTCCCTCTTGCTGGCTCCATAAACTTGCCATGTTCATGGTTACGCAAGCTGGGATACGCGCAGAATAATTCTCAGCTTTTCTCTGCTTAAAGTACAAGATATAAACTTTTACTTCGCTAACTCATAGGAGAAAGTCATTATAGGGACGTAAAGTAAAAATAACCCAGGTCAATTGATAAATTCTCCACATCTTTACCATTTATTAGACCTTTGCTTTTTACTTAAAAATTGTAAAGCCATACATGTGGAATTTAATATTGAGAATTGAGAGGGAAAAGACCCAATAAATACAACAAATGATAATGACAACAGCAATATACTTTACTTCTGTTTTCACTAATTAACTGAAAGAAACAGAACAGAGAAAAATATACAAAGGGAAGATAACTCTTGAGGAGAACTTAAACCCTGTTTTCCTCCTAACCCTACTTTCCCCCTACTTTCTACCTCCTTTTCCCTTCCCCTTGTCTCTGTGTCTCCCCGACTCTGCCTGCCATGTATTAACTGGGCAGGGGATCTACTCTGGGGTGTGCACCCCAGATGCATTGTGTAGCCACCTAAGCCCTACATTTTGTGGAGGTGAGGAGGGTGCAATTAACCACAGCTTTATGAGGAAAAGAATGAACGGATACACTGACTCTTTCAAAAATTTCAGGCTCTGGATTTTTATAGGTGGTAGACTTGACCAGAACTTCAAAGAATATTTTAACTTCTGCTTAATATTGAGAAGTACAAATACAGTAGTCTCCCCTAATTGCTTTCTGCGTTTTCAGTTACTCATGGTCAACTTTGGTCTGAATATATTAAATGGAAAATCCCAGAAATGAACAATTTATAAGTTTTAAATTGTGTACCATTCTGAGTAGCAGTGACAAAATCTCTGCCATCTTGCTCAGTCCCACCCAAGATGTGATCATGCCTTTGTCTAGCATCTCCACCCTATATATGTCATTTAGTAGCCCTCTGAGTTATCATATCCACTGTCCTGGTATCACAGTGCTTGGGTTCAAGTAACCCTTATTTTACCTGATGCTGGCCCCAAAGTGTAAGAGTACCAGGGCTGGTAATTTGAATATGCCAGATAGACTTCATAAAGGGTTTCTTTTAAGTGAAAAGTGAAATTTCTCAGCTTCATAATAATAAAAAAAAAATCATATGCTGATGTTGTATCCATGGTGAGAATGAATCTTCTATCCATGAAATTGTGGAGAAAGCAAAGAAATTCATGCTACTTCTGCTGTCACACCTCAGACTTCATAGTTATGACCGCAGTGTGTGATAAGCGCTTAGTTAGGATGGGAAAGGCATACAGTTGTGGCTGGAAGACATGAGCAGAGAATGTGTTTCCACTGATGGCAACATGTTGCATCAGAAATCACCGAGCCTGTATACGGACTTGAGCAAGGTGTCCCCTGAGACAGGTGACACCAGCCATTTACTGCAAGTAAGGGACGGTTACACAGACTCAGGAGTAGGGTTGGACTGAAAAATATAAAAATGGCTGCAGAGGCTGTGTCTGCCCATAAAGCTGCCGCCACATTTCCAGATGAGGTGAAGGCGTTGGCCAGGGTTCGGTACTACCAGTGCTTTCAGGCACCCACTGGGAGGCTGGAACATGTCCCCCACCCCAGTGAAGAGGGGCCACTACTGTAGTCTTGAATTCCTCTTCATCCAATATATTTTTAAAAATATTTTTTTATTGGTTTCAGAGAGGAATGGAGAGGGAGAGAGAGATAGAAACATCAACTATGAGAGAGAATCATTGACCTGCTGCCCCCCACCAGGGGATCAAGCCTGCAACCCCAGCATGTGCCCTGACCAGGAATCGAACCATGACATTTTGGTCCATAGGTCAACATTCAAGCACCGAGCCACGCTAGCCAGGCATTTTTCCAATATTTTTTAAAAGAGAAAGCTCCCTAACCTACAGTGGAGGACCTCACATCTCATTTTAGAGTTGGTTCGGTGGCTGATTCTACACTTAAGAAGTGCCAAGTGACATTTAATTTAGTATAGTGAGTGCTTTTCCTATAAATCTTAGATAATTTTTAATATTCATTACTGTGGCAGGGAATATTTATTTAATGACCTGGGGTTAATCTGACTTTTAAATTACAAACCAACTTTGTGTTAAAGGAAACACGGAGTGCCGGCTAAATTATTTTTTGAATTCATTCTTCATAGCCATTTCACCTGCTGATGTCAATTATGGAGAAACCCTAAGTACTCTTCGCTATGCAAATAGAGCCAAAAATATCATCAACAAGCCTACCATTAATGAAGATGCCAACGTCAAACTCATCCGTGAGCTGCGAGCTGAAATAGCCAGACTGAAAACGCTGCACGCTGCTTGCTCAAGGAAATCAGGTCGGCTTTTTCTGAGATTTATGGATAATTTTCTTTGAGTAATGGCATCTATTTCTAGATCTTAATGAGATAATTATCTCACTTATTGTATTGATTTGAGTAAATAAGTGCTAAGTAAAGCTTGAATGAGTTAGCCAGTCTCTCCTTCACATCACTCTTCCATTGTCTTTACATTTATTCTGTGCTCCTTATGTAAGTAAGATTTTATCCACTAAATCTGAAATGATTAACTATCTAATCGTTATCAATTATGGATGGAAATTTAGCATGCAGTAGGATTAGCAGCATAATCTCCATTAGTGGAAGGAAATTGAGGTGCTTGGAGTTATATTTAAAATTCTATTTGTGCATTTTGTGACTTTAAAATGTATTGTAACAGAAGGAATGAAAGACTAGTTTGAACACCTTTCTGAGTTTTTGTTCTGTACTGTCCTTTGCAGAGGTGGTTATGGTGACACAGTGACATGTGTGACATACCTGTAGCCTGGCTGAGACGATATTCCTGGGGCCTTGTTTGATTGTTGGAACAGCCTCACTTCAGCATCTTTGCGGATTCCAGGGAAGGGGCCTTGTCCCTTTGTGTTTTTCACAGTGAATTTACTTATAATCTGCAGAGTTTACATTCATAGTTACATTCTTTTATTTAAAAAATGTATTTTTATTGATTTCAGAGAGGAGGGGAGAGGGAGAGAGAGAGATAGAAACATCAATGATGAGAGAGAATCATCGATCGGCTGCCTCCTGCACGCCCCACACTGGGGATTGAGCCCACAACCCAGGCATGTACCCTGGCTGGAAATTGACCATGACCTCCTGGTTCATAGGTTGATGCTCAACCACTGAGCCACACTGGCCAGGTCAGAGAGAGAGAGAGAGAGAGAGAGAGAGAGAGAGAGAGTGTGTGTGTGTGTGTGTGTGTGTGTGTGTGTTTGTGTATTTCATAGAGGAAGGGAGAGAGAGATAGAAACATCGATGATGAAAGAGAATCATTGGGATTGAGCCTGCAACCTGGGCATGTGCCCTTGACTGAATTGAACCCGGGACCCTTCAGTCCCCAAGCTGATGCTCTATCCTTCAGTCCCCAGGCTGATGCTCTATCCACTGAGCCAAACCATCCAGAGCAGGAGTTACATTCTTGATGAATAGTGTGAACTAGGTTCTTATAGGTCTAGACCAGGGGTGGGCAAACTTTTTGACTCGAGGGCCACAATGGGTTCTTAAACTGGACCGGAGGGCCGGAACAAAAGCATGGATGGAGTGTTTGTGTGAACTAATATAAATTCAAAGTAAACAAAAAGGGTACGGTCTTTTTTTTTTTTAGTTTTATTCATTTCAAACGGGCCGGATCCGGCCCGCGGGCCGTAGTTTGCCCACGGCTGGTCTAGACACTTGTAACAAACACTCCTAAAATCAAAAATAGCTTTTCAAAATGTTTGCATTAGATTGGAGTTAGAAATAAACAAAGATACATTTCTTCCCATTTTCCTAACCTATGAATAGATGTCAAGCATGTCACTAAATATTAGTTTTCTTTAAATGCCAAGTGCTCTCTCTAGAGCAGCTTCCTATCTAGGAATACTGTATATGGCCCGGGAAGCCCTTGACATCCCATTAGTGGTTTGACCTATGAAGATATTGACAGGATAAAAATCTTACTGAGTTTCCTGTTACCTGAAATACAACTGAAGTTCTTTCCCATAAGATGCTGGACAACAGTTGTGCAGGAATTACTCACTACACTTAAAAACATGTCCACATATATTTTACTTTTTGATGGGGAGCTATCCTGTGTGTGAAAGGAAGTTGTCAGAACAAATAGTCCAACTGTATGTGTTGTTATCAAGCAATATAACATACGACATGAACTCAATAGTTATTTTTACTTATACACCTTGTTATTGGGATCTTTTTCAGTGTTTTTAAAACATTATTTATCTGAAGTAAACATTTAAGTATGATTTTATGGGATCACCCAAATTATATGTGAAGGAAAGTATTTGGGAAATTCTTGTGCAACTTCTTTAGTTAACATTTTACTAAGTTATGAGAGTGAAGAAAAAGAAAGATTAGCCTTTTAAAATTAAACAAAGGAAATTTTTGAAAGCCTTATCATGTGGGCAGGAAAGCTCTAATTTACTAAAATTTTTACAAATTCTTCCTGGGGAATGTCTTATATTTTTTGGTCTTTTATTTTGATTTTTGCATGACTAAAGACTACTTTAATTAAAGAAGTATTTTTGTTGCTGTAGTCTTTGGGGTAAGAATGGAAAAGGTAGTTAAATCTATTTTATAACACACTGAAGATAAAATTCCTTGATAAACTTAATACATTAAAATAAAAACAGGAATCCAATTTAAAATAATTTATCACATTATGAAGCTCTATAAGTTGTGAGATAATATAGGCTTATTCTAGATTAATTAAATTTGTGATGCCTAATAAAATAAGCAGGTGTTCTTATGTGCCCATTAAAAATCTGTTTACATTTTTCTGATGACATTGCTCTATTTCCACATTCTTTTATTCTGAACTAGAGGCCCGTTGCACGAAGATTCGCACAATAGGCCTTCCTTCCCCTGGCTGCCGGCACCGGTTTTCCTCCGGCACCCAGGACCCAGGCCTTTGGTCCAAGCCTCGAGGCTTGGCTTCTCTGCTGTGGCCAAGCCTCTTCAGTCTTCAGTCTTCACTCCGGCCGGAGCCTTCAGTCTTTGCTCTGTGCCTGTGTATGCAAATTAACCGCCATCTTTGTTGGGTTAATTTGCATAGTCATTCTGATTGGCTGGTGGGCATAGCGGAGTGACACCAATTTGCATGTTTCTCTTTTATTGGTGTAGTAGATGCTGTCATGGTTCATTGAGAATGTTACTCAAATCAAAGTTTAATTTCTAGGGTTATTTTGGTACAGTTCAATAAAAATCAATTTCTTTTAATAATTGTATGTATTTGACAATCAAAATGCCATGTGAATAGAGTTTTAAAATCACAGTTTTAATAAAACAAAATATTTTGACTTATATTGGATTCACTTCTACATATAGATAAATATATATGTAGTCATTTATATATGTATGTGAACTCTTTATTGAAGTATTAGATGGGTGCAAAAATTACATAAATATAAGTATACAGATCAGTGAATTTTTACAGGATGAAATCACCCATCTAACCTGCACCTACATCAAGGAACAGAACATTATCAGCACCCCAGAAGTCCCCCTTAATGTTCCTTTCTAGGTATTATCCACTCTTCCCTTTAAGGGTAACCATATCCTGACTTCTAAAGGCATAGATTAGTCTTTAGTTTTGCCTATTTTTGTTCTTTACATATATGGAATTGTGCAGTATATATTCTTGACCTTACTTCCTTCACTCAATGTTGTATTTGTGAGATTCACCACTTTGGTGCATGGAGTTATAGAGCCATTTATTTTCATTTCTATATTGTATTCTATCATATGAATGTTTCCCAACTCATTTACAGGTTCTATTTTTGATGGACATTTGCGGAGTTTCTTTTTTGGTGCTATTATGCTGCTGTGGACTTTTTAGTGAACATGCAGATGCATTTCCTTTGAGTGTACATATGTCCAGTTTTAGTGGATGCCAATTTATACTCCACCATCAGTATATGAAAGTGCCAGGTGTAGTTCCTGCAGGTCCTTGTGAACACTCGGTACTGTCCATTTTCACTGTAACCATTCTGATGGATGCATAGTGGTATCACTGAATTATATTGGTTTGTACTTCTCAGAAGATTCATGAAATTGAGCATTTGGATATTTTGTATTTTCAAGTGTTCTCTTTTATTATATTTAAAGCATATTTTCAGACTTGTGCTTTGAATTTGGCAGAGAGAAAATGTCTCTTAATTCTTCTCTTGAATTTATCTGGAGGTAATAAGAAAATGAAACAATATAGAAATGAAATGAACAAAAGTCAAAAATAAAAAAAAAACACAATGAGAGAAGATGAAAGTAGGATGAAGTCCTCATTTTTGTAGCTGGAGACATCAATAAGGTTTATTTATTTATTTATTTTTTTAAATATATTTTACTGATTTTTTTACAGAGAGGAGGGGAGAGGGATAGAAAGCTAGAAACATCGATGAGAGAGAAACATCAATCAGCTGCCTCCTGCACACTCCCCACTGGGGATGTGCCCGCAACCAAGGTACATGCCCTTGACCGGAATCGAACCTGGGACCCTTGAGTCCGCAAGCCGACTCTCTATCCACTGAGCCAAACCGGTTAGGGCATTAAGGTTTAAATAGTAGATAGATAATAGAAATATCAGTATTAAGATAGATAACTCTTATGGTCACACAGGAAAGCTCAGTTATATGATGTTTGTAAGGATGGGCAAATATCTACCAGCTAATTCAAGGGATAAGTAAACAGTGTAAAAACAGCATTAAATGAGCTTCAAAAAGGCACTTTATCACAACAAAGAGTGCAATTCATAATTAAAATCAAGTATGATGTCAGCTTTCATAAAAGAAAAACAAAACTATAGGAAATAGCCACTTCTGAAGAGAAGACATAGAAATTGCCAATAAACATATGAAAAGATGTTCAAACTATCAGAGAAATGCAAATTAAAACCACAATGAGATACCAAGTCACACCTGTTAGAATGGCAATCATCAGTAAATCAATAAACAAATATTGGCGAAGAGGTGGGGAAAAGGAAACCTTAGTGCACTATTGGTGGGAATGCCAACTAGTTCAGCCAGTATGGAAAATAGAATGAAGGTTCATCAAAAAATTAAAAATGGAATTGCCTTATGGCCCAGCAGTTTCACTTCTGGTTATATATCCAAAGAAAGCAGAAACACTAATTTGAAAAAATATATGCACCCCTATATTTATTGCAGACTTATTTCCAATAGCCAAGATATGGAAGCAATGCAAGTGCCCATCAGTAGATGAGTGGATAAAAAATGTGGTACATATATACAATGGAATATTACCCGGCCATAAAAAAGAATGAAATCTTATCATTTGCGACAGCATGGATGGCCCTATAGAGTGTTAAGCTAAGTGAAATAAGTCAGTCAGAGAAAGACAAATCCCATGTAATTTCACTTATATGTGGAATCTAAAGAGCAAAATAAATGAACAAACAAAATAGAAACACACAGAAAGAACAGACTGATGGCTGCCAGAGGAAGGAGTGTTGGGGAGATGGTGAAAAAGGTGAAGAGATTTAAAACTATAAATCGGTAGTTACAAAATAGTCATAGGGATGTATAGTCCAGCATAGGGAATATAGTCAATAATATTGCAATAACTATGTATGGTGCCAGGTGGGTACTTGAAATATTGGGGGTAACACTTTGTAAAGTAAATGATTGTCTATCCACTATGCTATATACCTGCAGCTAATACAAAACAATATTGAATGTAAACTGATTGAAAAATAAAGTAAAAAATAATAATAATGAAACAAATAGAAAAAAACTGTAGGATATTGCAGGAGACAGAGCCATATACATATTTGTCACAGGGAACTTGTATTCCTCTTTCTCATTTTATGAGAGCTCATGTAGACAAAAATAAGTGAAGACAGCATGTTTACATTGCATAATGAAAATCTGCTGGAATCAGTACAAGCCAGGAAAAAGATTGCCAACTCATGCAACAAAAGACTACTTTTCTTATGAGAAGTGCTATTAAAAACTAGAAAGATTATGATCCAACAGAAAAGTGAATGGGAGAATATGAGCATAATTCATAGGGGAAAAGTTACAAATGGCCTCTAAACATCTGGAAGTATGCTCAATGTAATTTGAAATATAGCAATGCAAATATTAAGAATAGTGAAATAAATATGTATATGTAAATAGATACATAGTTATCAAGCTGTGCATTTTACTACATGTAAATTATACCTCAAGGTTCTTAAAAAACAAGGAGATGTCCTTTTCACCTCACATGGTCAGAAATCAAAACACTTGATTGGACAGTATATTGGCGAGGATTGGAGGCAAGAGTTTCTTGTGTATGTCGTTAGTAGAGTTGATATTGCTGAAGTTTTGATGTAGGATTACTCTTGATTTAACACATAAACTTAATATGAGTATTATTTAATCCTGAACACTTTTCCTCAGAAAAGACACTTTGCAAAGAATAAGTTAATTGTAAAAATTTTAGTTTTACCAAAGATTTCTTTTAGAAAGGACTTAGGTAGGTCTTTATTTATGTGTGCTTTAAAATAATTTTCCAAAAGTTATGGTGATCATAAATATATGGTGCATATATTTAATCAGTTATCATCTACTGAGTTGGTGGTGTGGTAGGAATGTTTTAGCTTTAATTGCAGATGAAACATTCTAACAGTGGAGTCTTTAAAATGAACCATGTTATAAAAGGGTTTACTAATTGTTTTAAAAATTGTCAACAGTATACAATGATGCAGTTGAATTATAATATCTGCCACTTGCATTTCTTCAATGAAAAATACTTGAGTATCATTTATGTGTAAGACGACATGGACATGTTACGTGCAGTGATATATTGAAGTAATGTGTTAGCAAAGCTTCTTTTCCTCCACTAAGGCTGAATTTGATCTGGAGTTAACTTGCTGGTTTTATTCTCTGTACACTGGATAAAAGTGGGATGCCAGCTGTATAACCAGGCAGCATCTCTAATGATAAAAATACCCCCTGCTTGGTGAAGTGCATCTGGATTAGGATGAACTCTATATAAGCTATAAATGTGCTGCTGAGAAGCCTTAGCTTTGGGTTGCCCTGAGAGCAGTGAATCTTATAATAGGTGTGTTCCTTGTGGGGACCCTGGAGGATATGCCTATGACATTGTTACAAGAGATGTTGGTTCCCCACACATGTCTCGACCCTGAAGAGGTCCAAAGACAGTACTCCTGGACAGCTGTGGGGACTACTGCAGAGAGCACATGATACCTTGCCCTTCCCTGCTGGCTGCTCTGCCTTCTGCTGAGTACGTAGATGCCAAGAGTGGCCCATGGTAGTCTTGTTAGTCTGAATGTTTAACTGAGCCTAGTAAGATCACCTCATGGGAATTATATTTGTTCAAATTGAAATTGAAAAGTAAATAATAATGAAAAAAATATTCAGCCTCTGAGGAAGACAGCTTGGCTATTAAAAAAATCGCACATATAGATGAGTCACAAATTTCCCCTTAGGAATTTATTCTGTTGATACAGCCATGCATACTGTAGGCAGTGAGTGTAGGGATAGTCATTGTAGCATTGCTGGTAGAGCAGAAGATTAGAAAAAACTGCATTTCCATTAATAGTAGAGCACTGACATAAATTATAGAATATCCATACAATTCCGCTCAGTGGTGGAATTGGAATTGTTAAAAAGAATGAAGTGGTTTTATTTGTACTGAATTTCCCCCAAGATATATTGTTGAGTGAAAAAGGCAATAATCAGAATAGTGTTTATGTTTCAAAATAAACAGCAAAAACATGCATGCATATGACCAGAATAATTGCAAGTTTACACAGCAAATTGGATGGAGGTGGTTGCCTGTGGGAAGGGGAGGGAGCAAGACCCCCTTTATTCTTTCTTATGGTATCTGAGGAAGCACCGTGTCCTACCTATCAGATGAGTTACAGTAGTTAAAGCCCCTGTGTGCCCCACCCCAACCCAACCCACCTGGCTTCATTTGCCTCTCCCTTCTCTATCTGCTTCTTCCTCCCAGTTCTAACCTGATTTTGGTGTTTTTCGTTCTCATATCCATCTTTATACCTTTGAGCAACATGGGTGAGGAAGTGGATAAATAGATTGTGGTGTAGCCATTCCGTACATAGGATATCACCCAGCAATGAAAATAAATGTGTTTTCTTTGCATGTGCCAACATGGTTGGATTTCAGAAGCCTGTGGCTGAGCAAGACTTAAGCTTTTTATAGTTTGAATTATTGTAGTTTGTGCATATTCGAAGTGAACAACTTTTTTAGGTCTTAGGTATTTAGGTCATACTTGATTTTGGGAAAATGTTAGTTATGTCACATGTATGGCTGTTTCTCACTTTGCTGATTTGTATTGCAGATGCAGGTTTACCAGGCTACCATGGTTTTGAATATTATGAGATACGTAGCCCATGCAGTAAAGACTTGGTGGTGTGATTGACACTTTTTGGGGGGTCTGGGACAATACTTTTTACTGCTATTTAATAGCTTATTTGACAGTTTCTGGTAATTTACTGTATCCTTCCTCTAGATTATTGCTGTTTACTAATTGCTGCTTTCTTATGTTTTAAATCGTAGATTGCCCTTTTAGATTCCCCCACAGCCTTAAGTATGGAGGAAAAACTTCAGCAGAATGAAGCAAGAGTAAGTGATACCTTGATTTCTTGTTATTTTAAAATCATAACTTTCACTATTATTTTAAGGACATGCTTTTTAGTTCTTGCCATTTGAGACTCATTTTCTTTCTTCATTACACTTAACATTCCCCAACCCCAGCTGTGATCAATTTTAAAGAAGGACGATAGTTGACTTTTTATGTATCTCACCATGTTCTCTGACTGACTAAATGGGGTCTGTCAGGCACATGATGAAGTGCAACTGAAATTCACACACAGACGGTAGGGATGAAACAGGCCTCCGGGCCTTCAGAGCAGACAGGAGGCCTGGGTGGAGAGCAGCCCTGCTCAGCATTCCTGAAACAGCAGTGGTCCCCCTGGCTTAGCTACAGCTACATCAGGTCCACCCTTTCGTTTTTTTTGTCATTCTTTTACTTTGTTTTCAAAGGGAAATGCAGCACTTGGGGAACTGTGAAATACACTAGGTAGATGCTTAGTTTCTCTTAAGCTAGGTGAGGTCTGAGGCAGGGACAGAGTGGCAGTGAGCGACTGGAAGAGAGGTTATCCACAGAGCTGTTGTAGGCTGAAGCCAGGTGTGTGTCTGTCTGTCTGTCTGTCTGTCTATCTATCTATCTATCTATCTATCTATCTATCTATCTATCTATCTATCTACCTATCTATCTATCTATATTTATTTATTATTTTTTAAAGTATATTTTTATTCAGAGAGGAAGGGAGAGGGAGAGAGAGGTAGAAACATCAATGATGAGAGAGAATCATTGATCAGCTGCCTCCTGCACGCCCTCTCCTGGGGATTGAGCCTGCAACCCAGGCATGTGCTCTGCCTGGGAATTGAACCGTGACCTCTTGGTTCATAGGTTGATGCTCAACCAGTGAACCACACTGGCCAGGCAAATAGCCCTGTTTGAAAAGAGAAATGGGCATTAAGAACATACTTTGGATTGGATTTTGTTTATTGTTCTGAATGCTTAAAACAGACTGAGAAAGAAAACTGGATTCTCTTGGTGAAGCTCCTTCAAGAATACACAAGATTGAAAATATAAATTGGGTTGTTGTTAGGAACTTGTTGACACTTCCCTGGGTAATTATGATGAATAATTTGATGATAGCACTAGTAATATCATTAGTTTTTTAATCCCTATTTTTCTCATGAAATTTTGTATTTAGTACTTCATATTCTAATTTTGAGTGCTTTGAAATGTCTGGATATAATCTTAGATTTTTTTCTTAATAGTAGTTTTCAGGAATACCTAGCAACTTAATAGAAACCAATATACCTTTAAATTTGAATGCATTATACATGCTGTGACAGAAATGACTGCCTATCTCTTTCATAACATTTTCTAAATTATCACCTATTTTTTGCTGACCTTTTAAAATTGTTTGCCATCTACTTGGCTACAAATCTTTATTACTTGATCACATTGTTGAGGTGATATCATATGTTTTCATTTTTCTTAATTTTATAAATTGAGATTATTTGCTTTAAATTCAATAGTAAAATAAACCCAAGGCATACTGACCATTTGTTTAAAGCTGGAATTATTTGATTGAATTGGAAAATAATTGATTGGCTTATGTTTCTTCAGGGAGGGCATATATGTTGGTGAAATATAGAAGCATTTATTGTTGAATGCTTAGTGTTTCTCAGGTAAATTACTAGTGAGAATCTGTTAATTTATTACTATAAATTAGTAAATTCAGCACCTCGATCTCTCCCCTTCTGTAGGGAGAAAAGGCATGAGAACATGTCCTCTCTGAAAGCTTTTGCAAGACAAAAGCCCTGAGAGCTATGTGCATTTACTGCTGTCAGAGCCTGTGCAGTTGGCATCACTCATGTGATGAAGGATTGGAGGGTACAACCAGTTCCAGATAGATAGGACAGTCTTACCAAATCCTTAAAAACAAGCAAAAACAAAGTTAGAGAAGCTCTGTCAGGTTTCTTTTTTTCTTCCTTTTCTTTTTTATCAAAAGATGAGAGACTTTGACATTACTAGTTAAAAAGGAGAAACATTATTTTAACTTAGATGTTGTACATCCATATTAGAAGTAAATTGAGGAGTAAAAGGAATGGCCAATTCAATTTAGATGCATGGGATATGTTTTGGTTTTCCTCTGGGATAAACTGTGAGTCCAGTGCCTCCATTTCTCCTCAGTTGCAATGCAGACATGCATGTAAGGCACCTTATCAGAGGGAAGACCGGGAGGTGCCAGTGGGACGGTCTGCCGTGGGCAGTGGGGAGGTGGCAGGAGTGCTGGGGGAAAGAGGGGGAAAGACTTTAAAAGCACGTGTTCCCCCCGCTCTGCCTCTCGGAGTCACTCTCTTTCAGCCCTAGATATACCCCTTTTCATAGAACACATTGTTCATTCATTCTTTTTCCTCCCCTTTCATAAGGAATCATTGTTTGCTTCTTAATGATTTACTCATGAGGATTATTTTAAAAGTTTTATGGAACTAGCAGAATATTTTCATTAACTTTGAGAAGCCACTTCCAGTCTTGCTTTGTTGGACAGCTGGGTACATTTTCTTCCCTAGTTTCAGCAGACTGGAAAGAAGCTGATTCTTATCAAAAGATTTTTTGCTTTTACTAAGAGTCAATTAAAGAGCCCCCCCCCCCCTTTAAAGATAGAATGAGATTTGTAAGCCCTATTAATTAGCTACAAAAGCAGATTATCTCCTAAAAAGAAAACTGCAGCATCCCAGGCGATTTAATCACACATGTAATGAGAAAGAAAAGTCAGTCATTATTTCTTAGGGCCTAAATTATAATCAGGAAAAATTAACCCATTTAATGTAGGATGAGATCAGCCATTTCATTTATATTTGGTGCTGGTTCTTTCAGGGCTAGAAATTGCCCTGCAATTTAAGACATTACAGTACATCCTTTCATAAAGCTATGAAAGTTGGAAACTTTCTATAAGAAAGTCACAATATATTTTTATGGAGCAATCACATATGTATATTTTTTCTTTTAGGTTCAAGAATTGACCAAGGAATGGACAAATAAGTGGAATGAGACCCAAAATATTTTGAAAGTAAGGACTATACAAAGGTGCCTTAATTTTACTATGCTGGTTTAAATAGGTAAAACTTCCTTTTTTTTTTTTCAAATATGGCTGTTGTGTGCTTTGCTGAAGGTAAGGTCGTGGAGCTGATTAGTGACTCTTGGGGGCCTGGGGTTCTGGTTCGGTTTTGGAGAAATGGGAGAGGGAGCTATTGGAGCTGTGTGTGTTTGAACCCATGGAGGTGATGTTGATCCCTGAGGTGTTTGCTTTCACTTGGAATTTTTCCATTTTTGACTCAGCACATATTAAACTCCATTTAATATTCCACTTTGCCTTTCTGCTTTTGTTAAATGCAGTATAAAGTGATGTGTTAAATAAAACAACCACAGGAAACTTCCCATGGCAAGATTGTCGAATAGGTGTGCAGAGCCATGGTTAGATTTCAGAAACTCCTAAGCCAGTGATTTCTTAATTGGAATTTTTTTCTGTATGTCTCCAGGGTTAGACACTGATAGTCTGCATATTTGGCAAGACTTGTGAAAGGACACCATTTTCCATACTCTGCTTCAAAGTCCATGTTTCCTTATGTTCCCTTTTTGCTGAGTGGATCGAAACTCTGTGCCGTCTGTAGAGGGTCAGCAGCACCAGGTTTGGGGTTCAGAATTGAATTTCGTGCTTTGATTGGATCTGTCTGACTTGATGCATGAGAGACTGTGATCCAGAGACTGTGGAATCCTAGGCTTGTTTTTGAGGCCCCCTCTCATATTAGCCAGGCTGCACATCTTGGCAGAAATCCACTTCACATGAAAATGGAGCACCGAGCTACCCTTTCATGGGGGTAAACTTTGGAAGGCCTGGCTTGCCATTCAGTTGTGTGTCTAAACCAGGGGTGGGCAAACTTTTTGACTCGAGGGCCACAATGGGTTCTTAAACTGGACCGGAGGGCTGGAACAAAAGCATGGATGGAGTGCTTGTGTGAACTAATATACATTCAAAGTAAACATCATTACATAAAAGGGTACGGTCTTTTTTTTTTTTTTAGTTTTATTCATTTCAAACGGGCCAGATCTGGCCCGCGGGCCGTAGTTTGCCCACGGCTGGTCTAAACCCTCTCTTGAAAAGTGGGGTCAGCCTTGTTACATAAGGTTCTCCATGTACCATTTCGGCAGCTCATTCTGCTCTGGGGGTTAACAGACTGTTTCTCATGAAGCCAGAGGTTGTGCCGCAATCTCAGTGGTGGGTTGTGATGTTCCTGGGCTTTCTTTTCTTTCCTTCTGGTTATGATGATAATATATTATTTCCTCAGCTTCTCCTTTGTTGAGAGATTTTTTGTGCAGGAAACTGAACAAAGACCTGACTCACATTTTAGAATAGTCAGGTATGGAGTAAGCACCACCAAAGTTGTGAATGTTTTTCATCGTTTAAGTGGCATCAACCGTCCTGAGTGATGCTGCAGCCCCAGGCTATGAATCCAAGTCGTTTGACCTTTCATGGCACGATGTACACTTTGCTCAGTAAATTGCCAAAGAGAGAGGGCTCAGATCCGTTCCAGTTAGGGAACAGAGAGAGCAAATAGTTAGCTATTTGAAAAGTCATCAGTGTACATAGTGCCTGTTAGCACAGGAGGGACCACAGCAGTGAACTGAAGGACTTCCGCCTCGCCTCTCCCGCTGCCCGGCCTCTCCTGCTGCTGTAGTCGGGGTTGTGGTTTCTGCAAAGAGATCCTCCCGGAGCGCCACTGTGCGGAACCCGGAACTTTCTCTTCTGCTTTTTTCCTATGGACGCCAACACTAAAATCTTTCTCCAATTCCAATTCTGTTTTTAAAAAATAAATTCTATTATTTTTTTTTTCACTTTTCAGATGAGGAAAATCGAAATGTGGCATGTGCTAGGGGCTAAAGGTTTTAAGAAAGGTGGATGCTGTTGCAAGTTGTTCCCTTCTTTTGACCTTGCAAGCCCTCTTAGGGTTTCTCTGCTGGTGTCTGTGCTTTCAACCTGCAGTTGTTTTCTGCTCACCTTTGATAAGGGCTGTCCTCACCTCTTCCCAGGAGACCATGCCTGAGGGTTAAGAAGAGGGCTACTCAGATGTCTTTGAAAACATTCTGTGGAAATTGATGGGGAAAGTGTTACTGGATGAATCTGAATGGGTTTATATCTGTGTGGTTTGAATAATCCTTTCCCATATTTCTGCCATCTTGCCATCTTACCCTTCAATGATGCTACATAGAACCCACTCCAACCCAGTGGCTTAAAACAACATTTATTTGCTCAGGCTTGTATAGATTGGCTGTGGGTTGGCTGCTCAAGTAGGCTTGGCCGGGCTTGGCCAGGCTGTGGGTTCCAGGTTGGCTGCACATGTCTCTCTCCTCTAACCAGCTGGTTGTCCAGAGCATGCTCTTCTCGTGGTCTTGGCCAAGGTACAAGCAGACAGGCCTTGTTATGCAAACACATTTCAAGCTTCTGTTTACATCATGTCTGCTAGCATCCCATAGCAAATCGCTTGGCTGAACTGAAAGTCAAGGGGGAAAGAAGTGTATCTCGCCTAATCAGGCCATGGCAAGGGTGTAAACGTATGAGCCTACTTTGAGATCAGTGGTCTACTCTGTACACACTCTGTTAAAATATGAATCTTTTTAGTTCCTGGAACTTTTTTTTTTTTTTTTTTTTTGTAGAGGCAGGCCAGTGAAGCACTGCATCTCCAGGATTAGCTTCTTCATCAGGACCTGGCTGTTTACTCTGCCAGTTTGTTAATTATTATTCCTTCCAAGCCCCAATTCTAAACATCGAGGGAGAGACCTCTGGGGAGAAGACTGACGAGAGCAAAATACCCTGGGCATTAGAGGGAGATACAAGGACCAGTTTGGTGTTTCTTGGCACAGTAAGAACCTGTCTGGTTCCTTTTTCTTGCCCAACTTTATGATGTTTTTTATAGTTTAATATTTTTATTTTTATATGTCCTTAAATTTTATTTTTTAATTACAGTTTACATTAAATATTATTTTGTGTTGTTGCCCAACTCATAGGAGGAGACTCATAGGTATTGTTTGTAGAGAGGACTAAGGGAAGAGTATAACCTATCTTCTCAGCCACCAGAGTGAGCTTCATAATTGTTGAGCTGTCTGTGCTGAATACTTATATTTCCTGTTCCAGTTCTGAGACTTGAGACTAGTTTGTCAGCGTGCATCGTGAGCAGTTGCTTCAGGAATATATGGGAGCCCATCCATGCAGGGTAAGGAGTCTCAAGTTGGTGTGGAAGGCAAAGATCCTTTAAAGTCTGAGTTTACTCTAAAAGTCCCTTCATTTCCCAGGAAATCACCAGATCCTGAGCCCTTCGATGCTCTACTAGTAAAGCTAAGGAGTAACTTCCTTCCTTTCTTTTTAATCTAATCTGTGGCTTTGCTTGCTCTGGATGAGTGAAATCCAAGGTCATGTTGAATGGGGGTGGAGAGAGAGTGAAAGGCTGCTGGATGGACACGTATCTGACAAAAGGCACTGGCTGTTCTCAACCAAGCTGGTGGCACCGTGGTGATAAGGATGAGGCTTCCGGCTTTGTCCTTTAGAACTTGGATCTTAGGCTTCAGTTGTCTTTCTAACTCCCTGGGTCCTGCCACTAATCCACAGTTGTCACAAACCCTAGTTCCCAGCTTGAAAATCAGGGTGGATGGCGACCTCTTCCTTACATCCCAGTTAGCAGGGTATGAGATAATAAAGTACTTGGGATTACTATGAAATCAGCTAATGGCAGCAGAAAGTGTGTTTATCTTCAAGAGGTAGTTCTCAGGCAGTTAGATAATGAGAGTTTTATTATCCCCTACAATGTACTCTCTTGCCTCTTAATCTACCTTCCTTTTTTTCATTAATCTTCATTTTCTAGAAAATTAGAGTCCAAACTTTCCTGGCTGGCCCCCAAAGGCAGTGGTCTCCTCCGTTTCACAGGTCCTATCACACAGTCCCCTGTGCCCCACACCCCCAGCATCCCTCCTTGCCTTGCCAGATGTGTCGCTGGTCCCCGCAGGAACCGGGCAGTGGGTGTTTTGGTGTCTCTGGGCTTTTGACTGTGTTCCTCTATCATGTGAGGTATTTCCCCTTTCTGTGCCTGTCAGATTCCACTCTGAAGCTCTCTGATCACTTGTCTCTCCCACTTCCCAGTAGAATGATTTTGTTTTACTCTGGCTTTTACAACATTTGGTTTTACTTCTGTCACAGTATTCATCATCTGATAAATTGGCATCCTCTGAATTTGGTGGTCTTGGTATTTCCCTCCAAACAGAAGCAGGATCTGGGCAAAGACTGGTTCTGTCATTCTGTGTACCTACTCCTGGAACTCTGCTTCTCAACAAGCAGGTGTGCCATGAAAATTTGCTGGATTAAAATAGTATCAAGAAGCAAAAAACAAAAACCATACTTTATTTGCTAGGGCTGGCAGAATGAAATGCCACAGACTGTGTGGGGTAAACAGGAGAAATGTATCTGCTCACAGTTCTGGAGGCTAGAACTCAAGATCAAGGTGTGTGCAGGGTTGGTTTCTCCTGAGGCTTCTCTCCTTGGCTGTGGATGGCCTCTCTGTGTCCTCATATGACCCTTTCTCTGCGTGCCTGCTGCACCCTTGGCCGGCCTCTGTGTATTAATCTCTTCTTGTAAGAACACCATTCAGATTGAATTAGGGCTCACCCTAAGGGCTTCGCTTTAACTTAATTACCTCTTCAAATGCCTTCTCTCCAAATACAGTCACATTCTGATGTACTGGGAGTAGGGCTTCAACATGTGACTTTTAGGGGGACACATTTCAGCCCATAACAATTTTGGACCATTCAGATCTGATGACCCAGTGGGAAAAGTAACAGGGAGTGTTGTGCAGGCAGTGGGCTCACCCTAGGCCCTAGTAATGCTCCTATCTATGCATTCCATCTTATTTCTCTCATTTCTACTTGAAAGGCTTCTATATTCTTATGTATTTTCATTCTTCAAAAGATATGGCTGAATTCCTCTTGAATGTAGTCCAGTCGTTCCTTTAGGTCAGTTAGATCTTTGCTGTTCAAAGCATGGTTCTTGGGCCAGAAGCATCAGCGTCATCGGGAGCTGGTTGAAAGTGCAAGCACTCGGCCCCATCGCAGGCTTCCTGCATCAGATCTGCATTTTAATAAGATTCTCAGGGGATGCTTCTGCTCCTTAAAGTTTGAGTGCTGAGTCAGAAAAGCTGAGGGAAGGTGGAGCAGCC
The DNA here is from genome assembly GCF_000147115.1 of Myotis lucifugus. Lineage (NCBI taxonomy): Eukaryota > Metazoa > Chordata > Mammalia > Chiroptera > Vespertilionidae > Myotis > Myotis lucifugus. Next base: position 6,588,865 of record NW_005871090.1, on the reverse strand, counting down.
TTGGACTCAGATCCTTTCTCCCCCTTCTCCTGCTCTGCCCTATAGAGCTGGGGCTGGCCCGTGTGAGCTGTCCTTCCCTGGGCTCCCGGGAGAAGCACTGTGAGAGAAACCAGACCCTGCCCCCCTGGCCTCTGCTGCATCCACATGGCCCCTCCCATGAACAGTTCTGCCTCCAAAAACACTCCTAGTCCCTTTGTCCCTCATGTCCAGGGGTGATGCTGGTTTCCTGCTGTTGTCACTTTGTGGGTGGCCTCACCGTCCAGATGGCTTCCCCTGTCCTCCTTCCATCGAATGACCAATTCCCCATGTTAAAGCTGCTGCGACTTAGACACTGGAGTAGCTTCTGTTTCATGGCTAGACATGTGTCATGTCAGAGTCCTCATCCTAGTCTCTTGACATGTCCTCCAAGTCCACGTTAACATCTCTTCTCTTTTTGGCTTATCCCTCTACAGTCCCCTGGAATGCTGCCCCATGAATTTAATGCTCATCCTGCTGGACTTGCATTAAACTGCCATCTCTCTGTTGGGACTTGGAACTTAATGTTGAGATAAATCCAGCTTCTCCAGGCCCTGGGATCAGCGCATTCCCGAGGCCTTACTGTCAGTCCCCTTTTGCATAGCATCAGTAGTGCACTGACTGCTTTGTGATTGAAGTGGTTTATAAACTGACTGCTAAATACCCTTCTCATGTACCTTTTGGCCTGGCTTTTTATAAATGTGTTATTGCCGATGAGTTTTTCATAATGAAGGATACCCAAATTCTTTGTCCACACTCCCTGTCTCCCCCCACCCCACCCTTTATGCACCTTTTTGGTTTGTCTGCTCTGTATACATTTTGGTTTCTCTGTTCTAGGGTTTTATAAATGATTGAAAAAAAAAAGCTTGAAGATATGCTATCTGACTTCTAGATACTCCCTAAGCTCCGTGCTTCAGAATAAATCACAGAGAGTTTGGGCTGCAGCGTCACACTGACTGACAGATGGTGCGCCAGAAGGGGAGCTGACTGTGTGCAGTGTCTGTCCAGAGCCCAACTGCAGAGCGGGGCTTGCAGCCCCGACAGTGCTCTCAGCTTGAATCCCTCCAGCATTGGTTATTCTTCTCACTTCTTAATATATAGGTTCTCTTTCTTACAGAATACATAGCCTTTGATTACTCCCGTGCCTGACTTGCTCTGTGTTTTCATTGTCCTGCTCAGGACGTCTGACTGTGGCTCGCACCGGGGTAGGAGGCAGGGAGGAGGCCGCTCATGTGCAGAGTCCCTAACTGGAGAGTCTTGTCCTTGAACATCAGTGAGCTATTTGTATAAAAGTTGTATTAAAGTTGTTTGTTTTTTTTCAGACACTAATTATATTGATTTTTTTTCTTAAACACAGTGAACAATGTTGAATTAGATTTGGAGGATGGAGCATATTTGAGTCTATGTGATGATGGGATTCTAATGCAAAGGATTTAAGTTTAAATTGTGCTGGTGTCTTAATATTCCATTTTCTGGCAATAGAGGAGGCAGGCTACTACAAGTCCATGGCAGGAGTGGGTAACACATTGATGGAAGAAATTTTTTTTAGTCTTTCAGAATGTTTTAACTGATAAGAAATGTAGTAACATGAAATTGGAATTCTTTACTGAGTTTAAATTTCATGGAGAGGCATTATAAACCAATTTATTTCTGTTTTATGATAGAATCAGTCCTCTGAACTTTTGTCTCTGGACGATGATGGCAACTTATAAAATGCGTTTTCCCTGCTGTCTGCAGTTTTCCATTGCACATAGAAGACTTGTATTGGGGGCGGCATTGATTTGGAAGCAGCACTAGTAACTGGGGCTGTTGCTCAGTGGCCTTGTGGGACCAGGTGTGTGGTCCTCTGGCTTCCTGCTGCTCAGGGCACTGAATCCTCTGGTGTCCAGATCACTTATGAACAAAGCACTGGAGAGGCAACAGTTTTGTGGCCTGTGCATCCTTCAGAATCAGTTAATCTTTTCTTGGTACAAAAATTGAAGCTGGGAGGTAGCTCGAGGATAGAATTTTATTTATGGACAGCAGTGTTGCTCAGATTTTGGATTAAGGAGGAAGCATGATTTCCAACGATGGGTTACTACTTTCCTTATCAGCAACTGTTAGGACATTTGCTGTTTAAAAATTCTGACCGCAGACAGTCACACATACTATTTGTTGTTTAGGTATAGCCATCTTAAAAATACAAAGTATTATCTTTGGAGCTCATTTGGCTACATGAAGATAATGCATTGAATTTGCAAGTGTTCATCAAAGCAGAGATTGGCCAAAGTGGGAATTTTAGAAGTCAGTGTTCTTTTCCCTTTGGTGTTTTTTAAAAATATGTTTTTGTTGATTTTTAGAGAGAGAGGAAGGTAGAGAGATAGAGAGAAAGAAACATCGTTGAAAGAGAAACATCATCAATGGGCTACTTCCTGCATGCCCCCTACCTGGGATTGAACCCTCCACCTGGTCATATGCCATGACTGGGAATCGAAGCATCGACCTCTTGGTTCATAGGTCAACCACTGAGCCACACCGGTCGGGTACCCCTTTGGTTTTCATTATAAAAAGAGTCAGTTCACCTCAGCACTTGCATCCATGTGCAGGTGATGCCTTTAAGACCTCAGTATTGGCCTCCTGGTTGGCCATTTTTAGTAACTTTAACGAACTTTATTTTCAAATGTTTGGAAGTGTTTTGGCAAAGAAAGGATAAAAGGTGGTGAGCATCCTTTTGCATGGTGATATTCTGATAAACTAGGATTGCTGCCTATATCCAGAAAGAAATTTCTAGCATTACTGTGAGTTTGAAAATATTCTCCCTGTAATGGTTTGCCCAGCTTGCCTCATTTTATCTTTTTCATCCTCCCACCCACCTACCTACTCACCCACCCAACCACCTACTCACCCACCCATCGACCCACTCACAGAATCATCCACCCACTCACAGAATCATCCACCCACTCAGACAATCATCTGCCCATCCCTCCATCCCTTTCTCCTTCCCTAATTCATTAAATTGAGCGTGTCTTATGTATTAGACATAGCTCTAGACACCAAGTATATCCAGTAAGCAAAGAAAATCTCTGCCGTCATGGGGATCAGATCCATAAGCTAGAAGATTTTCACACAATTGGGCATTTTTTTTTGTAAAGCTCCCATAACCTAGTCCTTTTCTCATCTCTTCTTTTATCCCTTTAAAAATACATACGGCATGATTTCATTGATAAGAAATAAGTATAATCAATAATGATGGAAATCAGATCAGTGACTGGGAAGGGAATGTTTGGGTGATGGAAATGTCTTGATGGTGGTGGTGCCAAATGTATACATTTATCAAAACCCACCACACAACATTTTAGATGTGTGCTTTTAATTCTTTCCTAATTTTACCTCAATAAGTTTTTAGTCAGTTAAAAATGTATCTGCTAATAAAACAATATAGTTTATCGCTCAGACTGATGTTTGAGTATTCAGATTATATAAAATAAATGTCTTACATTTCCAGTTCTAGTATTTTATTTATTAAATACACTTAAAAGGTAATTTACGCTAAATGATTTAATCTATCTGTTTGCACTATAGCATTTTGAAAAGTTCCTGAAACATAGAAGTTTTAAAATTTATATTCATTAGGATGTAGGGTCCATAAGGACACAGTTTTTATCAGTTTTCTTCACTGCTAGTCAGTCTGAACACTGGATGGATGGATGGATGGATGGATGGTTGGTTATAAAGGCCCCAGATGGCTCTATGTTGCTAGAGAAGTAGTTTGGAGAAATGAGTTCATAAATGTAATGCGAATGTCAGGCATTTTTGAAATGGGAGGGAATGATGCTTGCTTCTTCATGTTGCATTGTAACTATCTGTATACCCATCATTCCTCCAGTTAGATTATAAACTCCTTGAGGTCAGGGAACACTTTTCACTCATCTTTGTATTCTCTCATAAATTCTAGTATCTAGCTTCAAAGATACAGAGTATCCAGTGAATTATTGTTGAACTCAACTCAGCTATCTTCCTTCATTTCTGAGAAGTTTGAGGCTACATAACCATTTGCCCTAAAACCTAGTGGCCTAAAGAAGCTGTTGTTATTTCGCATGATTTTGTGGACCAGGCTGGCTCAAGGAATTTCTGCTGCTCTCAGGTTGGTCCAGGATGGCCTCACTCACATGGCCAGTGGTTGGTTCAGTACTAGCCAGGGGTGATTTGGCCTGTGTCTCTCATTCTCAGGCTCATTTATATGGTGCCTCAGGGTCGTAGGAAGAACAAAAAGATAAGCTCCAATGTCTAAGAATTTTTCAAGCCTTCACTTGCACCTCACTGGCTAATGTTCCACTGGCCAAAGCTAGTCATATGGCTTAGGGGTTAGGTGTGAGGGAATTACCCAAACGTATGGGGAGAGGGAGAGCAATGATTCTTTCCACTTTTGTAAAAAATAAACCACAAGAATCTTTGTCTCCATTCTTCTTTGTCTTCCCAACTAGCTGTAATAATTTACAACTGTGTGTGTATGTGTGAGTGTGCGTTCCTGTCTTTCCAGAGAAGAGGGTTTTGGAAGGAGAGAAGATTTGTGATGGAGGGGGAACGGTCACAGTAAGGATGATTTGAGAGAACGTTATGAGAAATTATGTGTCTCCCTGCTTTAATCTGCAGATGAATGTGGATGACTTTTGTCTCTTTGGACAAAAGTCGCCGTCAGTGCTCCCAATGTGCAAAGACCTTTATCTCTTTTTAGTGGATCCACACATACTATCTCATTGGCTCTTTCTTGATCTGAAGCAAGAAAAAAATAAAAAGATGTTACTGCACTTTATATAATATAAAGTTGTTAATTTGTCAACCTCTCATTAAAGTCAACCTCTGCTGTTAATTTCTATCAAACTGTGTGTTCTTCCTTTTCTGCTCCTGCAACTGTTTTTTTAAGATGAAAGGCAAAATAATAAAGTTCATTGTTCTTTGAAACTGGGGCTAGATAATTAATAGACTGTCCGGGCTCCAGCACTGGAGGTTGCCTGAAGAACTTGGCAGGGTCGGAGGCTAAGCGAACTATTCACCAAACCAGCTCTGATGTTGTTAATAATGACAAGCCTACCATATTTTCCATGGCAGTTTTCATTCTGAGGGAACTGCTCATAAATAAAGGCATTGCAAGGATATGTTGGTTCTTCCTTTTGAATAGCGTTTCTGGAGCAAAAGGCTCAGAAAGAAGTCAAATGCATCCTGTTAAATGTTGGTACCATGCAATAAATTTTGAATACATGTGGGATTTTCTTTCTGATCTTTTGCAGTGAGGCATGTGTGCTGACGGGCTCTTACTGCATATTTATTGCCACAGTCAGGGAGGAAGAGATTGCCTGGTCATATGGAAGTATGCTTTATGTACACCTGGTTCACTGGGTATGCTAAACTCCAGGGACTTGGTTTAGTTGACAGGGAGGCTTAAAAAGTGCCCTTTTTATGGTATAGTCAGTTTATTGTTCATGTCACCCAGGAACACATATAACTCACCTTGGAGGAGTTCTAAGAGCTGTGAGTTTGGAGAGGAGTGGGTGGTGATGGAGTGAGCCCGGGAGCCAGGAGGTGGTTCTCATCCTGCTTAGCCTGTGGTTTTTGTCATAGGAGAAGAATGTATAATCTTATGTTCTGGAATGAAAGGCCCTGTTAATGTCAATCATATCCATTTGGTTTAATGTGTCATTTAAGGCCGATATTTCTTTATTGATTTTCTGTTTGGATGGTCTATCTAGAGCTGACAGTGGAGTGTGAAGGTTTACAACTATGGGCTCTTGTCTGTTTCTCCCTTTAATTCTGTGATTAGTTGCTTAATATGTTTCGGTGTTTCCTGATTGGGTGCATATGTATTAAAAAGTGTTCTGTCTTCTTAATGTAGTGTCCCCTTTATCATTATAAAATGTCCATCTTTGTCTCTTGTTACCTGTGTTATCTTGAAATCTATTTTGTCAGATATGAGTATGGCTGTGTTTACTTTTCGTGGATGCTATTTGCTTGTAGAATCATTTCCCACCCTTTCACTTTGAATTTAACTTTGTCTTTCCAGCTTAGACAAAGTCCCTGAAACATAGAAGTTTTAAGATTTATATTCGTTGGATAGTGAGCCCATAAGGACACAGTTTCTATCAGTTTTCTTCACTGCTCAGTAGGTCTGAACACTGAATGGATGGATGGTTGGTTATAAAGGCCCCAAATGGCTGTGTTACAATAGAAGGCAGCATATGGTTGGGTTTTATTTTTTTTGATCCAATCTGCTACTCTGTGACTCTTTATTGGTGAATTCAGTCCATTTTACATTTAGGGTAATTATTGATGTATGAGGATTTCTTATAGGCATTTTATCTTTTGTCTTTTGGTAGCTCTGTACCTCCATTGGTTTATTTCCTTTGTGTTTTTGTCTGGTGGTATTCCTTATTTCTTTCTACTGTTTCTTAAGTTATGTGTCTCAGTTTTGGGTTTTTAGTGTGTGGTTACCCTTAGGTTTATGAAGAAGAAAGTTTCATATATATAGTAGTCCTTTTTATTTTTATTTATTAATTTATTAAATCTGTTTTGGGTTTTAATATATTTTTGTTGACTTCAGAGAGGAAAGGAGAGGGAGAGAGATAGAAACATCAATGATGAGAGAAAATCATTGATCGACTGCCTCCTGCGCGCCTCCTACTGTGGATCTAGCCCGCAACCTGGGCATGTGCCCTTGACCAGAATCAAACCCAGGGCCCTTCAGTCCACAGGTTGACGCTCCATCCACTGAGCCGAACCAGCTAGGGCAGTCCTTTTTATTTTGAATGCACTTGATCTCCATCCTCCTTTGCAAATTCAGACCTTTATCCCCATTTTTTTAAAATGTTTTTGTTGTCACAAATTATCCCTGTTTACTATATAAGTTTGCTGGTGGTCTTACTGGTAATTTTGTGATCTTTTGTTCTTATTTCAGGTAGAATAACCCTCTTGAATATTTCCTTCTGTTGATAAATTCCTCAGCTTCTGTATGTCTGGAAAAGTCTTTATTTCTTCTTCATATCTAAAGAATAACTTTGCTAAATATATTATTCTTGGCTGGTAATTTTTCTCTTTCAATAGTTTGAATATTTCGTTCTACCTTTTTTCCTAGCTTGTAGAGTTTCTGCTGAGAAGTCTGATGATAACCTAATTGGCTTTTTAAAAAATATATATATTTTTATTGATTCCGAGAGGAAGGGAGAGGGAGAGAGAGAGATAATAACACCAATGATGAGAGAGAATCGTTGATTAGCTGCCTCCTGCATGCCCCCTACTGGGGATTAAGCCCGCAACCAGGCATATGCCCTTTACTGGAATCGAACCCGGGACCCTTCAGTCCGCAGGCTGACGCTTTATCCACTGAGTCAAACCATCTAGGGCTGGCATTTTTTTTTTTTATTACTTACTTTCTTCTTTCCCTGGCTGCCTTGAGAATTTTCTTTGTCATTAATTTTTGACAGTGTTAATACATTGTGCCTTAGAGAAGGCCTTTTTGAATTGCAGTAATTAGGTGTTCCGTTTGCTTCTTGGAAAGAGGGCCTAGCTCTTTCCATAGATTTGTGAAATTCTCATCAGCTATTTGTTTGAGTAGCTTTTCATTTCTTTCTCCTCTTCTTCTTCTGGTAAGCCTATTCTTCTTTTTTTTTAAAAAATATATTTCATTGATTTTTTACAGAGAGGAAGGGAGAGGGACAGAGAGTTAGAAACACCGATGAAAGAGAAACATCGATCAGCTGCCTTCTGCACACTCCCTACTGGGGATGTGCCCGCAACCAAGGTACATGCCCTTGACCGGAATCGAACCTGGAACCCTTGACTCCACAGGCTGACGCTCTATCCAGTGAGCCAAACTGTTAGGGCTATTATTCTTATACTAGAGGCCCAGTGCACGGATTCATCCACTGGTGGGGTCCCTCAGCCTGGCCTGTGGGGATGGGGCCGAAACTGGCTCTCCGACATCCCCCAAGGGGTCAGGGATTGTGAGAGGGTGCAGGCCAGGTCGAGGGACCCCACCGGTGCACGATCAGGGCCATGGAGGACTGCAGAAGGGCTCCAGGGCATATCCGGCCCATCTTGCCCATCCCAATCAGCAGGACCCCAGCAGCAAACTAACCTACCTGTTGGAGGGTCTGCCCCCTGGTGGTCAGTGCGCTTCAGCGACTGGTCGACTAGTCAAACACTTAGCATATTAGGCTTTTATTATATAGGATTGCACATTCTGATGAAGTCAGATAGTTCTAGAGTTATTTCATTTTTTTTTAATGCTCAAGTCTCTTCTTCCCTCTGCATCATTTCTAGATTTCTGTCTTCAATATCACTAATCCTTTCCTCCATCTTGTCCACTCTGTTTCCTGTGCTTGCTAGTGTATTCTTGATCTCTTTTATTGAGTGTTTCATCTCCACAATTTCTTTTTGGTTCTTTTTTAAATTTTCAATTTCTTTGCTAAAGTACTTGTTTAATTAATTGATTTGTCTTTTGAACTCATTAAACTGCCTGTCTGTGTTTTCTTGTATCTCACTGAGTTTTTTTCAAACTGAAATCTTGAATTCTCTGACATTTATATTACATATTTCCATGTTTTTAAGTTTATTATCTGGGGATTTATTTTCTTTTTGAGGTGCTTCACTACCTTGATTATTCATGAAATTAGATAGTGTTTTTTTTCTCTGTCTAGGCATCTATATATGAGTGGCACTTCTCTAGCAGATTACTATGAAGAGGTCTTTCTATTATCTTCCAGTAGGTGGTGCTGAATTACAAGTTTTTAGCTCTGTTTCACTTCTCTGGCTGTTCAAATCTTCATGGGATGGTGGTTCCCAGGTAGGTGGTTTCCTCTTCTGTGCCCTGGTTGCCCCAGTCCCAGGGGCCCAACCTCGCTGGGGAATGTGGTAGATGGTGGGGTTCCAAATCCATGAAATCCCAGTGTTGTCTTTCTCAGCCAGATGCTGCCATTAGTGTAGCCACAATGCGTAGGGCTGGGATGGTCTGGGGAAACTCCATTGGCTTTGTGTTTTGCCCTCCTGGTAATGGTGACCTTGGACCTCTGTGGGGTTCTTCCTGCACCCAACCCCAGGACCAGTCATGGTGTGCACCCTTTGCTCAGGGAAAAAAGTGATTCTGTAGTGCCAGTTCTCGGGTTTGCAGATAATGTGCTTCGCAACTCGACATCAAGGGCAAAGGGAGGTGAGCTCTAGGAGGTTATAGGGAGGTTACAGGGCAGCAGGCTGCTGTGGCTTTGTTTCTCTGTTTGGGATGTGGACTGCTCGACAGCCTCCATCATTGTAAGATGGTTTGCTCTTGCCAAGGTCTCTGGGCTCAACTGCAGCTCATACTGCCCATTTCTGCAGGGATGCCCACTGAATCTCTCTGCTCCTACTGCTGAAGGGAGTGCCAGCCACAACCTGATTCCTGCTCTCTCCAGGGTGAGCCCTGTCATGAGCTCCTGGCTACAGGGCTGTGGTCCTGGCTCCTCTCAGCATTTCACCCTTCTCACCTCCTCGGTTTGCTCCCACTTGGCCACCTTTAGATGTTTCAATGTGCATATCTCTCAGGCGTGTTTGTGTGTTGAACAGGGAATCCTTTGTTGAGTTATAGCTGTTCAAATTATTGAAACTTGAAGGGGAGAGACCAAGGGGTTACCTCATGCCGCCATTCCTCTGGTGTCACTTTAGATGTCTTTAAAAAGTTGTCTGTCAAAAATCACTTCTGCTTCTTGAGGACAGTCAGTATCCTCTCAGAATGTGCAGTGAAGGACTTACTACCTCATTTACAGAGGGTCTCACTTGAGGCTTTTTACAGGCTCCCAACTTCTTTATGGCTGAGTAAATACTGTTCGTTAGGTCAGAAGTCTGTCTCGGAAATCACTGGCCTAAACTCAGTGTTGACAAGGCTGCTTTTCTTCTGGCAGCTTTAGGGGAGATTCCATTTCCTTACCTTTTCCTAATTCTAGCAGCAACTGCATTTCCTTGGATGGTAGTCCCCTTTCTCCATCTCTAAAGCCAACAGTGCCTCTCCCTGAACATTCTTCTGTGGTCACAGCTCCCTCTGATTCCACAGTATTATTATTTTAAGTGCTGCATTTGAAGAAAGGAAGTGTAGAGATAGAGGGATAGTTTGTTATGTTTCATCGGTAGTGTGCTGTGTTCTCAGATTTCTCCATGATTGCTTCCTCTTTTCCTCTTTCTGAGTTCCCCTTCTCTCTGTGGATGCTGTGTGCATCACAGCCTTTCCATGGCTTATCTCATTTGAATTAAGTGGACAAAAGCCCTGTTTGTTTGTTTTTTCTTGAGTTTGTAGCCATTCTGGGGGGTCACATAATTCATTCTTTTTAAATCGCTTGACTTTGTAATAATTATTTAAGTCTTATTAACTGAGATGACCTGGTTTTCACAGTTGGATTTATCCCTAGCTAGTTGTGTGACCTTGACCAAGGTACACCTTCCCTCTCTCTCATTCTCAGTGTTTTCAATCACAAATGGGACGGGCTGGTTTAGGTGAGCTCTAAGGATTTCTTCTATTTAAGAAGGACTTGTGTTCTTCCACAGGAGACTGCATGGGATTATCCCATGGGCCCCACATCTTGCGTGTGGAAACCTCCCTGGTTCTCTGCTTTCAGTGACCACTTCCTTTTTGTCCCTTGCTGTTGGACGCTGTGGGTGTGTACCTTGTGTGTGTGTTTGTGTGTGTATGTGACCATTCCTCATTTTTGAATGTGTCTTGGGAGCTTGTTCTCAGTCTGGGCATTTCTGTATTTACATACATACAGAACATTACATAAACCATGAGTGTACTGCTTGATGGATTTTCACAAACTAAGCACACCCATATTTCCTGCAGCCAGCTGAAGAAACAGAACATTATCTGACCTCCCAGGGTCCCTGCTCTATCCCCTTCTACTCACTTCTCCAAGGGAGATGTCTAGCCTGACAGCTAACTGGCATAGCTTTATTTATCCTGCTTTTAAACATGATATATATGGAATGATACATAATGTATTTTTATGTAACTGGCTCTATTTGTTCAGCATTATGTTTGCGAGTTCCATTTACGTTTTTGTACATAGTTGTGTTTACTTTCATTATGGAATAGTATGTACACATTTCTGTTGGGTCTGCACCTAACAGTAGAGGTGCTGGGTCATAGAGCAGGTGTGCATTCAGCTTTAGTGGATACGGGAAATAGTTTTCCACGTTAATCATTTATACTCCCACCTGCCGTGGGTGAGAGGCCCTCTGCCTGCTCCTCCTCACCAACTTTGGCTGTTTTCTGTCTTTTCCTTTTCGCCATTTTCCTTGGGTGTGTAGTGGCATCACATTGTAGTTCTATTTTGAATTTCTTGATGGTATAAAAAAGCTTGCCATTATTTTTAATTAGCCTCATTTTCCAAGTGACTTCACCTCAGACCTTGTCAACAAGTGAGCTGTCCCAGTGTTTAAATGTCCTCGGCCATTGGGCGCTCCTCCAGCTCCCTCCAGCTCACTTCGCTTTGTTTGTGCATGAACTTGCCACCCCAGTCATTTTGGAGAGCTGTCCTTCACTCAGCTACTAGCTCTTCACAGAGGCCCAAGGAGACTTGCTGAGATACTTAGGGCACCAGTGCAGTGATCAGGAGCCAGCCCAAATCTGGTGGGTCTTTTGGGTTCAGCTTAACCTCATTTCCTTTCTTTCTTTGTTACGTTGGATTACTCATTCTGCTGGCTCTACCCTCTCCCCATCTCTCTCTTTTTCTAAATATGTTTTTATTGATTTCAGAGAGGATGGGAGAAGGAGAGAGAAACATCAATGATGAGAAAGAATTATGGATCGGCTGTCTCCTGTTCTCCCCCTACTAGGGATCGAGCTCACAACCCCAGGCATGTGCCCTGACTGGGAATTGAACCAGCAACCTCCTGGTGCATGGGACTATATTCAACCAACTGAGCTATACTGGCTTGGCAGTTTCTTTTAGCTAGGTCAAATTGCAGAGAAAACTCCAGGTATATTTTAGATGTCTTTCCTCATTGTGCAAACCTTTACGGTGAACATTCCCTGTAACCTAAACAAGACCTAAACTTATTCTGGTGGCAAAACCTCTCCTAACCAGAATATTCATGGGTATCCTAGTGTAGCAACAAAGCCCACTACTTAAATTGCATCATTTCTGAAGATATTTATTATAGGATTTAGATAATACTTATGGCTTAGAAAGTGCAAGGTCATGGTGGATGCGATTTAATGTGTCTGATCCAGGTCAGGAGTCATCAACTAAACATCTTAAAGAGATTTTTCTGTACTTCACACTGATTTCAATTCAAATCTCCTTTGTTGCCCGAGTCCTGCCCTTAGTGCTATTTTCCTCAAAGTGCTGTGCCATTATGTGGGTATAATTAATGTAAAAAAATGCTCAAAGAGATCTTAAAGGTCATTTTGCACATACACTTAGAACAAGGGACTCAGAAATAATTTAGGCTAAACCCTTTCCCTGTCCCAACCCATTTTTTTTTTTTTAATTTTAAGTGAGGAAATTGAAACCAAGATAAATTAAATGACTTGGTCTTAAAGCTCTAGAGGTAGAACCAGGGCTAGATCCTGTTTTTCTCACTCCTAATGCAGTATTCTTTCTACCTTACTTCTACTCTTTTAAAGTGGTTTCCAAACACCCAGATTCTTAGCACCAGAATGACACTTTATTTTGAAGAGAATATAGCTAGCCTGCATGTTTTAGAATATAATTTTGATATGTAAAATTTGGAGAAAAGATTTAGCCCTTGGCATACTTGAATCAGCAAACCATTCTATAATGAGCTTTATCTGCATTTAAATTATTCTCCTCCAGAGATTTGGAAAGTTGGTTTTGTATAAATGGCTAGTATTTATGATTTTGTTAAGCTAGAGTGCTTTTGGTTAAATTTAATAGGAAGTATTTTAATGTCTGCAGAATTTCCTAATATCTCAGTCAGCAGTTAGTAAATAAAGACATGTTTGTGCTTAAAACAAACAAACAAAAAATAGAACAAAATGATTTCTTTACCTCAACCAGACAAGCAAGTGTATCTTCTCAATGGGTTAATATTATGAAGTATTTTAAATTTTGGGTTAGGAGACAGTTAACATTTGGCAATTCTAATTATGAAAAAAACCACATATTTTAGAGTTTACATATTTCCATGTTATAATATGCAGTTAATTGTAGGGTGCGTTTTAGTTTTTTAGCACTAGATGTCGCTGCAGATAGGAAAAACAAGTTCCACGTAAGTTTAATTCCAGGGTCCTTCCTTGGTAGTGAAGTTGTCTGAGGGGATATGACAGGTATTGCTAAGTGGACTTGGGCCTGGTTACCGTTTTCTGGATGCTAAATCTGAGAGAGGAATAGTGAAGAATTTAGTGAAGTAATGTATTCTTGCAGTAAATTGAGAATTGCTATCGAAAGATGTAAATGTGCCTTCATGTTTCTGGAGGTTCTTTCCTCAGTTTTAAAAACAGATCTTGGAGAACAGAAAACCTGGATAATAACTTACAGTTACAAGAATTTTCTTAATCTGGGTCTTAGATGGTCATTTTGATTAGCATGACACTAGAAAGGTTTCTTTGTCATTTACTTATATTTGCCAATTGAAAGACTTTTCTTTTTGTGTCATTTCTTATTTCACGTTGCATTTTCCTCATTTCTAACTCTAGATGTTCTTAAGAGAATTAAAACATACATTTCCTCATCTTCTCTTTCTGTCACCATTTGTACTTTAAAAAAATATATATATTGATTTTTACAGAGAGGAAGGGAGAGGGATAGTTAGAAACATCGATGAGAGAGAAACATCGATCAGCTGCCTACTGCACACCCCCTACTGGGGATGTGGCCACAACCAAGGTACATACCCTTGACCGGAATCGAACCTGGGACCCTTCCGTCCACAGGCCGACGCTCTATCCACTGAGCCAAACCGGTTAGGGCTCCATTTGTACTTTTGATATCCACTCCAGCAAAGTAACCTTGGCTCTTGGTATAGCAGATGCAGAATTCTCTTTGGTGTCTGCTGGTTTGTGGAGCCAAGGGTCTGCATGGGTGTTCAGATGGAATTTTCTTCCAGCTCTTTCCTCGTTTATGTACAAATAGGAAGAAGGAAGCACTGCCCCAGTTAGTGACGGAGAGACGAGAGTAACAGGTAAGCACGTGAACTCCGGAGCCCTCCAGCAAGGTCCAGCGCTGCAGGTTGCTAGCCGTGTGATCCTGTGCCTTTTTAAACCTTTTGTTGCTTCAGCTTCCTCATCTGTGAAATGGAGATAATAGTACCTGTCTCATCGGGTTGTTATGAAGATTACACGAGTTTCTGTGAAAGCAACTAAAAGTAGCGTTTAGCAAAAAAAAAAAAAATGTTCTTATTTAAGGGCTTGTTATATACAGAACTTTAGTTTTAGGCACTCTATGGGGACTTTATAAATGCTAAGTAATCTAAAGTTTAGTCAGTTTAATTAGGGAGAGAAGAAGAAGAAGAAAAATATTTTATTTTTCTTACAAAAACACTGGGGACACTGTGATGGCCATTACTGTCACTTCATTCATTCATTTTAACATTTTTGACCTCCAGCTTGGTGAGAGATATTGTATGAACATGAATAAGATTCTTTTCATCTGCTGGGGAAACCAAACTTGAAACAAATAATGAAATAAATTGTTGTAGGCGCAAGGTTAATAACCTTAAAAGTTAACTGTATCAGGGATGCATATGGCTGCAGATAACAGCAACCTGAGAGAAGTCCTTAAGCCAGTTAATTATTGCCCTTGTCCCCTTCACTGGATGCGAACTGCAGGGCTGGGCTGCTGATGGCATGGGTTTAGTGGGTCTTGGTTGCCAGAGCTGGGTTCTGCGTCATTTCCTTGTGTTTGTTTGTTTCCCTCCTGGTATCGAGGCAGTTTCTGCCATCATGTGATCACATCTGAGATTCAGTCAGGAGAAGTGGGGAAGGGTAGAGGGGTGTGTGTTAGCTGAGTTTGCCCCACTTTTAAGCATTGCCTTATCTCTCTCTGCAGAGCTATGTCTCATGGCCTCTTCAGGCTGCAGGGAAGGCCGGGAAATGGTTACTTCAGCTGGGCTTTTGTTTGTGAGGAAGAAAGGGAAAGCAGACGGCTGTCTTGACCACAAACACTGGCTCTGCACCAGGCACTGTCCTAAGCCCTTTCCATGTCATAATTCATTAGATCCTCCTAACAGTCCTGCCATGTGGAGTCTCATTATTCTATTGTAGGAAATGGAGCCTGGACTAGATCAGAAACTTGTCACACAGCTAGTGAGTCACCAGGCTGGCCGGAAGTCAGTCTGAGGATTGGTGGAGACACAAAGGAGAGCTTAGTCCAGCAGGTCAAGCCTTCAGGAAGATGGTAGAGATGGTAGTGAAGCAGGCATGGGGGGGCTCAGAGAAGACTTGACCTTGAGGCTAGCCGTAGAACTGAGGTGATGTTGAGAGCCCTGGGTAATAAGGTTTTCTGATGTCCTGAGCTCCAAAGAATCCATTATCCTGGTGTATTGGGGCTTTTGGGGAAAATCAGTGAGCTTTGGAGCAAGGAGGGTGGGGAGGATGGAGGTGCCAAGGCTGGAGAAGGAGCGTGGGTCAGATCATGAAGGACTTAATTTCACCTTTCAAGTTCTTACAGCTTTACCGTTGCCTCAGGAAAATACTCAGAGCTAGTTTAAATTCCGAACATATATTCTGAAGACATTTTTCCAGTTTAGTTTTATTATCTGAGCCATCAGTTTGTCTTTTGAAGTGTCTAAGTAGTACATTGAAATTTCTTACCCGTTCTCTCATCTCATATTGAAATAATGACACAGAATATTCAACATGGATGGAGCCTTAGAGCTGATCTTATTCAACCTTTTCATGTCTTAGTTGGGAGTATTTGAGTTTGAACACAGTATTCCCTTGCTGAGAGATCTTCGGGATTGCATAGGGGTCTGTTTGAGTTTAAGTCAGATAATTTTCTGATTTCCTGTCCAGAGTCCTTCCACCATACTATTATTTCCCCAAATGTGTTCTCTAGCCACTGCATGTCTCTTTCACAGCACACTGATATTTAGTTAATACTTCCCTATTACGTGTTTAACGTGAACCCTCCCTGGATTCTAGTTCCAGTCCTTAGTTGAGTGCTTAACATACAGCAGACACTTAGGAACTGTTTGTTGACAAGACTATTCCAGTGTTAATGCAGCTCTGAGAGAGAGAGAGAAATCCTTGTGCAAATAAGTCTGAGCAATACTAGGTTAAACAGATTAAATGGGCTTCTTAACTAGGACGTGGGGAGAGCCTATAATATATTCCCATGCTCTGTGGCTCTAAGTTGGCTGTAAGGAGGGAGCTGCTACTTCAGACTTACTGAGTTCTGGGGATCCCTGCTTGGCTGTAAGCCAAATGTCCCTTGGCAGTTTTGGTGTTCAGAATTTAAGAAAGCCTGTAGCCTGAATGGATTCTTTAGACCAAAAGTGGTATTTATACTTTTTAGGTTGCCTTTTGATCTTTTACTATTAAAGTAGTGAAACTTTTTCTGTTAAAAAGACCTGCTATCTTAGAAGGTGGTTGCATCCTAAATCCTAAAAATGAATAATGTGCTTACTTTCTCAGAATCTAGAACTTGTTTCTGTCCATTGAATATTGACATTAGGTTGTGGATAGGTTCGAAGGTTGGGCCCCCGCAAGCCTGTATAGCTCAGGGAATGAGATGCCCTGAGATAATGGCTTAGGCAGTCCTTTGAGAGGTGATTGGCATGGTCATGGCACATAAAATAGGTTAGCAAGAGCAGAATGCAAAGTTAGTAGGCTGATGATCAGTTTGCTGGGAGGTTCTGGCTTGATTTACTGAGGGGCAAGAGCAAAAAGTATGTATGCCTTTATCATGGGAAAGTTGTGGATACTGTGATGTCACTCAGATAATGGGATTCAGAAAACGTTTCTCCAGAGTGTGTGGGGGTCTCTCTGCTCCAGAGATGGGCTTAGGCCAGTGGTCGGCAAACTCATTAGTCAACAGAGCCAAATATCAACAGTACAACGATTGAAATTTCTTTTGAGAGCCAAATTTTTTAAACTTAAACTATATAGGTAGGTACGTTGTTATTA
Source organism: Myotis lucifugus (assembly GCF_000147115.1). NCBI lineage: Eukaryota > Metazoa > Chordata > Mammalia > Chiroptera > Vespertilionidae > Myotis > Myotis lucifugus. The sequence continues at coordinate 6,571,770 of NW_005871090.1, read as the reverse complement.
ACTTAATTAGGGTACTCCTAAGGCTTAGGAAGAGCCACACTCAAGGGGCCAAAGAGCCGCATGTGGCTCGAGAGCCGCAGTTTGCCGACCACGGGCTTAGGCTGTTCTCCTTTGTACCACTGAAGTTAAGATTGCTTTGCTTATGTAACATTAGGACTGCTATGCCCCCAGGTCTCACCCATTAGGACTTGGTGGTTCAGAGCATCTGCTCTAAGCCATCGAGTTTGGAGTTGAAGCCTGGTTTGACAATCTGTGACTTTGGCTGACTTACTTAATCTTGTTAAGCCTCAGAACCCTCCTCCTTAAAATAGGGATAATAATCCTTTTTACCTAACTGGAATAATATATGGAAAGAGGATATATATATATACACACTAGAGGCCCGGTGCACGAAATTCATGCAAGAGTAGGCCTTCCTTCCCCCAGCTGCCGTCACCGGCTTCCCTCTGGCACCCGGGACCCGGGCTTCCCTCACAGCCCCATCTTCATCTGGAAGGTCGTCTGGCTGTCCAGTCTAATTAGCATATTATGCTTTTATTATTATAGATATGCTTTGCACAGTGCTCATGAGAGAGGTTGGCAAACTTTCTCTAAAGAACCAGATAGTAACTACTTTAGGAACTATGTGCAATTACTAAGTGAAAAAAGCCAGTCGGAAAAAACTACATACTGTAAGAGTCCAACTATCTGCTATTCTGAAAAAGGTAAATCTATGGAGATAGTAAACAGATCAGTGGTTGTCAGAGGTTAGATTAGGGGGAATGGTGGGGGAGTAGCCGGAACACAGAGGACTTTTAGGGCAGTGAAACTCTTCTACAATGGTGGGTACATATCAAAGCCCATAGAATATATAACACCAAAGAGTACAAATATGTTTTCCCAGTCAGGCTGACCCTCTCATTCTCTTGACATTGTTTTTTGCAGAGCAGAAGTTTTTAATTTTAATGACGTTCAATTTAGCCATTATTTCTTTGATAGTGCCTTTGACATTATATCTAAAACGTTTTCACTGTACCAAAAGTCATCTAGGTTTTCTCCTATGCTGTCTTCTAAGAGTTTTATAGTTTTGCATTCTAAATTTAGGTCAGTGATTCATTTTGAGTTAATTTTTGTGAAGGGTTCTTGCATATTATCTACTTTTTTAAATTAAAGCTCTTAGCATATTAATGATAGTTTTCAAAAAGTCTTAATCTGGCAATTCCAACTTTCCTGCCATAAGTGACTGGCTCTGCTGCTTTTTCAGTCTCTTCATGTTGTGTGCTTATCTTTTAGAATGCCTTGTGATTTTCTTAAAAATATATTTTATTGATTTTTTACAGAGAGGAAGGGAGAGGGATAGAGAGTCAGAAACATCGATGAGAGAGAAACACCGATCAGCTGCCTCCTGCACACCGCCCACTGGGGATGTGCCTGCAACCAAGGCACATGCCCCTGACCGGGATCGAACCTGGGACTCTTCAGTCCACAGGCCGACGCTCTATCCACTGAGCCAAACTGGTCAGGGCATGCCTTGTGATTTTTGGTGAAAGGTGGACATGCACTGTGTAAGGAACTGTGGAAACAGGCCTTTAGTAATGCAGTGGTAAGGTTTGGGAGGAAGGGAAGCATTCTGTAGCCTTATGATTAGGTCTCAGTTTTGGGACAGGCCTGTGTCCCTAGACTGAATGTCACAGTTCTTCTCAGTCATTCCTTCCACACCCCCTTAGGTGGGGTATGATGGCTCTTGTGAACTGGAGTTGGGTCTTTCCCCTGCCCCAGATAGTTTAGGCTTTGGTAAGACCTGCAGGTTAGGCTCTGGCAAAATAATTTCTCCTGAGGGCTGACCGTATTAAGGAGAAGAAAATTCTCTGGCGTATTTCCAGATGGCTCCTTGTCCCCACCCTCTGCTAGAAGCCCAGGGGAATTTTTCTCACCATGAGGATCTGGTAGGGCTCCTGGACAAGATCTCACAAAAGCTTGGGGATCCCTATGGCTGGGTCTCCCTGGAGTTTTTAACCATTAGACTTGTCCACTCTGAGCCTCCACCAATTTGTCAAATTATCTCTTAGGTTTTCCTATCTGGGCACTTTCTCATGGGTTTCTGCTCTGTATCTACTTGTCTTTCTCTCCATTTTAAGGGGCAGCGGTTTGCCTGAAGGCCTTACTTCTCTGTAGATCTTACAAGTGTTGTTGATTTTTCAGTTGTTTCAGCATTTTACTTGTAAGGATTGTGTGGTTACTTTTAATCTCCTTATGTGGTGGGCTAGAAACTGGAATTTAGGTCTCAGTTCTTTTTTTTTAAAACAATTAATTCCAAGATGGGTCCTCATTCAAACCCTCATCTGTGTTTAGTCATGTTTTTCTCCTTATAATAATTTATATTTTTATTACAAAGCTATAGCAATCAAAAAGTATGGCACTGGCATATAAACAGATAGAAGAAAGGGTAATTATGTGAGGGGATAAAGGTATTAACTAACCTTGTTGTGGTAATCATTTTGCAATATATTTGGGTGTCAAACCATCAAGTTGTACACCTTAAACTTACATATGTTATATGTCAACAATATCCATAAATCTGAAAAAAATTGATACTTCCATATAAGTAAGCCAAGCAGACTTCACTTAAATCTACTGTGCTGTGAAACTATGACTTAACTGCCCTGCAGGTCTGAAGTGTGTGGTGTGAGACTTCTCCCTTTGCATTTGGATCCTTGTTGTATTATCTGTTCAACAGTAATCACTGTGTGCCTACTGTGAGCAGGGTCCTAACATGGGGGATGTGGAGCTTGGTAAACCAGGGCTCTGCGCTCTGGGAGTTTCATCATTCTGATTCTCTTACAAATTCCTTAAGTTAAAGACAAAAAGAAAAGAAAGAAAAGTGCAGGAGGAATGATTCATCTATTCACTAAGAATTTCAGAGTTGTTTTTTTTTAGTGAGAGAAAAGATAGATCTGCTTTGTTCAGCCGTGGCTATGTAGAACTTTAATATGCAAAATGATTAGATAAATGTTATGCACATAATTTTTTTCTTTCACCTTCAGCAGTTGAACTATGTAAAATAATTCATGTAGTGACTTTGCATATGCATGTATGTTTTTGTATAAGATTGTGTCTAGATGCAGCTGCATATTTACAGTAATATGTATTTGAAATTAAAAAAATAATGTCGAAATAGCCACGCACACTTTAGAGGTATGTGGAATGCTTCACTGGTGGGGGACAGATGCTGTGTGATGGACTGAAGTTGTCAGTCCACCTCTGATGATGTGAGAGGCTACGGATCTAAACTGCATTCGCAAATAATCTTTTTTAAAGAACCTCTTGATTTCCCATTCATTCTGGTTAAATACCTGTACTGCCCCCAGCTCTGTGTGGAATTGGTTTGCTCTGGTTTTATCTGGAGGCAGAGAATACTCTAGAATAAATGAGTACTTGAACTCCTTTCTTATCCCAGTGTTAAGCATTTCTTTCTTCTAGGAGTTGGAAATGCTTTTCCAGGCATCTATTAATCCACTTGAGGCTGCTTTTACAACAGGGCAAGAGTTCTTATCTCTTCTACATTTATTTTTAAGTAGATGGAAACCTGTGTGAAGCACCCACCAGTTAAATGATTTATCAAAGGTCACTCCTAGAATTCATGGTGGTTAGGAACTCAGCTCCTGGCCTCTTTCATATAGTCCAAAGTTCAACCCATCTGATCTCTTGTGTCTGATAAATGTTCAGCTTGAACAGGTTTGCAAAGAGCAAGGAATTACTCTCTAACCTTTGGCAAATGGCATGTTATTTCATTTTGAAAACCAACGCTTTTTGCATGAGTGTCCTGTGCCGTTATGGTAGGCAGTTGGGGGACAAGTACTCTGAAAGGGTAAACAAAGGAATTCAGAGTCCAGCTCATTGGAAGGACTCAGCAGTGGGGCCAGGGTGCCACAGAGAAGTGGTTAAGTCTGGATCGTGGCCTGCATGCCTGTCCTTAGCTGCAACCCCGCTGGGAACTGGAGGGAGAGGCCTTCAGACTTCTTGCATAGCTTCTAAAGGAATTTTGCAAAACTGCACTCTCTTGCACATTTGTAAGTTGGTACCAGCTATGTTTTCTCACACATTTAACATCTGCACAAGATGGCATTTTTGGTGGATTTTAAATATTGACATTTTAAAATAAAATTTACATCAGTCTCTTAAATGAATCCAGTGGAATTTAAAACCCCAGGGATTAAATATCCACCATCATCCATGTAAAAATAAATTAAAGGTCTTTTTTTTCAGCTGTTTGAAATTTTACATCATTCTCTTTGCTCTTTGTACTTGTATATCCAATTTGCCTTACAAATTTTTTCTGGTTTAATATGCCCTTATGCTTGGAAGTTTTTCTTTGATAATTGTATCATAATCCCTTATACTACAACCATGCAAATAAATTTAAATGTAATTAAATATTTCTTATAATCATGAAGCTATAATTATTAAGAAAAAATTTCCCAGAGTGAGTTACCATTATAATTATTAGTGGTACACACTTTATCAAAGCAACATAAGTATTATACATTTTGATAACTAATTATTAAATATTAAAATTTGTTATTAGAAATGTATCATTTAACAAAATGTATAGAATTTCTCCCTCAGTTTGGTAACTCTTCCCAGGAACATTAATAAAGGGGCAAAGATTTTCCCTTGATAAATTTTTTTTCCACATGGATGAGTTGATGAGTTATTGCCAACTTGAAATAAGGAAACTATCTTCAGCACGTCTTACCGTTCTTCCTGCTTGCCTGTTGTCAGATGGAAGGAGAGTTGCTTTAGCAGTGTCCTTCAATTCTTCAAAATGGTTTTAGTTAAGAAGCAAAAAGCCAAGTGGTGATCTGTCATCAAAAATTATTATTGCCCTGGCTGGGTGGCACAGTTGATTGGAGCATATTCCTATACAACAAAACATTGTGGGTTCCTTTCCCCATTAGGGCACATACCTAGGTTGTGGTTCGATCCCCTATCAGGGGTGTATGAAAGGCAACTGATCTGATTCTCTTTCACATTAATGTTTCTCTCTCTCTTCTCCCCTCTCTCTTACTTCCACTCCAAAATCAATAAAAAACGAAACTTTGGGTGAGGATAAATTTTTTAAAAAAATTTATTGTTAATACTCTTTGTGCTAACAATTTGAGATTTGGTTCTCCTCAGTTTTGCCGAAAGTCAAGAATTGGAAACCACCTGACTTCCAAAAAGACTCTTGCCCAGTTGTGAGAATCATTCCATTCTCAGTGTCTGGGAAGTTTACCAGAAAGGCTTTATCCTGACTTATCAGAAGACCACTAGTCACACCTGTTGCTTTTTCACTTTAAGGCACCTTTTAACATTCCATGTACTCTGGAAAGTTTGAGAATGCATTTTTATATTATTGGCTTCAAATGTAGTTTTGTCTCTATATCTGTGTGTGGTGACAGTTGGAGCTGTAGAACTATTGTCATTACAGTTAGAAAATCAGACCTTTTGTTTAAAAACATCTGGCTTCATTTTTCATTTCAAACAAGATGAGAATATCTATTTCTCTGGCATCTGTGTCATTTCTGTTTCCCAACTCTATGACAGATAGGCAGAGCTAGGTGCAGGGCCTTGCTGTGGCTTTGCCACCTTGAAATAAGGAGACTATCTTCAGCACTTCTTATCATCCTTCCTGCTGGCCTGTTGTCAAGGCACTCTGTTGGGTCTCAGGTCAGAGCATCCCAACTCGGGCCAGAGTACCCAGATTCTATCACAGGTTTGCCTTTGCAGAAACTTGTGTAAGATGGGGAAAGACAAGCTCTATCATATGCCTTGAACAAGGAGGATTACGTTTAAACCAAATATTCCACTTTTCTCTTTCAGTACGTTGAGTGCACTATGGGAAATTTAAGTTGGATAGCAAGTTTGTTTTTCTGTTGTAAAACAGGAGAAGAAGAATTGTGAAAAAGGAGGTGGGGGAGAACGGAGCTGGGGGAGCTGCCTGGGAATTGCAGGCGCCCTCTCTGGCAGATCTACTTTAGAAAAGGGCTCATGCTGAATTGGAAACCCGGGAATTGATTAAACCTCTCCATGCTTATTCTCCTCTGAAAGTTGCCATCCTTAGAAAACTTTCAGTTTGAGACTTCTGCTTTTGGGCAGGGATTCTCAAATATCCCCCTTTGTTCTAGCAGGCCAAAAACTAAAAACTTATGTCTTTTATGTAATTTTTCTGAGCACATTATGCACAATTCTGTTGGGTTTTATTTTTATACCTAACAACTACTTGTTAGTAACTTACTAAGTCACTAAAAGGTGGTATTTATAAGGATACTACTGGTCAGTAGTTCAGTGATTTTCAGGAAGAGCTCTGCAGTCCTTAGAGGATTCTCCATGTGGGCTTGAATCAATGGGGATTTTCAATCACTGATATTCTTTTTTTTTAAATGTATATATGATAAATTACCTTGAGTTTGGATTTGTTGTGACCGATATGCTTTGTTATGAGTGTTTAACTTTTCATTTATAGTGGTGGGTAAAGTGGGTATTTATTTTAAGCGGAGGTGACATAATTTTGTTTCTGTTTTGTTTGTGGGGAGGTGGCAAAGTTTTACTCAGAGACTGATTTTGTCTTCACCAGCCATTTATTTAACTGTGGGAATTATAACTTCACAAGCAAATACTAGTAGCATATCTGATAATATCTTTTAATAAAACAAATAAAGAATGACAAATGAATCCCACTGTTGTTCTAGGCAAGGGGAGATGAAAGGGATAAAAGTCAAATTTACAAGTGAGTCGGGTTTCCAGATGCCAAAGCAAAATGAAAGTACCTGTTGCTAGAGCTCATTGCTGGGAATGAAGACACCCGTGATGGTGTTGGTGATGGCGTCCAGCTGATCCCTTTCATGGATCCACTGCCAACCAGAGTCACCTTGGCCAGGGCAGGGACTAATGTCCCAAAAGGTCTTCAGAGAGTTTCTAGGTCAGCAAAGAGTCACCTTCCCCAAAGGGAAATTCTGCAATTGTTGTCACAAAATCTCAGTGTTTATAGTCCAAATATTCCTTTGCTGTAGTTGCTTCTCCACTTATTCTTTCATTTTGTTGATAGTTTCCTTTGCTGTGCAAACACTTTTCAGTTTGATATAGTTCCCTTTGTTTATTTTTGGATTTTGTTTCCATTGCCCAAGGAGCTATATCAGAAAAAATATTGCTACGAGAAATGTCTGAGATTTTACTGCCTATGTTTTCTTCTAGGATTTTTATTGTTTTGAGTTTTACATTTAAGTTTTTAATCCAATTTTAAAAATGTAAACCTCACCTAAAGATATGTATTCATTGATTTTTATGCCAGTAACATGCTGTTTTGATTATCATTACCTTGCAGTATAGTTTGATATCAGACAACATGATACCTACAATTTTGTTCCCTTCTTTCTCAAGATTGCTGAGGGTATTTGGGGTATTCTTTGGTTCCATATAAATTTTTGAAATATTTGTTCTAACTCTTGAAATACACCAGTGGTATTTTGATAGGAATTGCATGGAATCTATAGATTGCTTTGGGTAATATGGACATATAATGTTAATTCTTTGTATCCATGAACATGGTATATGCCTCCTGTTAGGGTTTGGCCAGTGATGTGGGCTATGAAAGAATTCATAGCTAAAAGTAGAGATTCAGAGAGGAAGTTTATTTTACTTTCTCAAATAGGAAGGGCCAGTGTAATGCTAATCAATACAAGGCAAGAAACAAAGGGTGGCTTCTCCTTTTAAGTCCTGGTTGTTGCTAAGCAACAAGAAAGGGACAGGAATATGGGGCTGAAGTTGAGCAGACACCAGGGGGGTGGGGGTGGGTTGTCTTGGAAAGTTAGTTTTGTTTGCTTTTTAGGAGATAGTCCAGATGTCTTAGGGAGGTATCTTGTTAGTATTTTTTCTAAGCCTGTAAAACATGCTTAGTGCAAAAGTTATGAAGAGTTTAAAAGAGGCTTGTTTGAAGGGGAAGGAGGGAAAAGAACTTTCTAACTAGAGACTCCTTTATGGGAATTATCCCTGAGTTGTAAAAATAGCAGGGAGGAGGAATGCAAGAATATAGATTCAAGAGTAGCTTATCTTTTCTTGCAGTTTGAACAGAGGGGCTGTTTGAATCAGAGGAGCTAACAATCTTGTGGTTTAATTACCAGGTGCTCCTCATAAATTGTGGAAAGCCACAGCAAAGAAAAAGAAAGGCCTTTTTCTGTCCTTACATTTCCACTTACATTTCCACTTTTTTTTTTCTTTTTTTCTGCTCTGCTGGGTGTTTTCTGTTATCTTGTCCTCTAAATTGCTGATTTGATTCATTGCTTCATGTAACCTGCTGTTGCTTCCTTCTAAGTTTATTATTTATTTCAGATATTGTGTTCTTCATTTTTGACTGGTTCTTTTTCGTGGTTTTTATGTTCTTTTTCATGCTTACCATCTCTTTAAGTTCTCACTGAGATCATCCATTCTTTTCCTAAGGTCCTTGAGCATCCTTATAACCATTGTTTTGAACTCTGCATCTGGTATCTTGGTTGCTTCCATTTCATTTACTTGTTTTTTTTATGGGTATTTCTTTTGTTCTTTCATTTTAGGAATGTTTCTTTATCTCCCCATTTTGTCTACCTTTTTGTGTTTGTCCCCATGTAATAGGTAGATCTTCTATGACTTTCAAATTTGTTGGGTGGTTTTATGTTGTAGGTGTCTTGTTGGGCTCAATGGGCAGTCTTCCCAACCACCTGAGCAAGGTTCCCCAAGAATGCCTCTTGTGTAATTTATGTGTGCCCTACTGTTGTAGTCGAGTCTTGAATGCTGTTGGCCTGTTCGTGGGTTGGGTTAACACTCAGACTGGCTGGCTATAAGGATAGATCTTAATCACAGTGTACAAGTTGCTGTGTGGGACTCCCCCAAAGACAGGTTTTTTTTTTCCAGCAGAGTCTGGTGCCCGCCTGGGCCTTCCTTTGGGTGTGCCACTTGTGTAGTTAGTTGGGTCGAGCTCTGGTGTGGTCTGAAGCCCAGTTCTGGTTGTGTTGGCTCTGGGTCTACTTGAATGGGAGCCTGGTGCAGGTGGATGTCAGATGCTGCCTATATAGGCCTTGGGCTACCTTTTTGGGGCTACCATGCAATTTTCTATTTGTGGTTGCCTCTACTGGGCCTGAATGTGCTTGGGAGGGGCCAAGCTGTATACAAGGGTTGGCTTCCTCCAGTTCTGAACCAGAATCAAACCCAAGGCTCCCTGATGTCCGCCTCCAACTGTCCACCACTTTGTCACCTCCTGTGGTTGTCTGCTCTTCCTGGAAAGTCTTCCATGAATAGGCTGTAGAATGGGCCTAGATTGGCTGCAATCCAGAGACCCTTCCACAGGCATGAACTGGGGTTAGGGGGTCAGAGCTAGTGGGCCTCTTGCTTGAGGGAGTGTGGTCAGGCACTCAATGGGGGGAAAGTGGCCCCCACTCCAGAGCCATACTGCTTGGTCTCTACTCTAATCTCTGATCTTAGCTCCCCAAGAAGAAATGCACCTCTGGTTCAGGTTGGGTTGCAGCCAGCCATCTTCTCTGCAGGAGCAAGCTCAGCAGGGCTAGGCCTCCAGTATTTGAAGGAACAGGTCAAATGGGTCTCTCTTCAGGGGAGTTCTGTGGCTGAGCTCACAGGGAGGTGTAAGAACAGCCCCTCAGTGGCCATAGCTGGCGCGGTAGCCACACAACCCATTGCCCAACTGAGTCCTGGACCTGAGCCTCCGAGGGAGATGATCTCAGCACTCGGATTCCCCTGCGAGACTGATCTCGGGCCATGGGCTCTGGGAAGGACAAGTCAAATGGCACTGAGGGGGGTGGTTAGAACCATTATTCTTTTAAACTAGGCATTTGTGAGTGGAGTAGTGAGATGGGAATTTGACAGTGTCAGTTACGTAGAAAGTAGCTAAGAACTAAAGCAGGCCAGGCCCTTTGAGCACAGGTCAGACATCAGAGAGAGGCTGGAAAGTACGTGGAGTGTTTCAGGAACTTATATGAGAGTCCCTTCCATGCACACATCTTGAGGGTTTCTGAGTTTCCTAGCCCACAGGAGATTAGCAAAAAGCAATTAGAGGTGGGGTAGGAGCTGTGGGGAGCAGGTCCACATAGCAGGAATAAATGACAACCTGCTGCTTTGAAAAGAGGCAGAATAATTTAAACAAACCCAAGCACTTTGATGGCTCCTTGGTTTGGATGCAAGAAGCTTCCACAGCACCTTCAGAGGCTCCTGCCTTCTGCAGAGACTGAGTTCGGTTACACTTGAGTCATCTGAGGCCATAATGATGACTCAGAGTCCAGAGGTAGATGACAGTGTCCTCAGCTCATCAGACAGCAAAGTAAAGTGTGCTGTTCTTTTTAGGAAAATCTCCCCTGAATAGAATCCCATTTTAGAAAATAGTTTAGAATTTTATAAAAGAAGGCCGAGGCTTTCAGGAAAGTTCTTTTGTGGAGAACACCTGACACCAACTCCCAGCCACAGTGTTGGTTAATAAGTATGGTATTCGTGGATATTTTATGAATATGTCATCTTCCTACATTTGCAAGCTTCTTGAGGTCAGGGACCACATTTTGTTCTTCTTTTATTACTCAGGGTAGGTAGTCAATATAATATTTGTGCATGGTTGTCTTGTGTAGTTAGTTGGGTTGAGCCCTGGTGTGGTCTGAAGCCCACCTCTGGTTGTGTTGGCTCTGGGTCTACTTGGATGGGAGCCTGGTGCAGGTGGATGTCATCTTCCTACATTTGCAAGCTTCTTGAGGTCAGGGACCACATTTTGTTCTTTTATTACTCAGGGTAGGTGGTCAATATAATATTTGTGCATGGTTGTCTTGGTGAAGAGGGTATAATTCTCCAAAGTCAGAAATATCTGTATGCCTGTAATTAAATTGATATTAAAATAGTTTGTCAAGAATTCATGACTTCAGGAACTTGTTAGAAAATGATACTCATAGAAGCATTAGAGTTGGTGACTGGGGAATTGGTGTTTGCTTAATAAAAATTCTAAAAAGAGCTCTGATTTAATTAATTTTCTTTGTTAGAAGAAAGCAGACTGGATATTAGTTGTATGATGTTTCATCTGGAAGTGAATGAAATTGCCTTTTAGAATAATAAGAAAACTAATACCTTCCATTTATACAGCACCTTTCTTTCAAAGAGTCAAAGCACTTTCCAGAAGTCATCTAATTAATCTCTGGTTTTCCTACAGAGTAGCTAGTCAGGAGTAGTGTGTGTGTGTGTGTGTGTGTGTGTGTGTGTGTGTATGTGTGTATTTGTAGGTGGATTTCCTCCCTTTCTCCTTTTCTCCTACCCTCCCTCTCTCCTTCCCTTTATTCCTTCACTTTTCATTTCATCTAATGTAAGCTATTTTCTGAATCTATCTTGGCTAGAACTTGCCATTTTGTTAAGCCTCATATTTCAAACAATTGCATACCATTTTTAGAATATTAAGCCACATTTATTCATAAAAACGGAGTTTTCTGTGGAAAAAAAGTACTGCATATGCTACCCATACATATCAGACCATTAATCAAAAATTGGTATCAGAAATGCTGTTAGAATGTGAATTTAAGTAGCAGCTTCCTGTTTTGACTCTCATAATAGAATTTGTTTTCTTAATAATTGCTTTTATTTTCATGCTCACTCTTGGATGAGCAATTGCCTGGTGACTAAAGCAAGTCATTGATAGGAAGAGTGGGAATTGTGAGAAGGTGAGGATATTCCTAATTCAACATTTTATATGGAGCCACCATATTAATTTCCACTGTACTCGTTTCTTTGCCAGACTTGCTTATTTGGACAGTTGTTTATGCTGCATCTGTCATTTTTAATTGATATTCATCTTCTGCAGCCCTCATTGCCTTTGTGGATTGCTCTCACAGCAGCTGCTTTTTGGCAAACTGGCTCACAGTAAAACTACACTGTTTTGATCTGGGTAGTTGCAGAATCTTTAATGGATTTCTTCATTGATTAAAGTAGTAGGATCTCATGAAGCCAAAAGAACACTATACCCTCCCCCTCCCCCGAATCTCCTGAAACCCTGATTCTGAAGTTTCCTCTTGCTTGTGCTTTACTTGGGTAGTGCAGGTTATATATTTTTTCTTCCAAAATAATGTAAATATTTTACAGCCAACTTTCTTACTATGATCTTGAACCAGTGATGCAGGTTGGTTTAGCAGTGCTGCTCATGATGCCCGCCTCAGGTCCTTGTCCCTTTCAAGGGTCAGTTCTTTATACGGGGCTGGGGGAGGCCTTACTGTGACTATAAACACCAAAGCTGGAAGCTTCAAGATTGCGTGAGGCAAAGACCTTTCGAGGCATTATTTCATAGTCCACTTGGTTTTCTATCCCTACAAGGCTGTTGAATATTGGATTACAAACCACAGTGGAGCTTTTCATAGAAAAGGCAGGAAAGGCTTCAAAAGGCAGGGGTTGTTCAGGCTCTCTCTCTTCCCACCTCCCAATCCCGTTAAACATCTCCTAGGACAGAAATGGAGGGCTATGGTGACATTAAATCGTAACTCTGTAGCTTCCTTGGAGTAAGGTCAACAACTGACATTTTAAAAAATATATATTTTTATTGATTTTAGAAAGGAAGGAAGAGGGAGAGAGAGATAGAAACATCAATGATGAGAGAGAATCATTGGTTGTCCGCCTCCTGCATGCCCCCTATTGGGGATTGAGCCTGCAACCAGGCATGTGCCCTTGACTGGAATCAAACCCAGGACCCTTCCGCAGGCTGACCTTCTATCCACTGAGCCAAACCAGCTAGGGCCAACCACTGACTTTTAACTTTCATTATCAGATAAGCAGCAATGAGTATGATTTCTGGGCTGAGATATTGCTCAGAAATTTTACAGCATTACGTGTTTTCTGTGCTTTTCAGAATATGTATACTTTGTTGTTTGACAGCACTGAATATAGGTTTCAAAATATTAGGTTACTGGCACAATTTGTTAGTCTTTATTTATTTATTTTTGCTTCCACAACAAAGGAAACACTTGCTTGGCATTTGTCACAAGTGGACTTTGACCAAAGGTCTCCCAGAACATGTACCAAAATAAAGGCTTGTTTTTAGTATTGTCGGCAAGAGTAAGGAGTTGCTGGGATTCTAAGCCAGAACCCACTTTGTCTCGCTTGGACTAGCACATAAATGAGAATAGTTGGAGAATAGCACGGAGAGAGGGGATTACACTCATTTATGCTTCTGTGTCTTGATTTGATACATGGATGGGATTTTCAGGCCTCTAGATCTGTTCCAACCCTGAAGCTTTAGAAATGGGCAGTTCTACCCCTGAAGCCCAGCGCAGTGCAGAGGCAGGTCCTACCATGGCTGGATGAGCCTTGTCTACTCTGCAGCATTCATAGGTCATTAAAGTGATGAGCAAGTTCAGGTCCATCTTTATATTCTCCTTCAAGCCAGCTGAGTGGGGAAAACAAAACAAAACAAAACATGGGGAAAGATTGCCTGGAGGTGGATGTGCTATTGAGAGGGGGTGGGCAAACTTTTTGACTCGTGGGCCACAATGGGTTCTTAAACTGGACCGGAGGGCCGGAACAAAAGCATGGATGGAGTGTTTGTGTGAACTAATATAAATTCAAAGTAAACATCATTACATAAAAGGGTACGGTCTTTTTTTTTTTTTAGTTTTATGGCCCGCGGGCCGTAGTTTGCCCACGGCTGTACTAGAGTGTAGTGTTTAATGTCCTGGTCTCCAGAGTGAGGTTACTTACGGTTCAGTCCCAGGTCCATTTACTAGTTGTGTGATTTGGGCAAGACAGCTTTTGCATTTTAGCTGTTAGGATATTAGCTATCCTTTTAGTGCCTCTCTTGTTCTTCTTTGGGATTAGTATATGGGTTTTGGAGGGTCTCACCTTCCATCAGCACATTGGTTAAAGAACACATAAGGTGTGTATATTTTTGTATATTTTGAAATAAAGAATGTGTGTGTGTGCATGTGCGTGTGTGTGCATGCACACATGCCTTGTTTGGAGTATGAAAAAAGTGAGACTATTTCTAGCAAGGTCATGGAAGGGCTTTTCTGTCCCTTTTTGGCTTTTTTTTTTTTCCAAAGAAAAGCAATCTACTGCAAAGACATTAATGTCAGTTTGAATTTGAGGATTTAAGCATTGGAGAGCTATGTATTCCAAATTGGGCCTCCCATAGGAACTATGAAGCTGCCATGTGCTTATATGAGAAAACATGGCAAGTTGAATTTTAGATACCCAGAAATCTTTTGCTAGATTAGATCAGACCATCAGAATACATGACTAGACTAGATTATAATAGTCCCAGTAGAATTGCTTTGATTAAACTAACTTTTGTCAACATCCCATTAACCTATACTGAAGGACATGCCCTGGAAAGCAGGTTCCATGTTTAATCTGAGGAGTCGCTAAGGACTAGTGCTTGCTTCTCTGGGAGAACCTATGTGGGCAGTTCTCTTGGGATCAGAGAGGATCACAGCCGTGTTGAGGAAAGGTGTTTTTTTGTTTGTTTTGTTTTTAATTCGTAGACACTGTGAATCATGTAAACAAGCTTGCTCCCTCCTTGCATTGGCAGCCACATTTAGGGTCAGAGGTGTGTCCATCCTAAAAGAATGTATAGAGAGGACTTCCTGGCAAGTGGTTTGTAGCCTTTCCTCACTGTTTTATTTACCCTGTTGCTTTGTGGTCTCATCTTTGTTTGTGTTTTTTTTTTTACCCTTTATTTTATTTGTTTGTTTTATCTTTCTTCTATGCAGACTTTTGTTTTGAGCAGTAGAGTGGAAATAATAAAGAATATAAGTTTTGCCTGACCGGCATGGCTCAGTGGTTGAGCATCGACCTATGAACCAGGAGGTCACAGTTCATTCCTGGTCAGAGCACATGCCTGAGTTACGGATTCGATCCCCATTAGGGGGGATGCAGAAGGCAGCCAATCAGTGATTCTCTCACATCATTGATGTTTCTCTCTCTCCCTCCCTCTTCCTTACTCTCTCTCTCTCCCTCTTTTTTATGTCCCCAATTATATTGTTTAAGCTGGTAAGGAGTTAGTTTTATAGCTATGACAAATGAGGTGTTTTTTTTTTCTGGCTTTTTCTTTTTTGATTATTACTATAGAATCATGGAAATCCCTGGATTCAGTGTTTCCACCAACTACAGTTATTATTCTTTTTGATGTACAGACTCTCCCAACTTTGTTCAGTGGCTGTTCTCCAGCCTGTGTTCCTATAAAACCTTACCCATCTTTTTTTTTTCCTTACTCATCTTTGAAAGCTTTCTTCCTTTGGGCCCAAACTACCTTTACTTCTCTGAGTGTTGAAATCAGCCATTTCTTTGGGAGTTCTGGTTCCTACTAGTGAAGGAACAGCATTAGAAACCAATCTCTGAACACTGAGGTGCTCATTGCTGCTGGGGTGTTGTGGCTTCAAAATAAATCATTTCGGGAATAAAATTTTTGTATTTATTTATTTTTATTTTAAAACTCTCAGGGAGGGGAAGATTTGACCCCACCCCCTTCTACCCTTCTTTAGTTCTTACAGCAGGACTAATAATAAAATTATAAACTTGGCACAAGACTAAACACAAGAAAAACCAATTTAATATATGAGCCTGGGAAAATTATAATATGATGCCTCGATTATAAAATGAGGCTCAAAGAAATGTTAGAACCAGGCATTTAAAAATACTTTTTAGAGTGTCAATAAATATGAGAGAAATTGACAGGGCAAAGAAAGTTAGTGCTCATTAGCATGGAATCTAAGTGAAGGTTGTGCTTGGGTAGTAAGTTAGTGAAGGTTTTGCACTCCTTTATACAAGCTTTGGACTCTGAATTACTTTAACTCTTGTGGTAGGATTCTCTCTCCACCCTTGGGAGCAGTGAAGACACCTGTCACATGGGAGGTTTATATCCTGCCTTTAGGAGGACAGAGAGGTCAGGGTTTTCCCTTAATTGATTATAATTTTTATTTATTTGAAAGCTATTTCAAAGATCCTTACTAATAACTAATATAAAAATAATGAAGTTGAATACACATTTTTAACTCTTTTTTCTCCCAGAATGATTTTTATTCAGGAGGATATATAGTGAAAATACTGTAGTTTATGTGGTAATGTTTTCATTCTGATGAATGCTTGGATTCATTTATTTCAGTTTGTTTTCAATTTTAGCATTACATTTTTTATTTTATTGGGGTGACATTGTATGGATTACTAATTTACAAAATCTGTAAATAGGACCATTTAAAATGATATATTTATATATTACATGTTATACATAAATGTATATGTGTATATATCTGTTTATATATGTATGTGATATATAATATATATTACATGCACGCAGTTAGTTCTACAGTCTAAAGCAATATAGAAAGGTATACCAGGTACATCTTTTATTCTTGCTTGCACAGGTAACCATTTTTATTAGTTACTTGTTTATTTTTTAAGTTTTTCTTTTGGAAAATATGAATAATAGAATATGCTTTTAGAAAACAAACATGAATATATTTTTTCTTCTTCACACTTGCTACAAAAAATAAGACAAGAATAAATATTGTTTGTCTTATTTTTATTCACTTAGCAATATATCCTAACTCTCCTTAGAGAGTTTTCCTCTTTTGTTTTTTTTCCCCCCACAATTGCATGATGCATCCTTGTGTGAATAGAACTGTTTCTCTGTAGATTGCACCAAGATTTCTCTATTGCTGGGTGTGTTGTTGTTTTTTAAACTTCGAAGTATAAATAGTACCATAAGGAATAACTGAATAACTATGTGTGTATGTGTAAGTCATTTCATACTTTTTTCAGCAAATTCGTAGGACAAAATTCTAAGAGTGAAGTTGCTGAGTCAAGGATAAAATATTCTGTAATTTAGGAAGATATTGCCAAATTCTTTTCTGTAGGGGTTATATACCATTTTGCTTTCTCCACAGATTCTCAACATAATATATTATCAAACTGTAAAATTTTGCCAGTCTGATAGGTCAGAAATGGGTGATGGTAGTTTTGATTTTCATGTCTCTTTCTTTTTCTTTTGGCTTTTTCATCATTCCTCTTCCTGAATATCCACTTCATATTCCAATCCTTTTTCAGTAGTAGATGTTGTGAATATTTTCCTCCAATTTTAAACTGTGTTTTCATTGTGTGTATGTGTGTGTGTGAATGTATGTGTTTATTTGTGAATTATGTATGTTTGTGTTTATAAATGTATGTATATATATTAAAAGTATATAATATAATCACACAGATTTTACAGTGAAATTTATTAATCTTTTATGGCTTTTGGATTTTGAATCATAATTAAAAAGGCTTTCTTTACGTTGAGATTATAAAGAAGTAAACTTTAATTTTATAGCATCTACATATTTTACTTTTAAATCTTTGATTTACATATAGTTTACCCCATGTAAAGTATGTTGTCAACTTTACCTTTTTCTAAATGGCTATTCAGTTGTCACACTGCATATATTTAGAAATTGATCTGTACCTGGCTGTTTTGGTATGCCAGCATTTGTTAACTTCCCAAATGTATTTAGTCTATTTCTGAACTTTTACACTTTCTCTTGTTTATCTATTCACTCTCTTTATGCCACACTGTTTACATGATTCAATTCTGTGTTGTTTAATGTCAAGATCATGACCCCTACACGCCTTCGGGTTTGCATTTGTCTTTTATATCTTATTTCTAACTTTATTTTGAATCTTTCTAGTGGATTATATGTTAGTGTCTCTTGTACTTAATACAAAAGAGAGTTTTGCTTTGTTTAACCTGAAAATCATTGAATTAAACCAATATATAGATATAGATACACAGATATGAACAATAAATGAGCAGTGATATAGGTTTAGTTCTATGATATTGGCTTATACAATGCTTATATATGCCTGTGTGTGCATTTTTAAAGGACCTTCCCTATATATTCTGTTTGCTTAGGAATATGTTCTTTATACTTCCAGTGTTTGGGAGAGATCTGAATTTTGTGTTAGTATGTGTGTTTTTTTGTGTGTGTGTTTTTTATGACAATAGAATCACAAAAGACTCTCATTCCTGTTTTCCTTTAGTTTACAGCATGTTTATTGGTCCCTTGCAATGAGCAACAATGAAGTTAACTTGTGATTTCTTTCTCCAGTTTCTTCTCCTTCTGTGCCACCTCCATCTTTGGTCACTTGGTTGACATTTCCTAATGTTTAACTTTTATTCTTACATAAGATTTATTAGCTTAAAATGCCATCCTTTCTGCCTCAGCTGTTCCCTGTGAGGCGTTGGACTTGTGCTGTTGATATCTATTCAGTTACCTTCATCCCCACTTTTGTTGAAGTCTCGGTTCTACAATGAAACAATACTCCTGGCTCTTCCTTAGTCCTGGTTGAAGTTTCTTTCATTTCTTGGTTAGCTGAAGCTTGTCCTTTGATATTTTTCTCTAGAAGAGCTCTCAGGATAAATTGTCCCTGAAAGCAAGCGCACCTAGTTCCTTTATTCTTTCTTTGCAGGCACTGCTCCATTGTTTTCTGTCATTGAATGTTGATGTTAAAGTCAGTTACCAACCTGATTTATGTTCCCATATAAGTGACTTGGTCTTTTTGACTGGCTGCCGAAAGAAAGGTTCTTCATCTTTAAAGTCTGTTGGTTTTCCTAGTGCAGGTCTTGATGTTTCCAGGCATATGGTGTGCCTTTCAATTCATAGTTTAGAGCAGGGGTGAGTAAACTTTTTATGTAAGGACCAGAGTGTTGTTTCAGCCTTGTAGGCCATGTGTTGTGCGACTCAGCTCTATTGCTGTAGTCCGAAAGCAGCCATTGACAATGTGTGTACAAATGGACGTGGCAGATTTGGCCTCTGGGTTTTGCTATGCCAGCCCCTCATTAAGAGTTAGTACTTTATTTCCGGGATGTTTGCTTGCATTAGATTTCAACTATTTGTTTTCTTGTTTGGATGGAGAAATATTTTTTTTCTTTTTCCTTTGATTACTTTTTAATATCTATTACCTTTGGTTCTATCTATCTATCTATCGATCTATCTATCTATCTATCTTGGTTTCATTTTCTTAGCTTTCCTCTTTTTTATCTTTTACTGTACATTCTTTTTACTTCATTCTTCATTTCTTAATTATTTTTTTCTATAGTATCTTTTCTAAGTTTTGTACATTTTCTTCTTTTGTTGTCTAGTCATATCTTCGTATTCTTGGAAAGTGTTATTGCAAATTTCTAACTTGCAGCTATATTTTCTGGTAAAATTTCTTCTGCTGAGAAATAATGTTTTTATAGTGGATATGGTGATTTTACTTTTGTTTGTTTGTTTGTTTCTATATGAATTATTTGTGTTTTCCTGAATTATCTACTAGTAGCAGGGTCCTGTGAAGGTAGGGGATTTAACCTTCCTGGTTTCTCAGCAGAAGCTATCTTCTGCTACTGCTATTGGAATGGGCGGTTTCTTTGCGTTCAGTGCCTTTTTTCCCCTCTGCTTTCCCAGGGCTTCCTGCTCTACCCTATTCATTTTGAGAACTGCCCAGAGAGGTTCCCACAAAGGGTGAGCCCCTTTTTAGCTGGTGGTGAATGCCTTTAGCTGGGGTTTTCTGGGTTCTTCACTCACCCTCTCCCCCTACTCTTCCCTTTTGCATCCTCTCCCCTGCACACAGTTGTCATTTCCCTACCATGGATTCTGCTGGTGTGGGTGTACCCCCACAACTTCACATTATTTGAAACAAAAATAATGAAAGGTTTTGTTTATTCTTCTAGTTGCCATTAGGAGAAGTGGGAAGATTCCTGCCTGAACCTGGATAGATCTTAGGTATTTTTTTAAAACATTCATCTTGTAAATGCGCCCCGCACTGGGGATTGAGCCCACAACCTGGGCATGTTCTGTGACCAGGAATTGAATTGTGACCTCCTGGTTCATAGGTCAATGCTCAACCACTGAGCCACGCTGATTAGGCCTAGGTATTCCTTTTAAAAGGGGTAAACATTAGCTTATTTTAAAAATACTATTAAAGTAAATGAAACCATTTTGGTTCTCATTCCTTTCTATATGTATGAATGTTTCTTGTGCATTGGGTATGCAATCTTTTCCAGAACTGGATAGTGTGAACATGAAATAAGGTTCGTTTAATAATTATTTCCTTTCCTGACTTCTGTTTGTTAAGTTCACAACAGAGGGATTTAAATAAACTTGACTCAAATATTCTGAGAAACAACGATATTTTTGACAGGGTAGTATTTATTTCAGTTTAATGGAAATGGTATAGTGATCCAAAAGAAGGAAGTCTTCAAGTTACTTAAGAGAGCTATTTTGGGACATTTATGATTTACTAGAGGCCCGATACACGAAATTTGTGCAAGGGCCTTGGCCCTCACAGCCCCGACTTCATCCAGAAGGTCGTCAAGAAGGATGTCTGGAAGGTCGTTTGGCTGTCCGGTCAAATTAGAATATTACGCTTTTATTATTATAGATTAAGGATCATCATCAGTAAAAATTTAAATAGTAGGAAAGTGCATTTGTGTATGCTTCATAAACGTTCTCGGTGGCTAGAGGAGCTCCATTTTTTTCTTGTTCTTTATTGTTCTATGAAATGTGTTTTTATGTCTCCCAACTCTTAGCAGCATCTTGCATTTGCTGCTATAAATGTCTCCCATCAGAAGGCCAAATAAGGAAGTTACAATTATAGAAATGTTTTCTCTAAAGACATTAGCCACATGAGATGCTAAATGACTTACTCTATTTCGGTCTTTCTCATTTGTATTTTTTTTCCCTATTTGAGCTTGGAAGACAGCTTGCATAATATATGCTGACAAGTTTATTTTCTATGTAATGTGGAGGAAACATTGATATAGAGATTTTTGATTGACTAACCTTGTCTGAAACTATGCAGGAATGTAGATGACATTGTCATCATCTGTGCTACCCTGCACTCTATTCATACTCTGCTATGACTTGTCACTTAAAACAAATGGCAGCATGCTTTGGCGTCAACAGTAAGATATACCCTGCTCACATCATTTTACTATTTATCTTCCTCCAAAGAGTAGTACATTCAAGTCTGCTCAGAATTGGGCTCCTGTCAATTAAAATATGGATCTGAGATATGATATACTTGTTTCCAAATGGCATGTGTTTCTTCTCACTTAAAGCTCAGTTCAGCTCCACATCATTTGTTGAGCATATTCCATATACAAGGCAGTGTTAGGTGCCAGGGTGACAAACTTGAATGAGATGCTCTCCTTGTGCTCTAGGGACTCATAGCCCAGGGAGTGAGACAGCACACAATTATACTAGTCAGACAGGAACTATAGCGTAATGTGGGGAACCTGAGCCGAGGAAGAACCTGTGGGCAGAGGTGTGTGTGTGTGTGTGTGTGTGTGTGTGTGTGTGTGTGTGTGTGTGTGTTTGCAAATGCAGTCACAGAGTTCTCAGGTCCTCTTTGGCTGTCCTCTGCCTTATGTTGGGAAAGCTTCTGCAGTAGAACTTTGCCAACTTGAAGCCAATATCCTAACATTTTGGTATTTTAAGCTGGAAGAAACCTGATGGGTCTTTGAGCTCTGTGTGCCAATGTTTAATGGTAGAGTTGGAGCTTATTTGTAAAGTCTATTTCTGATGTGGTGCTGGTCCCAAGCTGTCTGACCACCGATGCTGAGGGTGGGGGTGTACGTGTTAGTGCCCCTTCTAACTTCATATTTATTTCCTTTGAGATCTACCTTAGCAAAGATTATAAAAATAGGAAGAGGTTAAAACTCACACACAAGTAAACTTTACCATGGATTAATACTGAAGTAGACTGTTGTCCATTTAAAATTAAAATTAAAAAATCCATGTTTGCCCAGCCTTCTACATCTACCCTTCCACATCTACCAATTATAAAGCTTGCTTTTCTAAAAGGTAGAAATTATCTTTATTTATTTAGCCCCTTGATTATTTAAACTTTCTTCAGTATTTCTGCTGTTCAGCATCATAATTACCCTCATTAAAAACTGTTTCTGGTTCACCTTTATGTCCCATGGTGCCTTGCTCATAGAGGTACTAAATGAATATTTGTTGAACCAAATTATATGAACTCAGTTCAAATCTAGCCGCTATTTTTTCTAGTAATTATCTCACCCATCTGTCATCCATTTTACTGTTGTTGATGTAATGAGATGTTTTATATGCTATTAATAATATTTAATTTTTCTTTGTACTTTGACATTTACATTAATTTATGTAAATTTATGTAACCTTATTTCTGATAACTAATAAGAACAGTACTTATTTTTTAAAAATATATTTTTATTGATTTTAGAGAAGAAGGTAGAGGGAGAGAGAAATAGAAACATCAATAAAAGGAGAGGATCATTGACCGGCTGCCTCCTGCAACACCCCGCACTGGGGATTGAGCCTATAACCCGCTCATATGCCCTGAGCAGTATTGAACTGTGACCTCATGGTTCATAGGTCAACGCTCAACCACTGAGTAATGCCGGCCAAGCAAGAACAGTGCTTATTTTGAAATGGTTTCAGTGCTTACCTGCCACTCATTTTGGACCATGCCACCATGCCCATCTCCATTCTTAGGTTCCTGTTTATATCATCTCTTATCATCTCAGAGTAATTCTTTTAAGAGTGAGTTTGCACACTGTTTTTTGGTGCTTTTGCTACTTTTGCAAATGGAAAGCCATGTGGGTGTAGAATGTGTTTGCTCTTGATCTTTTCCCTCCAAAAACTATGACTGTCACAATAGTTTAGGCTACTTGTGAAAGGAGGGCCCTCCTTATCTTCTGGTTCAGTATTGCCAAAGAAAATACAAGTCTTAATATGTTTTCATTGTAAATATTTTACCCTTTTATATTGATATTTATAGAATTTTTTAATTTATTTAAAACATTTAAAATTTGAACTGAATTCTACTTCTTCTTTTGCCTTCCTAGTCAGAGAAACTCTTTTCCTTGTTAATTGCTGGCCTCTTTTTTCCAGCTTCTTTCCATTTGAGCCTTTGTAGCTTCTCGCTCATTTATTCTCTTCTCTTCTTCTCGGTACCCCTTTCCTTTCATTTCTATTTTCCATTTTCCTTCCTCTGTAGTCAGCTTTTCCTACGTTGTTTTCATCTCTTCATTCTTCACACTCCGCATTCCATGACTAAATCTCCTGATTGGTCTCTGCTTCACTCATTTCTTTATTTGAATTGCAGATTTTGTTCTTTCCTCTTTAATACAGAATTTAACTCAGAGTTTGCACTCACATCTCAGCTGTTTTATCTCTCGTTTTCACTTCTCTTACTTAATAGAAGCTAATATTTATTTCTGGGATCTTGAATACACTGTTCCTTGTTTTGAATTGCAAAATCATTTTGCCTAGAGATCCCTGTTGTTGGCTTTTATTGTAGACTGTTGTTACTTGTTTAAATTGTTTGCTAGTGGTCTTGTTTGTTTGTTGTTAGTGATGGTGGTAGATGTTGGTTAATGTTGTTGATATTGTTGGTATTGCTTATGTTTCTGGTTACTTGTGCCTGTTGTTTGTTGTTGCTATAACTTTGGTTTCCAACAGTGCTTGCTATCTTTCTTGTTAGAATTCTTTGCCAGATCGCAGACTGAAGCACTGGTCTAAGTTGACTGCCCTTTGCCAAATATTTGGTGTCTTTCAGTCATTTGTCTAACTAAGCTAGCATTTCTGAAGAGAGATGCCTATTCCCATTGCATTTTGTGCGATTACATTAAGGGATTCATAATAAATAAAAACATCTGTATTTTTTCTCTCGGCATAAATGTGGCCTGAAAAACTGTCTTTTTTATAAGAGACTGGCTGGGTAGTTCTCTCTCCTTCTCCCCCTCCCTGTCACCTCTTTTATGTGCCAAAACACAGTGTGCAGTGGCTTATTCCTTCCATACTGGCTGTGAGTGACAGTTAATGCAGAAAGAGCACTAGCAATGGGGATGGTTGGGTTGGGATAATGAAATAGTTTAGGCTACTTCTTTCATTCATATATATATATATATATATATAGATAAAATTGATTTTTTACAGAGAGGAAGGGAGAGAGATAGAGAGCCAGAAACATCGATGAGAGAGAAACACCAATCAACTCCCCACTGGGGGATGTGCCCGCAACCAAGGTACATGCCCTTGACTAGAATCGAACCTGGGACCTTTGAGTCCACAGGCTGATGCTCTATCAGCTGAGCCAAACCAGTTAGGGCAGTTTAGGCTACTTCTGAAAGGAGGGCCCTCCTAGAAGAATTGGCAATGGGAGTATGGAGAAGCTGGGGTAGAAATCTTTCTGTCTAACCTTGCTATTGTTTTCAAAGATACTTACTCTCCATGGGTGTTTTTTTTTGATAGAAATATCTCTTAGCATCTGGCACATTATCACTCCTATTTCCGAATCTCAGTGTGTTTGTTAGTTTGTATTTCTTTCTGCATTTTCATTAGTATTTCAATGCAGAAATAGATGAGAGTAGAATAGCTGCCACTGGTTTTAGTGGTTGCTATTGTAGGAGAGGAAAAACATTTTTCTATCCTTCCAAGTTCTTCTGACTGGTCTAATAACCACATTGCTATGAAACAGATTAATAGGAGGAAATAACCAAACCAAATGTATTTTGTATGTTCATATGGGGATGGGAGGAGGGTCCCATATTCTCAACTGCAGGCATATGAGGCTTATATACCATCTTGAGCTAAGAAGAATTTGGGGGAGGGGATTTGTGGTTTGAAACTTAAAAGGGGCGGGAGGTCATTTGCATGGAGATGGCATACAAATGTTTGCTGGGCCACCTTTAACAGTGGGATATGAGAGGGGGCTTGCAGTTCTTCCCTATCGCACTTAGTTCACATTAAACTGTAGTTATCTGGGATGATATTTCCTTCCCTGGAGCAGATCTTCTGCCTTAACTTCTTTTCAGTTAGGGAGAAAGTCGAAGGTTCTTCATGAGTTTTGTTTCTTAAAAATAACCAGCTTCTGCCCAGCCGGGTGTAGCTCAGCAGTTGAGCGTTGACCCAGGAACCAAGAGGTCACCGGTTCGATTCCTGGTCAGGGCATATGCCCAGGTTGCGGGCTTGATCCCCAGTGGAGGTCCTGCAGGAGGCAGCCAGTCAATGATTCTCTCTCATCATTGATGTTTCTATCTCTCTCTCCCTCTCCCTTCCTCTCTGAAATCAATAAAAATATATTTAAAAAAAAAACCAGCTTAATATATTAATATCTCCCCCAAAAGCATACTTGGAGGTGGCAATTTTTGCTCCCCCTCACCATCATGGGTCAGAACTTTTTATTAGAGCTTTTAGCTTGGGGTGACCCTTATTTATTTATTTATTTATTTATTTATTTATTTATTTATTTATTTATTTTCTAAAGTGTACATATGTTTCCCCCCCCCCCATTGACTCCCCAGCTCCTCCCACCCCTGAGGGCAAGCCTCTGGGGTGAACCTTTTTAATGGCCCTTCCCAGTGAAAGTTTCTATCACACTTTTTCTTTCTCTAATGAAATTGCAGGTCACCCTCTTCCCATGATTCATGAAGTTGGGAGTAGGTCTCTGATCTCAATTCAGGAAGGTGATCAAAAACATTGGGATATTTTCCCCATCAGAATGAGTCTCTCTGTACTTCGTTACTTATCTGTACCTTTCTCTGTCTCCTTTTAGGGTAGAGATTTTAGGTCATAGTAAGTCTTTTAGAACAAGGAGAAGAAAAAAATGAAAAGATGTTCTAAGTGGCCCACATCTAATGTAAATCAGATAAGCCCCTAAAGAGATGTATTAAACTCTTTCCTCTTTTCCAGTTTTCAAGTGCAGACAATGATTGGAAGGATTTAAGTGCTCACTTAGTTTACAAGGGAGCATTAATTTCATGTTTGAGTATCTGCCCTGTGCTTGGACTGAGAAAGCGAAAATATTTTAGGTTTGTCTGCAAGTTTATTTAGGAACACTTACTGCTCAGTCTGTAAAGTCTTCAGAAATCCACTCTTCTGCCTAGTGTGCCTACTGATGTTTTAAGCCTAAATCGATACAATACATAGGATTTAAATAGTATCAGCTCTAGTAATTAGATCAACATTTTTCTTGTTTAGCCGTTAGGAGTCCATGAACCTTTTAGGTAACTGAGGTCTGAGAGCTATAAGATAAATATATATATTTTGAATTAAGGGTAGTCTATTTTAAGGAAGTTTTCTAATTTTGAAGATTTCCATTACTTAACATTTTTGTGTTTTAATTGGGTTAATAAAGCATGACTTCCCAGCATTACACTGGCATGAGGTGCAGTTGTAAGAGTTCTGTAGGGAAGCCTTAATGCGATCAGGCTGGTGCGGGAGAGCTCACCACGGGTTCAGTTGCAGCCCCCAGGTATGCAGTGACATTTAAACGTCTGCTGAAGCCAGACAACCGTTCATTAGGTTAATTAAAGTACAAACTAACCATGATCTGGTGTTTTGATAACGACCACGGTGCTGTTGAAGTTGGAATCAGCCAAATGTTTGACATTGTCCTCATTAAAACCACAATGGAATTGCCCTATGGTTTCTCATAAACTTCCGAATTTGCCTTTTAACAAAGAAGAAGACTTTTGGCTTCCCTGATTGTTTTCTCAATGTTTAACTGATACACACGGTTAATTTTTTTTTTAATTAAAGGTGACAACCTCTTTTTCCCTGCCTCTCCTTGCCCACTCTTTATGGGGCTTTGGTGACATCAAAGGCAGTGATAGCAGGCGCCTGCTTTCCCATAGGCTGCCCATTCTGGCAGAATCCTACATGAAGAGGAGGTTGCTGCACTATCAATGGTCAAATGCAGGTGGTTTTTGTTTGTTTGAAAATCTTAAAAAAATATATTTTTTAAATCCTTACCTGAGGATATTTTTTATTGATTTTAGAGAGAGGAACAGGGAGAGAGGGAGAGGGGAGGGAGGGAGGGAGGGAGAGAGAGAGAGAGAGAGAGAGAGAGAAACAGAAAAAAGAGAGAGAGAGAGAGAGAGAGAGAGAGAGAGAGAAACATTGATGTGAAAGAGAGACATCAAATGGTTGCCTTCTGTACATACCCCCTACCAGGAACCGAACTTGCAACTAGGTATGTGCCATGACTGGAATTGAATCTGCCACCTTTTGGTATACAGGATGACACTTCAACCAACTGAACCACACCAGCCAGGGCCAGGTGTATTTTTTTTTTAAATCCATGTACACTATGTCTGTAAACTATAATACAAATGAATTATTGGAATAACAAAATGAAAAATAAAAGATACACAAAATACAAGTCCCAGTATTTTGTTATTAGAGTCAATGATCATAAAATTACTGTGTCAAATTGCTCTTAAAATTTCTGAGTACGTGTGCCCTGGCAGGTGTTGCTAAGTGGATAGTGCATGGCCCCCCACACCCAAGGGTCATGGCTTCAATTCCCATTCAAGAGCACACACCTCGGTTGCAGGTTCAACCCCCAGTCCTGGTTGGGGTGCATGCAGGAGGCAACCAATTGATGTCTCTCTCTCTCTCTCTCTCTCTCTCCCTCCCTTCTACTCTCCCTTCTACTCTCTCTAAAAATCCATGGAAAAAATGTCCTCGGTTGAGGATTAACCAAAATAAAATAAAATAAAGTAAAATAAAGTAAAGTAAAGTAAAATAAAATAAAATAATAAATAAAATAAAATAATAAATAAAATAAATTGCATTTAATTTCTGTACTTACTGTGGAATGGTAGTGAAGAGTTTGCAGACCATACTCTGAATTGCTGCTCTGGACTTGCATGTCACTGAGAAACACCTGTGATTCTGTGAAAAAGGACCTGGCACACCTCCCCTCATCAAAAGTGTTGACATGGGCAAAAGCATGACATGCCCTTAAGGTCCTTATTTTCAGAAGAGGTCCATCAAAGCTGTTCCTTAGTTATGACATATCAGAGCTGTTCCTTAGTTATGACATTTGAGAGCACTTGGAATTCTAAGCCACTTGTGATTTTTGTTTGTTACCCCAATTGTTCACTGCACAAAATTTGTGCAAGAGTAGGCCTTCCTTCCCCTGGCTGCTGGCACCAGCTTCCCTCTGGCACCCGGGACCCGGGCTTCCCTCCGGCACCCGGGACCCGGGCTTCCCTCCAGCCACTGGCAGACACCTGGGACCCAGCCTTCCCTCCAGTCCTAGGCAGGCAACCAGGACCCAGGCTTCCCTTGCAGCCCCAGCTTCTTCTGAAAGGTCATCCAGAGGACATCCAGTCTAATTAGCATATTACGCTTTTATTATTATAGATTAGTTCTTGTCCCTGGTTGGAATGACCTCAGATTTAAGGGAAAAAAAATACACAAACAGATACTTACATATGTATCTAAATATATGTGAATGAATATATATGCATATATATTTGCTGATTCATTTTTATTTTCTCATTTTTTTTCTAAAAAACATTAATAAATGCACATAGATAACTAACACCTTGTACACTTGCCTCTCTGGGAAGAGAGGAGGTTTTGGCCACATTTAAGTTTAGTATAGAACTAAGCTTATTTAGAACCCAAGCCCTGAGGAAGGTTTAGCACTGTTTCTAATGTGTAAATGAGAATCAATTAAAAATGCCTATCCTTCCCCTCAACCAGGAGTGAAAGCTTCATTGTAAGTGCAGCGTTGTTCATCCCAGCATTGTTGGCAGTAGCCAGAGATTGAAAGATTCTGAGAACCACTTAAGTGCTCATGAATAGAGGATAGGGGTTAAATAAATTAGTGTATATCTGCACAATGGACTTTAATATAACTATGTAAAACTTGACCATTTCCCCTAAGAACAGGAACAAGACAGGGATGCCCACTCTCACCACTCCTGTTCAACATAGTCCTGGAAGTATTAGCCATTGTAATTAGACAAGAAGAAGAAATAAAAGGCATCCAAATTGGAAAAGAGGAAGTAAAACTGTCCTTATTTGCAGATGACATGATATTATACATACAAAACCCTAGAGACTCCATCAAAAAACTACTAGACTTAATACATGAATTTGGCAATGTAGCAGGATACAAAATTAACCCCAAGAAATCCGAGGCATTTCTATACACCAATAGTGAACTTTCAGAAAGAGAGATTAGAAAAACAATCCCATTTACCATCGCACCAAAAAAATTAAGATACCTAGGAATAAACTTAACTAAAGAGGTAAAAGACCTCTACTCAGAAAACTACAGGACGTTGAAAAAAGAGATAGAGGAAGACATAAAGAGATGGAAGAACATACCATGTTCTTGGATTGGTAGAATCAACATCATTAAAATGTCCATACTACCCAAAGCAATCTATAAATTCAATGCACTTCCCATTAAAATACCAATGGCCTTCTTCAAAGATCTAGAACGAATTCTCCAAAAATTCATCTGGAATAAAAAAAGACCCCGAATAGCTGCAGCGATCCTGAGAAAGAACAAAGTAGGTGGGATCTCAATGCCAGATATCAAGCTGTATTACAAAGCCACTGTTCTCAAAACTGCCTGGTACTGGCACAAGAACAGACATATAGATCAGTGGAATAGAACAGAGAGTCCAGAAATTAGCCCGAACCAATATGCTCAATTAATTTTTGACAAAGGAGGCATGAACATACAATGGAGCCAAGATAGTCTCTTCAATAAATGGTGTTGGGAAAATTGGACAGATATATGCAGAAAATGAAACTAGACCACCAACTTACACCATACACAAGAATAAACTCAAAATGGATAAAGGACTTAAATGTACGACAGGAAACCATAAAAATTCTAGAAGAATCCAAAGCAGCAAAATCTGAGACATATGCCAAAGCAATTTC
>NW_005871090.1:6534200-6541965 GCF_000147115.1 Myotis lucifugus | reverse complement strand
CATTCAGAAAGCCAAGAGACATATGAAAACATGCTCAAAGTCACTAATCATCCGAGAGATGCAAATCAAAACATGAGGTACCATCTCACACCTGTCAGAATGGCCATCATCAACAAATCAACAAACGACAAGTGCTGGAGAGGATGTGGAGAAAAGGGACCCTCCTGCACTGCTGGTGGGAATGCAGACTGGTGCAGCCACTATGGAAGACAGTATGGAGTTTCCTCAAAAAATTGGAAATGGAACTCCCATTTGACCCTGTGATCCCACTTCTAGGAATATATCCCAAGAAACCAGAAACACCAATTAGAAAGGATATATGCACCCCTATGTTCATAGCAGCACAATTCACCATAGCTAAGATCTGGAAACAGCCTAAGTGCCCATCAGTAGATGAATGGATTAGAAAACTGTGGTGCATCTACAGGATGGAATACTATGCTGCTGTAAAAAAGAAGGAACTCTTACCATTTGCAACAGCATGGATGGAACTGGAGAGCATTATGCTAAGTGAAACAAGCCAGTCAATGAAGGAAAAATACCACATGATCTCACTCATTCATGGATAATAAAGACCATTACAAACTTTTGAACAATAATAGATACAGAGGCAGAGCTGCCTCAAACTGATTGTCAAACTGCAGTGGGAAGGCCAGGGAGGGTTGGGGGACAGGAGGGAGGGGAGTAAGAGATCAACCGAAGGACTTGTATGCATCTATACAAGCATAACTAATGGACATAAGACACTGGGGGGTAAGGGAGGGCAGGGGTTTGTCAAGGGTGGGGGGGAAAAAAGGGCACTTATGTAATACCCTTTGTAATACTTTTAGCAAAAAAACAAAACAAAACAAAACAAAAAAAACAAAAAAAAAACTTGAAGAAGCTCTTTATATATTGACTAGAGGCCCAGTGCATGAAATTTGTGCACAGTGGGGAGGGGTTGGTCCCCTCAGCTCAGCCTGAACCCTCTCCAATACAGGACTGCTCGGGGGATGTCCGACTGACGGTTTAGGCCTGATCCCAGTCGGACATCCCTCTGGGATGTCAGTCGGACAGCCTTGTATTCTGTTGCAAGGGTGGACCGTCAGTCGGACATCCCTCTCACAATCCGGGACTGCTGGCTCCTAATTGCTCACCTGCCTGCCTGCCTGATCGCCCCTAACTGCCCCCCGTGCCAGCCTGATCACCCCTAATCGCCTCTGCCTGCTGGCCTGATTGCCTCCCCTGCCGGCCTGGTCACCCCCAACTGCCTCCCCTGCTGGCCTGGTCACCCCCAACTGCCCCCCCTGCTGGCCTGGTTGCCCCACACAGCCTGCTGCTCAGTTGTTTGGTTGTCCCTCATTAACCCCCCTGCCAGCCTTGTCGCCCCAGGCAGCCTGCTGGTCATTACTGTTACTGTGATGGGCGTTCCCGATAATTTGCATATTCCTCTATTATTAATATAGATATGGAATGAGCTCCAGAAATGTTATTAACTGGGGAGGGGGTGAGAAAAAGTAGAGAATGAAGAAAAAAAAGGAAGGGAAGGAAAGGGGAAAGGGAAACAGGGAATGGGGAGGGGAGAGGTGGGGAGAGGAAGGGAAAAACAGGGCTCAGAATGGTAGTCATGGTGTACTATCCTTTGTGTACAAAGAAAAGTGAGGCAATAGTAATCACTCATTTGAAGCTGTTTCTCTGCTAGGATGCACAGGGCCTCGGGGAGAGCCCTGGTTGGCCGGGATACAGGAGTGGGAAGGAGCATTGTTCCTGCATCCTCTTTATACAGTTTGAATTTTATTCCATGTGATTGTATCACTAATTCAAAAGATCCCATTTGTTGATAATTTAAAAAGCATATCTGAGATCATCATATTAGACTGGCTGTGGGCTGTGTCTCAGGTTGGACAAGGCTGTCTCCTAGAGGAACACTCCATTCCAGGGGAGATAACTATTTCTAAAGGGAGTTCTGTCCTGTTGAGAAATAATTTTGTTATAATCATGAAGACATAACTATAACAGTTCGAATTTATTGAACTTTTGCTTGAGATCAGTACTATTGTTCCTACTTTCACAAACAGAGAGCAAGGTTAAGAACTCACTTTTTAAAAAATGTATATATTTTATTGATTTTAGAGAGGAAGGGAGAAGGAGAGAGATATAGAAACAACAGTGATGAGAGAGAATCATTGATTGGCTGCCTCCTGCACGCCCCGTACTGGCGATCAAGCCCGCAACCCAGGCATGTGCCCTTGGCCGGAATCAAACCTGGGACCCTTCAGTCCGCAGGCCAATGCTCTATCCATTGAGCCAAACCAGCTAGAGCTAAGAACTCACTTAAAGCCACAGGCCAGGAGTGTGAACCAGCACTGAATCCAGGAATTGGTGACAGATCCCTGCCTCTCCTGACCAGCCCAGCATGGAGTGCTGGCACATAAGAGACTTGAAAATTCCCAATTGCCAGTAATTCTCAAGTTTGGTAACTTAACTCAGAACACAGCACAACAGTATTTACTCAGTCCTTGTGTCCCTAGTGAGTGCTGCCCCAGGTTGAGAAGACTCAGTGCCATATTGTCCTTGCTCAAAACAAACAACAAAAATATCAGAATTAGAAAAAAATAGCTATTTTCCAAAAGGAAAGTAAGTTTAGGCTGAACTCATATTTCTTGTGGTACTAATGTTGTTTGCCATATCTTATAACAATACATAGTATTCATCAAACACTGTTGAAGGGCCTACTATGTGTGTCAGAAACCATGGGAGGTGCAGAGGTATAGATCATCTTGATCTCAATTAACTCCCATGGAAATGACTATAACTTGGTAAATATTTGTTTTGTTTGTGTATTTTTTTTTGCTTTTTTGCTGGCCATATTAAAAGTATGTTAATTATAAAGCAAAGCATTGCAGGGTGCTGGTAGGAGGGATTCACAAAGCTGAAGGAGCCATCTTTTCTTTGATGGATTATTGTTATAGCTTCTATTCTGCATAATCCTCTATTTCTATGTAATTTCCTGCATAAGATGAATGAAAAGAATATATATCTTTTTCTATTCTCTGCCAGGCTAACATCCTTTGTTAGTCCTATATTGAAGTAAAAGATTAGAGAGGGAAGACCAAATTCTTTAATCTACTGATAATTCTGCTTCTTAACACTTTTCAGAGCATGTCACTCAAGGAAAGAAGGAAGGAAGAAAGGAAGGAAGGGAAGGAGGGATGGATGGATGGAGGGAGGGAGATATTTTTAGAACAGACATAATGAAAACTACTTTAATCTGTTCCTGCAACTGAATTTTCCTTCAACTGTTTTTGCTTAACTGTATATATATACTAGAGGCCCGGTGCACGAGATCCGTGCACTCGGGGAAGTCCCTCAGCCCGGCCTGCGCCCTCTCACAGTCCAGGAGCCCTTAGGGGATGTCCAACTGACGGCTTATCAGACAAGCTCCCGCCACCACCGCTGCGCTCGCCAGCCGTGAGCCCAGCTTCTGGCTGAGCGGTGCTCCCCCTGTGGGAGCACACTGACCACCAGGGGGCAGCTCCTGCATTGAACATCTGCCCCCTGGTGGTCAGTGCATGTCATAGCAACCTGTCATCCACCATTTGGTCAATTTGCATATTAGCCTTTTATTATATAGGACTACAGGCCCTGTGCACAAAAATTTGTGCACTCGGGGGTGGGGGGGGGTCCCTCAACCCGGCCTGTGCCCTCTCGCAGTCTGGGACCCCTCAGGGGATGACCACCTGCTGGCTTAGGCCTGCTCCCCAGGGGATTGGGCCTAAGATGGCAATCAGACATCCCTCTGGCAGCCCGGCAGCCCTCGGGGGATGTCCACTTGCCAGCAAGGAGCAGGCCTAAGCTGCAGTCGGACATCCTTAGCGCTGTCGAGGAGGCAGGAGAGGCTCCCACCACCACCAATGTACTGGCAGCCATCAGCCTGGCTTGTGGCTGAGCAGAGCTCCCCCATGTGGGAGCTCACTGACCACCAGAGGGCAGCTCCTGCATTGAGCGTCTGCCCCCTGGTGGTCAGTGTGTGTCCTAGTGACCAGTCATTCCCAGTCTTCCTGCTGTTAGGGTCAGTTTGCATATTACCCTTTTACTATATAGGATAGAGGCCTGGTGCACGGGTGGGGGCTGGCTGGTTTTCCCTGAAGGATGTCCCGGATCAAGGTGGGGGTCCCGCTTGGGTGCCTGGCCAGCCTGGGTAAGGGGCTGATGGCTGTTTGCAGCTGGCCACACCCCCTTCAGGGTGGGGGTCCCGCTTGGGTGCCTGGCCAGCCTGGATGAGGGAATGATGGCTGTTTGCAGCTGGCCACACCCCCTTCAGGGTGGGGGTCCCCATTGGGGTGCCTGGCCAGTCTGGGTGAGGGGCTGAGGGCCATTTTCAGGCTGGCCGGGACTGAAGCTCCCAGCCTCTCCTTTTTTTCTTTTTCTTTATTCTGAGATTTATTTACCTTCTATAATTGAAACATTGTTGCCATCACTGGCACTCCCAGCTCTGAGGCCGCGGCCGGCTGAAAGCAGGTATCTGGGGTTTGTTTAGCTTCTATAATTGAAACATTGTTGCTTTCGGGCTCAGAGCCGGGCCGCGGCAGGTGGGGAACCTTGGCTTCCTCCATCACTGGAGCAAGCAAGCCTCATGTTCGCTTCAGCTGCGTGGCTGCCGGCCGCCATCTTTGTTGGCAGTTAATTTGCATATCGCCCTGATTAGCCAATGGGAAGCGTAGCGGAGGTATGGTTAATTACCCTTTTTGTCTTTTATTAGATAGGAGAATATATACAGTTAGAAAACAAACAGTAGAACAATTTACTTTTCTATTAGGAAAAAGTTAGTTTTAGCTAATATTATGCCTATGAAACTTCAGATTTGAAGTGTCTCAAAAGTAAAAAAAATACCAGTTGTTAAGGTTTTAAATACCTTCAAGAAGTAAATTAAGCTCAGTCAGTGTAGTTCAGTGCTTGAGTGTTGACCCAGGCACCGAGAGGTTTGATTCCCAGGCAGTGCAGGAGGCAGCAGAATGAATGATGTTCCTCTCATCGCTGTTTCTATATCTGTATACATCTCCCTAAAAATAAATAACACACACACACACACACACACACACGTCAATAAAATATATATAAAAAGATGTAAATTAACCTTTATTCATTTTTTCTGGGAGGCATAGTTCTAAGATGTCTCAAGATTCTTGTCCCTTCCTGTGGACACGCTGTATGATCCCTTTTTCAGGTGCAGGTAAGACCTGTGAAGGTGATGGGATGGCACTCCCATGATTATGTTACACTATGTGAGACTCTGTCATAGCAGACTGGAGAGAGATTTTCCTTCTGGCTTTGAATAAGTAAACTGTCGTGTTGTGAGGGCCACTTGGCAGGACCCGAGAGTGACGCCTAGGACCAGAGGGTGACTTCTAGACTCATGCAATCTCACATCCTTTTTCCCTCTCTGTCTGGTTTCCTTACTCCACATTTGCTTTATGGTGTTTTTTGTATCTGTTGTTCGTTCATTATCATTCTTATATATTATTCTGTTGCATGAATAAATGGCACTTTACCCATTCAACTCTTAATGGACATTTGTGCAGTTTGCAGTTTTTGTGTGTGGCTATTTTGCATAGTGCTGCCCCAAACATTTTTGAACATGTTTTTTGGTGAACACATGTATGCATTTCCATAATGCCGAGGTCACCACACTGCTCTGTCAAGGGCTGTGGAGTAAACAGTTCCTTTCTCAAGGACTATATACTGTGTCCCAGCTCCTCACCGCTGTTGCAGTCACGCAAAAGCAGCAATAGACAAGATGCAAGTTGTAAATGAATGAACCTGGAATGTGTATGTCAAAAAAATTTTACTTACGGACATTGAAATTTGAATTTCATATAGTTTTCTCATGGCATGAAATATGATTCTTCTTTTGATTAAAGAAAACTGCCTAAAATGGTAAAAATCAGTCTTAGCACAGGGCATACAAAAACAGGCAGCCAGCTGATTTGGCCCTTGACTGGAGTTGGCCAACCCTCGCCATAGGCATGTGCTTCGGGTGGAGTGCTGGGTCACAAGCTATTATTTGACTGAAGAAGTACTGCCAGTTTCCCAAAGTGATTGTGCCCAGTTTACAGTATGTGAATTGTTTTTTAATGAATGAAGGATGTGGATTTTAGCGTTTGTATTTCGTGATGGCTTAGAAAAGAGTTGTTGGCTTACTTTTGACTCCTGACTGGTTGTGATTGTCAGAAGTTCAGATGTTTAGATAACTTGGCTGGCACTGCACTTATTAGCAAAATTATTTGAAGTGTGTGATTGGAAAGTGTTGCATGTGTACCTTGTATTTTGTTTATGATTTGCTATTAATGGACCAGGTCAGGAAACAGTTTTTTTTATTTTATTTTGAATTTTATGTTTCCTGGAACAGTTCTATAACCTAAGACACACATGTTTTACTTGTAAAACACTTTCAAATGTAATTTTTCTCTTTAAAATGGATTATGTTTCCTATTTTAATAAACTATTGGGGCCATGTGCAGTCAACATTCAGAATTATATTTGGGCTTTTGAAAGCTCTCCTCTTGTATAATCTGAGTGAATTGGCCCTATTGATTTACTGTTCAATTTATCTTACTAAAGGTATATTAATAATGTTTCAAAGGGTAATGTATCACTTACAG
Organism: Myotis lucifugus; assembly: GCF_000147115.1. Taxonomy (NCBI): domain Eukaryota; kingdom Metazoa; phylum Chordata; class Mammalia; order Chiroptera; family Vespertilionidae; genus Myotis; species Myotis lucifugus. The sequence continues at coordinate 6,535,324 of NW_005871090.1, read as the reverse complement.
GAATACTTGTGTAAAATATTGTTGACCATAACAGTATTTATACAAGCAAGACATGCATTTATATTCCTGCTAAACTAATTGAGGGAGGAGCTGTTCTTTTGGGATTGGTGTTCATTCCAAGTGTTGTGATGTAAATGACATGAACTCTCTAGGGTCTGGCTTTGAGTGGCAGACCATTTGGAAAGTACTAACTACTTGGGTTCCTAGAGGATACTTTATTTAGTCATTCATTGAGTGCCCACGTCATGTCCCTCTGGGTTGGGCTTTTATTCCTTTTACCCAAGGGTAATGCTGGGTCAGGGCAGAAACTCCTGTACTGCCATGTGCTCTTGACAAGCTATCACTACTTGTGGCATAAGCAGCTGCCTCAACACTGATTCATAAGACTAATTTGGTTTTAGTGATTGGGGTTGGTATTTTGGTAAAGAGAAGAAAGGGGGTTTATATTCTGTCTTCTCCATGAAAAGCAGATTTTATTACTAACTAGGAGAAGCAATGAACCCACTTACAGGGGCATATGCATCTTCCAGAAGGAAATTGTGAGAAGCCAGATGTTTGCCCCTTTCCTTTTCCTTTTCCTCCCACTCTTCCTTCTTTTTTTTTTTTTAATTCACTTCTGGTCATGATACTGGCTCAAGTGGCTGAGAAACAAATGGAATTTCTGCACTAAGCCCAGAAATTAACCTCTACCCTTCTTTCACCTTCTAATATACAGAAATGGGCAAAAGTAGGTTTACAGTGTTTCTGTGGAAAATGTATTCATCTTTATATATATATATATATATATATATATATATATATATCCTATCTAATAAAAGAGAAACATGGTAATTAGCCGTACCTCCGCTACCCTTCCCATTGGCTAATCAGGGCAATATGCAAATTAACTGCCAGCCAAGATGGCGGCCGGCAGCCAGGCAGCTTGAAGCGAACAGGAGGCTTGCCTGCTTCAGTGATGGAGGAAGCCAACGTTCCCCGCCTGCTTGCCGGCCTCTGAGCTTGCAGTCTAAGAAACAATGTTACAAATATAGAAGCTAAACAAAACCCCAGAACCTGCTTTCAGCCAGCAGGGCTTCAGCCAGCAGGACCGCACATTGTTTCAATTATAGAAACAAACGCAGATC
>NW_005871090.1:6474842-6533427 GCF_000147115.1 Myotis lucifugus | reverse complement strand
CCTGCTCTGTTCGTGACAGGGGAAGGCGCCTCAACCCCCTGATCAGCCCTGCTCTGTGCCTGATAGGGGGTAGCTCCCCAACCCCCTGATCGGCCCTGCTCTGTGTGTGACAGGGTGTGGGACCCCAAACCCCCCCCCCCCCCACTTGGTTGTGATTTCAAAAATTTGCTTGACTTGAATAGTAAACGATTGTCCCACAGAAAGAGGAGAGACTGGCCGTCTCCCAACCCCCTGATCGGCCCTGTCTGTGGGTGAAAGGGGGGCCGCGCGACACCTGTCTGTGGTGAAGGGGGGGTGCCCCAACTCCCCTATCGCCCTACTTTGTGAGTAACAGGGGGGAGCTTCCCAACCCCCTGATCGACCCTGCTCTGTGCGGGACAGGGGATGGAGCCCCAACCCCCCTGATGGGGCTGCTGTGCCGGGCCAGGGGGGCAACGTCCCAACCCCCTGATCGGCCCTGCTCTGTGCGTGACAGGGGGTGGCGCCGCAACCTCCCTATCGACCCTGCCTTGAGTGTGACAGGGGGCGGTGCCCCAATCCCCCAATCGGCCCTACCCTGAGCATGACTAGGGGTGGCATCGCAACCTCCCGATCCGCCCTGCTCTGTGCATGACAAGGGGCGGCGCCCCAACTCCCCAATCGGCCCTGCTCTGAGCCCGACCATGGGCTGCACCTAGGGATTGGGCCTGCCTTCTGCCACCTGAGAGCAGGCCTAAGCCAGCAGGTTTTTATCTCCCGAGGGGTCCCAGACTGCGAGAGGGCACAGGCCGGGCTGAAGGACCCTCCCCTCCCCCCCGAGTGCAAATTTTTGTGCACCGGGCCTCAGTAGATATATATTCTTAAATATCATAAACATATCTTTAGTTGTAACATATACTAGTAGATCCAGATCTATAGATAACAATATAGAGATAGGCAGGGTTAATATATAAGGGAGTGTCCCTAGCCAGACTTTTAACACCTGGCAAGTAGCAAATGCTCATTGACTATTAGTTGAATGAGTTGCAAAAGAAGCTGAGTGGAGGATGAGGGGTCAGTTTGATAAACTGAAGCACTTATCCTTTGAGCATTATCAAAATTCACCTCGCAGAACAGAGGTGTTGGTTCTCTGGAGGGTACAGAAAATTATGGCACAACCCTGAATGTGAGAAACCTGGGAGCTTACAAACATATCCAAGCCTGAGATGCTCACTTAAAGGCCTGGTGCAGGCTCAGGCATAGTATTTTTAAAAAATCCCTTCGGTGATCTACTGGTTTAGCAGGAGACACAAGCAGTGTAGGAAGTAAAGATACTAGTCCATTTTTTACTGAGATGCAAGTGATTAGGCTGGTTAACCATGGTCAGTGCAGAAGAAGAGTCCACATGGACACAAGTAGGCTCCACGTGTTTCCCAGCGGGCTGGACTTGTGGGTCAGATTTAGGTAAAGGAAGGAACTGGAGGGCTTTCCCAAGTGGACATGATCACTTGAATAAAGCCTAGGTGGTGGACATAAGCATGACATTTCTGTGGGTAAGAAACAAGAGTAGGTCAGCTGCACAGACCAAAGTTTAAGGTCAATGTCAGATTGAAGCTTTCTGGGTTACAAAATGCCCCTTAAAGTAATCCTTCCACTTAGCTTTCTTACCTTGTGTTAATGTTTGTAGTATATAGAAATGCCCTTGTAGAACCTTCTCATGACTGCAAGTATTTTTGGACTTGCATTTAGGTCAAATATGCTAAAGTGATCACAAGATCTTGCTCTACTTAAAGAGTCTAGTTAAATATTAATGTGAGGAAATTTGCTCCTGCATATTTTCACAAGTAACTTCTTTAATAGGTATTATGCATTTTGCATAATTTAAATACAGACATCTGGGTGATTTGCTCACCAGGCAGAGAGGACTATTTCATCAGAAAGATCTACATAGCATCTTCCCTAAATGCCGGCCAACAGTTAGTTCTGCAGTATTTAAATAAAGAATTAAGTTTGCAGTGGGAAGTGTAGTGGAAATCAAACTGCGCCACAAGTTTCTGTTCATTAATAGGAAAATATTGATTGTATTTACTGTTTATGGGTCAACTGCCAATATGCCAAGGAATTTAAGTTTCTTAGTAGCATGGAGTAGGTGGTAGCCAGCTTCTTTCTTTATTTCTGCCTGTGAGTCTGGGACTGCTCACCATCTGTTCTAAATGTGTTTCTTTTGACCACAGGTACTGGAATGTAGATTCTTTCAAAGTCCTGGAAAAATGCAAAGGCTTCTGTATTCCTACTTCAGTTTTTATAATATAATACATTCCAGTGTGATATCAGCTACAGATATTTAGGATACATAAATTATTTATGATGATAGTCTTTTAGAATACAGCCTTCTCATTTAAAGATTGCCTTAAAAGCTTGACTTGTTGTGTTCATTTTAAGTATTTATTTGAGGTTTAAGAGCTGTTTTTACCTAGCAAGGAGAATAAAACAAGGCCTGGGGTCAGAGGTCATGATGCTGTTTATTAGTTTGGCTCTCGATGACTCCAATCTGGTCTCTCTTTCTCTGGGCTTGACTTGTTGTCCTGGACCCACACTGTTTGCTTTCTGGAATAGCAGACAGACAGTAAACTGATACATAATTTTGATGTTATACATCTAGTGCTCTGAAAACAGTAAGCCAGTGGAGTGGTAGAATGTGTCTGGGATTGGGGGTACAGGTGTGGGGAGGATGTAAGCTTTATCTGAGCAAGGACTTTGTTCATCTACATCATGATGTCTTTGATCTCTAGATAGCAGGCAGCATGTATAATAAGAGCTGACTGAGAAGAAGGGGCAAGCCACAAAGATTTATGGGGAGAATTTCCCAGGTAAAGAGAATAGCATGTGCAAAGGCCCTGCAGTGGGAACGAGAGGCCACTGGCTAGAGTGTTGTGAGTCAAGTGGAGAGTGGAGGGGGAAAAGATTGGAGAGGTAGGTGGGGGTGGATTACTTGAGCAGTGGGGCCATTTCAATCTACAATGCATGGGACAGCATTGTAGAGTTCTGTGTATAATTTTTAAAAAAATGCTTTTTGAAAGAGAGAGGAAGGGAGAGGGAGAGGGAGAAAGAGAGAAACATAGAAACATCGATTTGTTGTTTCACTTATTTATACATCATTGGTTAATTCCTATATGTGCCCTGACCAGGGATCAAACCCGTGGCATATCGGGAGGATGTTCTAACCAACTGAGCTACCTGGCCATGACTTCTTAAGGTTTTGAAAAGATGACTCTGGCTGTCATATGGAGAATAGGTTGTAGAGTATAAGAGAGGAAGCAGAAAGACCAACTGGGGCGTGTCAGGGACTCCAGGCAGGAGATGTTGGTAGCCAGCCCATATCAGCAGCAGTGGAGATGGAAAGCTGTGGACGATTCAGACTGTCCTGCAGGTAGAGCTGATGGGCCCACTGATGTTGGATTTGAGGTAGAGATCAGTGGTGGCTTCTAGATTTACCCACTTGATTCTTTTATCCCCCAACCTGTGGATTGCTAATTCTGTTTTCCCACTTGATCCTTCTTCCTGGGGCTTCATTCTGATGGCTGATCCCTGATCCTTCCTAACCTCCCTAGGTGTGTGGTATCAGCCAGAGCTTTTCAGTTTAGGTAGATTTCCTGTCTTTAATTTTCACAGACTGTTCTTTCCCTTTTCTCTTGTGCGTTTTTAATCAGATTATGATTCAAAGAGTATTATAGAGTTCTCACATCAATAATTACATGTTACCAATCAGCTTTGCAGGGGCACAGAACATGCTGCTAACTAGAAAAAAATGTTTTTTCTTTTATTTCAACATTCTCTTTTGGAACACAGTAAAAATAAAGTTATTTCCTGGAGGAATGTGAAGGAGATTCTTGTCCATTTTCATCATAGCTTGCTCAGGTTGCATGGACAAAGGGTGGAGGAATACCGGATGGTGGTTGAGGCAGTTGACCCGTACAGCTTCATTGACTTCCTTGTAATCTTGGCAACTATTTCCTTTCTCTGTTAGATGGACTGGATTCTTTCTTTGTGCAAAAGAATGTACAGGAAACAGTGCTTCACTTTTGGATGAATGCCAGCTTATGAAATATTTTCAGGATTTCAAAGCTAATTGGTTTGTGTCAAAAATGACTATCATTTGTATATCACAAAAGAAACATGTAAAACAGTTGACAATACTTGCTTATCAAATTGGTGAGAAATAACTCAACAATTCCCACTTGCTGAGCTATATGCAAAGTATAACAAGGATTTTTTTTCTCCTAGCAATAAAAATCTTTTGGATATTTGTCAGATTTTTTCAACTCTTGCAAAATCTCCAATTTTCTTATTTCTTATTAATTAAGAGTATGTAAAACAGTTGAGAAGAAGGTCTCCACTTAAGGTGAACCAGTCTGAAATAATTGTCACCTGGAGTCTATCTCCCTCTACAGTGTTTCTCAAGCTATTCCTTACTTTCTAATGCTACCTCAAAGTTTTCTCTGTTCCTATTCATCCTGCCAGATTCATCTTCTGAAATACCAACCATTTCCTGTTTTCAGAAGTCTCCATGGCTTCGTGGTTTCAGGATCAGATAATGACCCATCTGCCTGGGTTTTCAGATCATCTCCCCAGGTTTATTAGTCAAACGGGGTGTCCGGCAGTTCCTTATATATGCTAGTATATATATACTCATGTTTTCTCCTTCTGTATCTGTATTCAAGAAATCCCCTAAGAATGTTTTCTTCTTTCCCTTTTGTAGCTTGCTGAAACCCTGTTCTTGACTTTGTTGTTAAATAGACAGTTAAAGATGACATCACAGATTTCAAAGAAATAAGGAGATGATAATAATAAGCAAAACAAACATCCCGTCCTGCCGCAGAAACACCACCATGAAATCACTAATAGGAAGCAGATGAAAAAGGTCATGAGCTGGCCACTGGGGAAGAGAAGAGGGAAGGTTGTTAAGGGGGTTTTCCTAGGCTTGTGCCTTAGAAGCTGAATGAGTGAAGATTCTAAAAACCCTCTTCAGTACCCTCAGATCAAATTGATTTGGAGAACAAATTGATCTTCCCATTCTTATTGAGGAATCATAGAAATGGGATGATGTGAAAAGCAGAGCTGAGTCTCTGTAAGTGAAGGCCTGGTGAAACAAGGAGACACCTGAAAGCAGTCTTCTCTAGAGGGATGGGATCTCTTTGCCAGCAGAAGGAAGGAGTCAATAGAGGATATTTAACCACCTTTGTTAATCCAGGGCAGAACCTAGGAACTCAGTCTTTGTAGTGTGTCATCTGGGATCTGGTTCTCTACCATTCCATCTAGCTCAGCGGTTCTCAACCTGTGGGTCGCGACCCCTTTGGCGGTCGAACGGCCCTTTCACAGGGGTCGCCTAAGACCATCCTGCATATCAGATATTTACATTACGATTCATAACAGTAGCAACATTACAGTTTTGAAGTAGCAACGAAAATAATTTTATGGTTGGGTCACAACATGAGGAACTGCATTTAAAGGGCCAGAAGGTTGAGAACCACTAATCTAACTAGAGAAAAGAGTGGACAGCATGCAGACCACTCAGGCTTTGAACTGGAAATATGATAGATATGGCAGGACAAGAGTCAAGGACTTGCTCATCCTTTGTTAGAGCATAGGGAATTTCATAGAGATACCTAAGACATACATAAGATAAAGGAAAAGAGTAGGGCAATTATATAAACTTAGCCTGGTGGTGGATGGATGGACTGACAGGCAAACAGAATGCCAGAAAAGGAGTAAAGTATGCAAAAGACAAAAGATCCAGATCCTGATGAAAACATACCTCAAGGTATAGAAGGGAATTTCTTACAATTGTTTCATTCTGTGGAACAAGTTAATGAGAAACAGGAATTCAATAAACAAAGCAAAATGATAATAAAAGCAGAATGAGAGAGAGAGAGAGAGAGAGAAGACCTAAAGATAGACTTTGAGGTCTAAAACAATATCCATTGCAGGACTAATGAATAAAATTAGAACTATGAAGGAAAACAGTAGATGCCATTGAAATCAAATTACTAAAAGTTAATGTCTGGATAATCTCATTACACACAAATGAAAGGATCAAGATATTAAAGCAATCAGAAGCTAAAAGATAAAGAAGCAAAGACAATGTGTATAAGGATAATTGGTGACCCCAAAGTAGATAGTCAACAAATGAAACAGAAATTGAAATATAAAAAACAGGAATTTTCATGAAATGAAAAATAAACAAAAGAACCGAGTCTGCAGATTGGAAGAATGAATTGTGTTCCAGGAAAATTTAGAGTGCAGAATGTTCAATACTGATATCTATCCCAACTAAACGATTGGCTTTCAAGTAGAAAGGAAACATTTTCCAAAGATCCAGGCAGAACACCAAAGGATCTGCCATGGACTGACAGTCGGACTAGCTTCATATTTCCTTAGAGCAGCATGCACTTTCTGAAGACAGTAGAGCCCTGCCTCAATGTTCCCCGAGAAAGGAAGTGTGCCCGGGCATGTGGCCCAGGGATGCGGCTCCCTGGCATTCAGGTGTAAGGGCCAGAGGCACATGGTCTCAGACATGTCCAGACTCCAGTAGTGCTGCTCAGAACCAAATCAGGGATGAAAAATACATGTGTGCAGTGTTGTCAGCCTCTAATATGTTTCATCATATCTTACTTAGAAGTTTATTTTAGGACATATCTCTTGTAGTGAAGAAACACTTGGTTGAAATTCAAGTGTTTCTTCGCTACATATAATTATTCTTCACTACATATAATTTTTCTTCACTACATATAATTTTTCTAATATGAAATTCAGATAAAATCACATGCATTAAAAAATTAAAAAGCAGCTTTGCTAGAGGATGATTTTTCTTGTTACAAAAGTCTTCCTGCCTGCCAGACTTCCTTCTCCCTCCCCACACCCACCCTGGGCATGTGCTCCGAGCCCCGAATGTGCCGTTCTTCCTCCTGTTCTGCTGAGGGCTGTAGTATCCTTTGCAGAAATTAGGTGTACTTTATCCTGGTAGGCATCTGTACAAAAGTCCACTATTTGTGAAACACATAATTCTCCATAGACTATTCCATAAAGAGATTCTGATATTTAATTCCTGGCTATCCCCTCAACCCCCACCCTCAAATGCACTTAAAATCACTTACTCCCTACAGTGCCAAATAATCAGCAATTATTGAATGCCTGCTGTGAACCTGGCGCAGCTGTATTCACCTAACATAGTGTGAAGAAACAGTTTCTGGAGCTCTTACTCTAGTGCAGTGGTTCTCAACCTTGGCTGCACATTAGAATCACCTGGGAACCTTTTTAAAATCCTGATTTCTGGGCCTCATCCTCCGGAAATTCTGTTTCTTTGTTATGGGGTGGGGCCAAGGTTGAGAACCACCGCTCTAGTGGCACAGACACATTGGCAGTTTTCCCAGTATTTCCCAAGCAAGATCTAGCTCTCAGGTAAGCTTCTCCAAGAGGGAAAAATAGTTTTTTGTTGATAAGTTTTTGTATTGGTTTTCACTTTTTTTTCTTTTCAGGAAAGCTGTTGAGTTTTGTCAGACACAGTGCTAGTTACAAAGTATGTGGTTGTGACTAAGCGGTTGAATCCCTGCTGGATCTTATTAGCAATGAATATAATGGTTTCCTGGGATGTTCATAGTGAGCCCAGCCCATGTGTGGCTGGCCTTCTTCCCTCCCAGCTGGGCAGCCCTGCCTGCAGCTCACCTGAATCACTGGAATCTGCCAGAAGTGATGCTCCCAGCCCTGGACACATGTTTTAAATTCAGCGGTTGAAGGAAAGCACACTGAACATATTGTTTGCAAATATAATGAACATAATGTTTAAAATAAGCTGATTCTATGTTCTTAGTCAGGCCATAGTTTCCTTTTAATGCAAATATTGGTTGCCAAAAGATTTGTTTCAATACAAAATATGTGCAGCTATACATATTTTATCACCTTCATTATTTGGGACCCAGTGTGCTTGGAGTTGGGGGAGGGATCACCAGCCCTACTATTTAAATATCCCATCTTATCAAAGAGGTGTTTCATAAATTATGTACACAGTAGATGCCACTCAATAAATATTTTATATGTGATAGATATTTTTGTCTGAAATCACTTTTTCACTTGAGCAATGATTTAAACCCTCATTTTTCGTTTTATGAGGTGACATTTTTATAATATCATGTAGTGAATGCAGCTTGAATGCCATAGAGCTTTAGGGCAGCATTAATCATAAATTCATCTGCCCCTCCCACCCCCCCAATCCTGGGAAACTTTCTCTTAATTCAGGTTTTATCCATTCCGTATATGGATGTGTGTGTGAGTGCATGCTGGTATGTGTTTGTGTGTGAGTGTGTTGGGAATTGATGGGAACAGGTAATGCTTTTGACCTAATGGCTCCGAAGTTATGATTTTCAAAGTCTCTGAGACTTATTTCAGAGAAGGAAAAAGATTGTTTTTCAGTGGTTAAAAAAAAGAATATTAAATTAAACTGGGATGTAGTCCAAAACAATTTCTCTAGCGTGAGTGGGAGCTATTAGAGTTTTAAATATTGCCTTTTTTTTGAGGGGGGGGTTGCGTATTATTGTACACTTTTATGCAGAAAGTACGTATGTCTCTGGATTTATGAGAACAGTCACTCTTCTTTTCTCATGGACCTAGAGGCCTGGAACAGTTCATTACCAGGGGGCTCCCTACCCTGCATGCAGTACTGTCACAGTTCTGAGCTATCAGACCTTCCAATGAGGACTTTGCTTTATGAAATGGAGCCATAGGATTAAATTCTCCATTGTGATATATACTTTTTTTAAAAAAAAATCACATACTTTTAAATTTCTACTTGAATTGCATGGGAAGAAGGGAAAGCATGAATTCTACAATATCCCAGAGCTAGGAGCAGGGGTTGCTTTATTTAGAGAGCTCATTTCAGCTAAGATTTGCAAGGTCCTTGGTGCAAATCAAGATGACTACAGCTCCGCCCTCGAAGCCTGAGGTCTGAGCCCGGGATGTGAGCCTAGCTGATAGGAGTAATGGAAGAACAGTGACAGGCTTCATTTCCTTTTCTTGAATCTAAGTTATGCATTGGCCATTTTCTCTGCGTCTCCGTAATGGTTGTCAAATTAAATTGCATTCTTTCAAGTGGTACTTTCTACGTGTTGTTTTTTTTTAAATCATCTTTTTTTGCCACTTCATTCCGTTGCCCTCTTGCATGACTCCAGCTCTGCGTGTGCACCTTTGAGACTCAAATGCCTGCAGATGGGGAGGCCTGAAGGACTTCTCTGTTTCCACCACTCTTCCCCAGAACCTTCTGGGAGCTGCCTTATCTGCAAAGTTGTGAAGTCTGATTCCTTCACCTAGAGCCCTGGTCGGCAAACCGCGGCTCGCGAGGCACATGCGGCTCTTTGGCCCCTTGAATGTGGCTCTTCCACAAAATACCGACTTCTGCACATGGGCCACGAAGTTTCAATCGCACTGTACGTGTGCGCCCGCACGTGGTTTTTTGTGGAAGAGCCATACTTAAGGGGCCAAAGAGCCGCATGTGGCTCGCAAGCCGCCGTTTGCCGAGCCGCAGTTTGCCGACCACTGGCCTAGAGAATGGCAGACTTTATACATCGCTTTAATATTTAAATGACATGAAATATATTTAGCCATTCCAGGAATAAAGGAAGTTCCGATTATGTTTTAGGCATTGCTGGGTGTTGGCGCTCCAGGGCTGTGCCTTGGTTATGCTGTCTTATTGTTGAGATGGGGGTGGGGAAGAGATTCATGAGGAGGGTCTCAGATCAGGAGCCTCAGTATGTAGCTTGGAACTTGCTCCCCTGTTGCTCCCTGTGCACCTACAATCAGAGCACAGTGTCATGATCTTAGATGTGACTCCTCTTGAACTCAGCACAGCCCAGCCCAGCCTCTAGCTGGAGTTTTCACCTCAATCTTCTGGAATTTGTTTGCTTTCCCTTAGACTTGCCAGAAGTCTGATTTTAGAGGTTTGGGGGTTTTTTGTTTGCTTGTTTGTTTGTTTGTTTGTTTTATCTTGGGTCATATGTTTTTTTTTTTTTTTTTTTTAATATATATTTTATTGATTTTTTACAGAGAGGAAGGGATAGAGATAGAGAGTCAGAAACATCGATGAGAGAGAAACATCGATCAGCCGCCTCCTGCACATCCCCTAGTGGGGATGTGCCCGCAACCCAGGTACATGCCCTTGACCGGAATCGAACCTGGGACCCTTCAGTCCGCAGGCCGACGCTCTATCCACTGAGCCAAACCGGTTTCGGCCTTATCTTGGGTCATATGTTAAGACACAGGCCTGCCAGTCTCCTCCCTGAGGGGCTGCCATTGACCCTCCTCCCTGCATTTCTCTGAACTCACTCTAGTTTGAATGGGAGCTATTAGAGTTTAAATATTAATTCATTTAACAAATATTGATTGAGGAGCTACTATGTGCCAGACATGAAATTAGGGACTGGTTTATAGTATTTATATAATACACTTGTATATAACATTATATAGTGATAACTGCTGAGGAGAGAAACAGTTCAGAATAAGGGAGGTGGATGACTACTCTCTTGTATGGGGCAATGGGGGAAGGTGGCTTTTGAGCAGAGACCTGATGAGGTGAGGGCCTATATATGTATATAGGGAATTCTTCTAAACTAGGGCTGGTGTTTTCCCCTACACATTTGCTAGTGTCTGGAGATATTTTTGGTTTCACAACCTTGGGGGAAAGAGTGTGTGTTACTGATATCTAGTGGGTAGAGGCTAGGGATGCTGCTAAACATTCTACAATACACAAAATATCTCCCTACAATGAAGAATCATCTGGTCCACAATGTCAATCGTGCTGAGGTAGAGTATCCCTGCTGTAGGAGAAGAGGATAGATGATGTGAGAAGACAACAGTGACTACAAAAGCAGAAGGAAAAAAGGAAAAGCAGTGGCCAGGCCCTGAATTGGGGTAAGGCTGGCAAGTTTGAGGACAGCAAGGAGCTGAGGGTACCTAGAGAGGCATGAGCAAGGGGGAGAGTGGCAGGAGACGAGAGCAGGAGGTTAGCAAGGCATGTGATCATATAGTACTTTGTAGAAGGATACAAAGACTTGGGCTGTTATCTCAGTGAAATGGGAGGCTACATAAAGGATCTGAGCAGAGGAGTGGCCTGCCCTAATATCCCTAATATCCCTCTGGCTGTCAAGTAGAATATGAAACATGGCTGGGGCTTGAGTGGTAGTATCCTTGATCATTGTGGTGATACAGGTAAAAGATGCTATGGTTGGGGCCAGGGAAGAGAGTGGTACAAGTGTCTTGATGCTATCGGATTATAACTTAAATGTGGATTCTGTTGCCTGCCATAAGGGAAACCAAACTCATGAGACTGGTGCTGGTAAAAGGAAAGAGGTTTATTCGAGTGCCAGCATCTCAAGAAGATGAGGGACTTTTCCCAGTCCTCAAAAACCAGTCTTAAAATCTCAGTGCAGATAGAGGTTTTTTATAAGGAGGGAGAGGGAAAGCAGAACCAAAAGATCAGGGGGAGGAGCTGCAGACATGGAGGCAGTGTCCTTGCTGGTCCCAATATGATTCTCATGGTCAGTGTCCTTGAGTTAGTCATGTGTTTTTGTTTTTTTTAATCAATGAATTCTTGTGTCTGGGCAGTCAGCATTAGCTTGGGCAGGGCCTTGAAGATCAGGCTGCTCCTTAGGTTCACACAGGAAATGAAACTGCTGGATTGTGAAGTATACTAAAATAAACTTTTAACATGTAAGCTCTAGTTTTGAGAGAAAAATCCGGTAAGAGTAACAAGCTTGGTTTAGCATTTACTAAGATTAATATGGGTAGCTTTATATAAGTATAGCATATCCATTCCATGTTACATTATTGGGGGCATATTTTGATGGCAGAGTCAATACCAAGTATGTAGTGTTAAGAGAAAGAAAGGAACAAACTAGAGCCATGATGGGTCCAAGTAACTATAAGGAAGGTTGGCATTCACTGAGAAGGGATCATGTGTAGGTTTGGGAGGCAGGAGGAAACAAGGGTAGGTTTTTCTTTATTTATAAAATCTTTATTGTTGAAAGTATTACATATGTTCCCCCCCTTTTTCCCCTGATGCCACCAAGAAGAGTGGGTTTTTCAATGCATTAAGTCTGAGTTGCCTATTTGGTATCCTCACAGGTATATTGAGGTAAGCAGGTCTATTGCATGAGAGGTCTGCCAAGAGATTTAGATGTGAGAGTCATTAGCATGTAGATTGCAGGTAAAGTCAAGAGACAAGAAGAGATCATCAAGGGATGACCATAGATATTACACTTCCAAGGATGAAAGACTCCATGGAGTGGGTTCAGTGGAGAGCAGGAGGGGAGGAATTGGAGAACCACAAGTGTAGGGATCTCTTTGTAGGTGATTTTTTCTAAAGGGCAAGAGAGAAATTGGTGACAGCTGGACAGAGATACAGGGCCAAGGGAAGTGATGGGGGTGGTAGTGGTTGGTGGAATAGCCATAGCAGCTTTGTGAGTATGTGGGAATGATCCATAGATAGGAGAAGACGATGCAGAAGACAGAGGTGTGTGTGGTGCCGGGGCAACGAATGTACAGGAAAGGCCTCATCTTAGGAACATACACAGATTATCCATAGTAACTGGGGAGAAGAGCCAGCAAGTTAGGAGACATCTAGATATTAGAGGAAATAAAGGTTTTAAAGAGGGAGAAAGATTCCTTTGTAGTCGGGTATTTATAGAACCTTTCCTAAAGAAGGCAAGATTTCAAAGAAGTTATATAAATTAGGCAATAAGTTTAATTCATTTTAATTGAGCTTTTATGTTTCAAGTTTACTTTGCCTATCATATGCCAAGAATGCAACATGATGTTTAAGGTCCATTTTTTTCTTATAGTGTTTTTGATGAGAAATAAAAAAGTTTAACACTCGAGAGCAGTGGTTGCCAACCAGTGGTCCGCAGACCACTGGTGGTCCCAGAGGTCTGAAAGGTTGGCGACCGCTGCTCTAGAGAATACCTAAAAAAACCCACCAAAAACCTAAAAAGATGTTCTCTTTCCTCAACAATGTTTTATTTCACTTCTGATTTCAGGAACAAACTCTAGCCCTTAGGAAAGAAGGGATTGGAGTTGTTTTGGATTCCGAGCTGCCCCATTTGATTGGCATTGATGATGACCTTCTGAGTACTGGAATTATCTTATATCACTTGAAGGTAAGACTGCCTGAGTGGAACATTCTAATCTTGTTTTCCTTTACACACTAGCAAGGTTTGTTATAATACTCTGTGTCCCTGAACACAGCTATTACATTAAAGAATATGCAACAAATCCTTGAGTCCTTTTGGGGATTTCCCATGGTTCATTGGGGTTCTGTGGTATTAGAAGTTCCCATTTTTATGGAGTTCTAAAGCTAAATGTGTAGAATTAGCAAAGGCAGGTAAGGAACAAAAAGTCAGAGAGACTAGGGAAGAAAAGTCACAAGTACTTGGAACCGGGAATGGCTATATGTTTTCTGGGCCATTATTTTAATTTTAAAGGTGTGTCTTCTGACCACATTATTAGACCTGGTCCTGAACAGGCTATTCATGTCAAGAGAGCAGAATTTCCACAACTGCGTCAGTGGTTGCCTCTGTACCCTTGACTTTACTAACCTCTCTCTGATCCATGGCTTAAAATGAAAATGGAATTGCACTGTGCTTTGTGGGCTCCCATAAACTTTTAGACATAAAGAAACCCTCTTCACTGGAGGAGAAACTCTCCAGCAAGGATCAGGAACATCACTGAGATGATTGTCATGGGCAGATTATGATACAGGCCGAGATAGGAGCCTACCCATTGTTGGACAGTAAGCCCCAGGAGTTCTACTGTCATCTTCCCGACAACCTTCAGTGTTGTTTCAGAGCCTCTGTGAACTCTCATAGCACTGAGGCTGTGGCCTTCCCGAGACATTGCCATGGCCTTCCCTGGGACATTGCCATGGCTGCCGTGGCCTTCCCCGGGACATTGCTTATCAGGTCATTAGGGCTTAAATGAAAAATGAAGACACAGACGCTTCTCATGTCCTTACTAATAAATTTTACTTGTGAATTCTTCCCAGGAAGGTCAGACATATGTTGGTAGAGAAGATGCTTCAACAGAACAAGATATTGGTAAGAATCTTCATCAATTTTCTTTTACCAGTGAGTTTTCTTTTTTAATCCTCAGCCAAGGATTTTTAAAAAATAGATTTGAAACATCAGTGTGAGCAAGAAACATCAATTGGTTGCCTTCTGTATATACCCTGACCAGGGATTGAACTTGTGGTGCATGGGATGAAGCTCCAATCAATTGAGCCACCCAGCCAGGGTGCTAATGATTTAAAAAATCATTTAATGGAGAACTTCCTTTTGAATGACAGACATGAAGTAATTGTAAGAGGGAATCTTTTAAAAATACAGTATAGATCAGTATGTGTATTTCTATAATGTGAAATTCAAATTAATAAAACAGAAGAATTCATTTAGTGAATAAAATGAAACTGAATTCTTCTCCCTCACCCTCCATGTATTCTATACTTTGTCATAGTTTTCAAGAGTATAGTGATTTAAATCACTCTACCCTTGTCACAGTGGGACACTGATTGATGGAAATATGTCAACAGGCACAGGTAAAGGATATAAAGCCCCTTACTGGGAAGGATATAGACACGTACCTGCACAGAGATGATAATGGGAAATAGAATACACACACATGCAGCACACACACACATTGGCATGGCTCCCTGGGTTTCCTAGCAATGCTGCCTGAGCAGGGTGAGGACATGCCAGGCTTTACAAGCATAACTTCAGGAAATCATGGCAGTGATGGTGGTGTGTATATGTGTGGGTGGCCAGGTGGGGTCGGCGGGGAAGGATTGTATCTTCGCAGCTGTTTTTAGAATTGCTGGCAATGAACTTGCTTTTCCACCAGTGTAAGCTGTTAATCAAGCCAACCCTAGAAAGTCCTACGTGTATTTACTGTTTGCTGTGAAACTGAGAGAGCTGAAAATCAATTCCCAGAAGTCCTTAGGATCAACAGTTTTTGAGTAGAACTGGGCATCAGGCCTCTTCTTCCAATCATTAAACGATGTATTGACCTTTGAGGTTGCTTTACATGATGGTGAGTGGTAAGAACACGTGTTTTCTGTGAGTAGAGAAGTGCAGTTCTGTGGAGAACAATGGGAGATACTTCGCCTGTCCTGAGCGGCTGGTGAAGATCTGTGCCTAAAATCGTGTAGGGTTATTTGACAGGCGTTCACATCCATGCCTGCCATTCATTAAACAAGAATAACTCAGGATGGCCATGTGTGATTCGGGAAACCTTAGCTGCCACATGCTCTGCGATGAGAGGTCTGTGGGGTCAAGTTCTCTCAGGGTTGTCACCGGCTGTGGCAGTGTGCATCCCAGTACAGCTCCTGGAGACTCCCTGGGGCCTCCCAAGATCCATATCATGCCAACTTCACCTTTGATTTCTGCTCCTGGGACATAACGTCTGTAATGTGGAGGTCATTGGAGCCCCTGTGTTCCCTCCATTTTACTGTGAACTTTGGTTGACCGACGAAAGAAATTTATTCGGCATCAAACAGAGTGGCTCAGAGGTGTTCCGTTAAGACAAGTTACTCAATTATCTTTTTTTCTGAAGATGAAGTAAATAAACATCCCAGAATGTATTTCCTTATACAGGTGATATTCAGACCCTTTAAGGCAGTGGTTCTCAACCTTCCTAATGCCTCGACCCTTTAATACAGTTCCTCATGTTGTGGTGACCCCCAACCATAAAATTATTTTCGTTGGTACTTCATAACTGTAATTTTGCTACTGTTATGAATCATAATGTAAATATCTGATATGCAGGATGTATTTTCATTGTTACAAATTGAACATAATTAAAGCATAGTGATTAATCACAAAAACAATATGTAATTATATATGTGTTTTCCGATGGTCTTAGGTGACCCCTGTGAAAGGGTCGTTCGACCCCCAAAGGGGTCGCGACCCACAGGTTGAGAACCTCTGCTTTAAGGTAACATTCAAGGGATCTGTTCAGTTCTATCAATTCATGCCATGAACTGAAATTCAACTTCCTTACTAAACATAAATGTTCACAGGATTTACATGGAAAAGAAAACACCTTCAATATGGAAAAATTAATAAAGGTTGGGAATCATTGTTCTAGATACCAAAGAAAACATTTCTGTTTTTCCAACTTAGTTCTTCACGGTCTGGACTTGGAGAGTGAGCACTGTATCTTTGAAAATGCCGGGGGAACGGTGACTCTGATACCCCTAAGTGGGTCTCAGTGCTCTGTGAATGGTGTGCAGATCGTGGAGGCCACACACCTAAATCAAGGTATTTGGGCTTGGGTTTTCAGAGTTTTTTGTATATATTTTTGCTAGAAAACAAGTTGGCTCTGTAATGAGGGAAGATGTGCATCTTAGAATTACTTACTGATGATAAGAGTATAAAGAGTGAAGACTGCTTCATTATGCTGTTTTTCTCTCATTTTGTCAAAGGACTTATTTATAATACCATTGTCTTATTGAATTAAACAGGAACATGTATGTAGTTGTCTTAGAAGTTACTGCTGTAATGGAAATATGACTTTAACAGGTTGTTTGAAGTTAAAAATTACCTTAACACAATGGCTTCTTTTAATAATTTTATTACCTTATTTTTATTTTTAAATGAAAAATTATAATTATAACAAAGGATCTGGTGTCATATCTTTTTTTTTCTTTTTGAAATAATTTCAAGTATTATAGAAAAGTTTTTTTTAAAACATATTTTATTGATTTTTTACAGAGAGGAACGGAGAGGGATAGAGAGTTAGAAACATCGATGAGAGAGAAACATCAATCAGCTGCCTCCTGCACACTCCCTACTGGGTATGTGCCCGCAACCAAGGTACATGCCCTTGACCGGAATTGAACCTGGGACCCTTGAGTCCGCAAGCTGACGCTCTATCCACTGAGCCAAACCGGTTAGGGCTATAGAAAAGTTTTGAGAATAGTACAAAGAACTTTTTATTTTAGAAGCACTTGAAAATAAATTGCTAACAAGCTGCCCCATTACCCCTGAACACTCAGTGCATATCTCCTTTAAACAATGACATCTTATATGTAACTACAGTCCAGCCGTTCAAAGGAAACTGACACTGAGATATTTCTACATCTGGTTCTCAGCCCTCCTCTGCCATCTGTCCCACCAGTGTCCATTATGTGTCCACCATTCAGTCCCGCATCCGGTTACATTTGGTTGCCATGTCTCTCTTTGTTCTGGAAGATATCCTTTGTCTTTTCTTGACTTTTATGACTTTGACAATTTTAAAAACTGCACGTCAGATATGTTATAGAATGTTCCACCACATAAATGTAATATTTATCTGATGCTTCCTCACGACTAATATCATGCATTTTGACAGGAATATCGGAGAAATGATGCTGTATTTTTCTTGCATCCCATTACACGGTGTCTATTGCCATTCCTGTTAGCATTTGATTAAAGTGGAGCTTGCTAGGCTTCTTCACTGTGAAGTTACTCTCTCTTTTTTTGGCATTTTTGATACAAAACTGAAAACAACAAATGAAACAAACAAAGAGAAACTCATAGGCACAGACAACAATATGTTGACTACCAGCAGGAAAGGGGGGTGGGGGAAGATAGTAAAAAGGGTCAAATATATGATGATGGAAAGAAATTTGACTTTGAGTAGTAAACGTACAATGCAATATGTAGATGTTGTATTATAGAATTGTACACATTAAGTTACTCCTTTCTCTCTTTTTTATTAATAAGGATATTGGGAAAGTACTTTGAGATCATAAATGTTTCATTCTTATACTTTCACCCTCTGGTTTTAGAATCCATTGAGTTTTCCTTTTTGTCCGATTTAATTTTGATTCTAATGGTGAATGGTGATTTTACTCCTACATTTATTCTCTTTTTAATGTAAAACAACATTTATTTTTATAAATTAAAAACAATTTTTACAAAAAGTTGGCTTTTTACTTTAAGAAAGAACTCTCTCTTTTTGCCATTTATTTATTTATTTATTTTCTATTTATTATTCATGTGTTAATTTAAATCTACAGGAGCATATGGCTTGCTATTTTATTTGGTAGGTTTTGGTTTATTTCTGTCATTATTTATTTTAAAGCTGAAATTGTCCCAGTTTTCGCAAAGGGGAGTTCCTTTTAAGCTGGTTTCTCTGTCCTTTTGGCTTGTCCCATTGTGAACACTTCTCAGGTTCATCTTATATTTTCCTGGAATCAGTGAATTCTCCAAGGATCCTGGCTTCTTTTAGTGGAGAATGGGATTTAGAAACCAAGATCTGGGCACTAGGTGTGCTCACTGCTACTGAAGTGTCCTTGCTCCCAGGTTATGTCAGTTAACAGAGTTAAGGAAAGTGTGTGTGTGTGTGTGTGTGTGTGTGTGTGTGTACATTTACAACTGCATTTCTATTTATATTGGTATGTTGAAATATTTTCACTATATCAGTAACCAGTAATTCACACCAACACCTCTAATTTCAACCCAATACCTTCGAGTTTATTCTAGTTTTCTCCTTTTTCTTATTTGTAGCTCCCCTTTCTTACAGTGACAAACCTGACTTCCATTATGTAACCATTACCCTGTCTGTGCTTCCTCCTCTTCATGCATGGTCTCTCCTCTTCCTGCTGAGGCTTTGACACCCATGTTGGCATACTCACCCTTGTCTTAGTGCAGAAACCTTCCTTACCCCATGCCACATGCCTACCATTTTTATGCTGATTCCCACTTTACTCAACCCTGCCTAATGGTTTTTGGATTGACTTATATGAGAGGAAAAGAAAGACATTGATATTATGTTAAGCCCTTTTTTGTATATTATATACTAGCGGCCCAATGCATGAAATTTGTGCAAGAGTAGGCCTTTGCAGCTGCAGCAGCCGAGGTGGCTGCCTCGAACCTCCCTCACAGCTGGGGGCAGCTGCCTGGTTCCCTCTATCGCAGCTGGGGGTGGCTGCCTGGATCCCTCCCTCACAGCCACAGCGGCTGCCTCGATCCTGTGGCTGCAGCCCCGGCTTTGTCCCGGAAGGATGTCCGGAAGGACGTCTGGTCTAATTAGCATTTTACGCTTTTATTATTATAGATAGTGTTTATAATTATAGTTTTTTATGGTTATATACCTGTTGTGACAAAAGATTTGGACAGATGGGGTCTGGAAAGCATGTAGTTTATTAGTGTTAGCCAATTCATAAACAGAAATCAGTTGCAAGGAGTTATCTCAGAAACGAAGGACACATACCATGGACCAGGACAATGCTTTTATAAGAGGTACATAAAGTCCATCAAAGACATTCTAAAAGCAACTGATGGAGTACTCACCTATGTACCCATGTCCACATCTTCCACCCATCCACCCATCCATCAATCGCTTCATCTGTATTTTACTCTTAGTAGTTTTTAGTCTTAAAGTAAGTTGAGCTTGGGAAACATCTCGAGTGCCCTAATGCTGGCCAGGAAGGTCAGAGGTCACCATAGTAGGTGAACAACCCAAACCCAGGACACAGTGAGCAACCAGTGATCATTATCAAAGCACTGTTTCCTGCTTTTTTGCAACCAGTCCAAGGGCCCTGGCCATATGGGTTGGAGAGACTGGTTCTTGTATTAGTCATGGTGAGAGGCTGTTTCTGCTATGAGCCCATAGAGTTACCATAATTGGCTGGCAGACAAGCGGTCACCATGTAGGGCTCTTTCATAACAGCCCTGCTTGAGAACACACAGACCCTAGTGCAGAAAACATGGGTAATTGGAGGGTACACAGTTGACAGATGGCCCCACCAGTGAATTATGTAACTAGATTGAGATCCCAGCCAGACCACCTGTCTGTTGTCTGAGGACCTCAGGTGGAGGTTCTGCTGCTGTTCCTCTAGGCACTAAGGGGGATACAGGGGTCATGACGAGATATTGGAAATGTGTTTATTTGTCCAGTAGAGATCACTGTACTGGCTTCATGTTCCTCAGGTCAGAGGGAGGGGATGTTGTTATGATGGCTGTGTTTACTGTTACAGGGTTTTACAAGAGGTTGTGCTGGTTTTTAATATCATTGTTAACACATGAGTAGAACAGTTTCACTATTGCCTGCCAGAATTGTGGGAAATAAATCATATATTTTTTCCCTGATTAACTGAATGTCTGTTCCATGTAACCTTATAACTCCTAATAATCACTTTTTCATTTTGATTTAGCTATTTTCCCAATGATTTCTATTTAAATATAATTTTGTTATTCTTTAAATCTACTTTTTATTTGCTTTACTTGACTATTTTCTTTGAGATTTCTTTGATAATTTAAAAGTCTGCTATGGAACTAGTAAACATTTTATTCTTTTTTCTGTTATTATCCATGATTTAAGTATGTTTTCCAGGATTTCATTTGGAAATGTTTCATTATTTAATGCATCTGGGGTGCACTGATATGTAGCGTAGAGATCTAATGGAATTTTCCCAACATTGCTATACCATTTATTATAATCCTTCCCCACCCTACACCTGCCTCTCTTTTGAATAAACTTTGTTTACCAAAAATGAGAACACATACAGTATATATATTTATATATATTTTTATTGGCTTTCCACTTTGTTCTAGCTCTCTGTATTTCTAGTTTTGTATCACACAATTTTAATGCTTATTGTGTTGTAATATGTTTTAATTTCTATTCTCACCTGAGCAGCATTTTTGCTATTCATGCCTATCAATTTTTTCAAATAAGTTTTAGAGTCATTTTATTCTCAAATATCCTTTGAGAAATTAGTTTTGTTTTCATTTTAAAAAATGTATTTCCATCTAGGGACTTCTACTTATTCAATTAGATCTGGAAAACATAATTAAATCATGGATACATAACAGATAAAAGAATAAAAGCATTTAAATTTATATTTTTAATTTTTCATCTACTTCTTCCAATAAAACTGAAGACTATATATATATATAGTTGATGGACTGTGTTTATTCATGCATACACAATTCTGTACAAAGCAATATACATTAACTGCCCCAAAACAGAGAGGACAAAATACAACCCTTCATTCTATAATAATGTTTTTTTAAAATGTATTTTATTGATTTTTTACAGAGATGAAGGGAGATGGAGAGGGATAGAGAGTTAGAAACATCGATGAGAGAGAAACATCGATCAGCTGCCTCCTGCACACCCCCTACTGGGGATGTGCCCACAACCAAGGTACATGCCCTTGACCGGAATCCAACCTGGGACCCTTCAGTCCGCAGGCAGACGCTCTATCCACTGAGCCAAACCAGTTAGGGCAATAATGTTTTCATTATAGTGTGTTGCAGGTGTTTTTTATTTGTTTGTTTTTAAGTACAAAAGGCTCTTAATATCAATTTTAAACCATATGGTGAAAGTGGGGCCCAAAGAATTCAGTATCTGGACTCTAGGATTTCTAAGTCTTGCATTGTTTTTTTCAGATAGCCAGAGTGAAGTCTGGTATTGTTTGTGGAAGTTAGAGAAGGAATTATGGTTGGGATTAATGTGGGGGCATTCTTTAGTATAAGCAGTGCTTGAATCACAAATAGCCCACAAACGTCAGCATTGGCAGCTGGGTCCACCTGGCCTTGTTTTCCGGCCATCAGACTATTTCCTGTCTGTGCTTTCCCTGCTACAGCCATGTTTACTAGTATCTGAAGCTTCTGGACCTTACACCACAGTCTGCCCACTGGGTGCTGAGAAGATTGAGTAGATTACAGTGGCCATCTCGGTTACTGTGTTAGAAGTTTAAAAAAAGTCTCTTGTGGATTTGCTTGGAAGCTAATTGTTATGTGTAATGATGTTTCTGTAAGAAAATCAGTTCTGAGTTCCAAACAACATACTGTAAAAGGAATGTGTAGAGCACATATTGTTTAGTATGGGAACTGCCTAGAATTTAATATTTAATATTGGAGTTGTCTTTCTACCTCCTCCCTGAAAAAACAAAACAAAATATGATTGCTTATTTATTTAGTTCAAAAAAATTGCTTTTAATTTCATTGCCATCTGCTATGTAGCTATGATTATGTCTTGAATTCTCTTGTGGATTGAGGCATGGTAATGAATATGTAATATTTTTATTAAGTGTTTTTTGTCTTAAACTTTTACCTAAATTGAAAGTTCATTTAAAAAATATGACTATTAAAGTTAGTGATGACTGGAATTAAATTTTTGATCTACATATTGAAGAAATAACTTGTTCTAAGAAACTGTAATTGGCATTCAAGGTTAATTATCAGAATTTCCTCTCCCTGTGGGGGTACTCTTGTTTTAACCATGGTGCCATGATTATTAGATCTGATGGGCTTGAGTTTCTCTGGCATTCTGCTCTGCTACTGAACAGCTATCTCGGTATCACTGTTAATAAAATTGACATAAAAATTCTGTTCCAAAGTGTTAGAACAGTGAAATGCAAGATGACTTTATGTTTCAAGGCATTACATGAGAGAAGCATGTAACAATAAGACTTCTTTAATACACATACTTTTAAGACTCAAATTGGAATATTCTATCAAGAGAAAAATATGTACAGTCCTTCAGAAATTAAAGGTTAGAATTCTCAACTTAACCTTTCTTAATTTTTTTAAGTTTTTTTTTTACTTTTATTTTTTATTGATTAAAGTATTACATATATGTAATCCCCTCAGTACCTCCCACCCCCTACTCATGCCCTCACCCCCCTGGTGTCTGTGTCCATTGGTTAGGCTTATATGCATGCATACAAGTCCTTTGGTTAAGATTTTTAAAATATGTTTTTATTGACTTTAGAGAGATAGGAAAGGAGAGGTGGAGAGAGAAACATTGATGTGAGAGAAATATTGTCCAGGAATCTAACCCACAACCTGGGTATGTGCCCTGACCGGGAATCAAACCAGCAACCTTTTGGTGCATGGGATGAAGCTCAACCAACTGAGCCACACTGGTTAGAGCTAACCTTTCTTGATTTTTGAGCCTTATTAAAATGAGAACTGGAACATGTTTTTAAAACAAACTATATGATACATTGTTTGTGGTACAAATTACAGAGTAAGGCAAAAGTAGGTTTACATTTGTATGTGAAACAGAGTTTATTCTGGTATTATTTATTAAGTATTTTATTATTTTCTATATGAAAACCTATAAACCTATTTTTGCCACACCCTATATGTAGTAAAAATTAAAAATGTGAATGAGCCCTAGCCAGGTGGCTTAGTTAATTGGAGCATTGTCCTGTATACCAAAAAAGGTTAGGAGTTCGATCCCTGGTTGGGATGAGGATGGATGCTAGGCAACCAAACCATGGTTCTCTTTCACTCTCTTTCTTCCTCTCTCTCTAAAATCAATAAACATATCCTCTGGTGAGAATTAAATATATATATTTCATGGGACTAATACATGTGTACTTCTATTAAGCTTGAGAATGTAAAGTGCCTGTTAAGACCCCTGTGACTAACTGGGCAAAAATTTGTAAACAGAGTATAGTAGTCCTGCTCATGCTCTCTGTGCTTCAGGGAAAAGCTGCACTGAGTTGCCAAGCCTCCTGCATTGTGCTGCTGCTGTCTGAATTGAGGCTCATAAATCAACCAATGGGCTAAAGACTTGCCCTGGCCAGTTGGGGCTGCTCTGCTATACAGTGGGGCCTTGACTTACGAGTGTCCCAACTAACGAGTTTTTCGAGATACGAGCTGTCTCTCGGCCGATTTTTTGCTTTGAGTTGCGAGCTAAAATTCGGGTTACGAGCCAGCTTCAGATACCCCACCACTAGTTGGCACAGCGAACATCACAGTGAATGCCACAACATCAGCCCAGCATCACGTGTCTCACTTGTTCACTTTTTGATTTGACATACGAGTAATTTGAGTTCCGAGCTCCGTCACGGAACGAATTAAACTCGTAAGTCAAGGCCCCACTGTATACTTATTTGCATCTTCAACCAATCAGTGGCTCCATTTGGATCAGTCAGCTATTTGAACCAGTCAATCAGTGGAGATTTGAATCCTCATTTGCTTGAGAATGACCCAGTCAGGGACTGGGGATGAGAACTTTTCTCTACCTAGAAACCAGCTTCACCTGTGCCTCAATGAAGAGAAATTGAATACTGCTTCTCCATTGAATACTGCTTATCCCTGGTTGTAGCTGCAACACCTGAGCTGAGCTGCAACTATGGCGCTGAGCTCTCACTGGAGCAGAACGGTGACACTTCTCATCTGGACCGCCTTGCTGGAGCTGTTCTACAGCCATACTTTTCACGATTGAGCTATCTCACAGATGTGCTGTTCCACAGCCAGGTCATGTCACACTTGAGCTGCTTTAACTGAATAAGGTCTTTCCCCACCACTGCAACCCAGACCGGGGACTTCTGTTGGTGTTGAATTGGTGACAGTGGCCTTCCATTGACGCTTCAGTATAGTGTTAACCTCTGGAGAAGAAGGGAAGTTTTTTATTAAACAGGTCTACAAAAAAAATTTTCAACTGTAAGGTTTAAAGGAAGAAAAGACTAAAGCAAAAATAAAGTATATTTACTTCATTAAAACATAATACTAGAGAAGCAGGAGCCGCTGGGCAGCAACGCCGAAGGTGTTAACTGTCTTGCCTATGATGAAGCCATGATGGCTTAGCAGGACCGAATTCAACAAGAGATTGCTGTGCAGAACCCCCTGGTCTCGGAGCAGCTGGAGCTCTCGGTCCTGTACAAGGAGTATGCTGAGGACGACAATATCTACCAACAGAAGATCAAGGACCTCCACAAAAAGTACTCGTACATCTGCAAGACCAGGCCCGACGGGAACTGCTTCTACCGAGCCTTCGGCTTCTCGCACCTGGAGGCGCTGCTGGATGACAGCAAGGAGTTGCAGAGGTTCAAGGCTGTGTCTGCCAAGAGCAAAGAAGACCTGGTGTCCCAGGGCTTCACCGAGTTCACAATTGAGGATTTCCACAACACGTTCATGGACCTGATCGAGCAGGTGGAGAAGCAGACCTCAGTAGCCGACCTGCTGGCTTCCTTCAACGACCAGAGCACCTCGGACTACCTGGTGGTCTACCTGCGGCTGCTCACCTCTGGCTACCTGCAGCGGGAGAGCAAGTTCTTTGAGCACTTCATTGAGGGTGGGCGGACTGTCAAAGAGTTCTGCCAGCAGGAGGTGGAGCCCATGTGCAAGGAGAGCGACCACATCCACATCATCGCGCTGGCCCAGGCCCTCAACGTCTCCATCCAGGTGGAGTACATGGGCCACGGCACCACCAACCCGCACATCTTCCCCGAGGGCTCCGAGCCCAAGGTCTACCTTCTCTACCGGCCTGGACACTACGACATCCTCTACAAATAGGGCTGGCTCTGCCCGCCGCTGCCCTGCTGCCCTCCCCTCTGCCAGGCACTAGACATGTACAGAGGTTTTTGTATGGTTGTAAATGGTCATATTTCACTCCCCCTTCCCTGTCATACAACCTTCCACGTTTTATTAAAGGGGATGCTGGTGGTGAAAAAAAAACAACAACAAACAAACATAATACTAATTGGGAAACAGGATTAAACAAAGCACTTTTTTTACTCCAAAACTACCTTGACTTTTACCCATGAAGTGGTTTAAGTAACGGTATCAAGAATAGAGAATGCAGATGGATGTTCACCTACGTCACATGATCTAACCCCATTAATTCCACATTTGACTAGATTCCTGATTCACCCTGTACTGCCAGCAACTTCCTATCTCTTTACTACCAGATTCCAGTTTATTGCTGATATTTGGTATTTAAATGTCTCTTTTCATTAATAAATTATTAATTTTAAATGTGTTAGTTAGGCTGTCCTATCACAAAGCACATGTAACTACCACTTCTTTATCTAAATCACTTAAGATGCTTGTGAATGTCAACTAATAGAAGATTTAGCTATCCTGAGCAGATTGTCATCATTGGGGGGGAAATTTTTACCTGTATCAGTTAACAGCCCTCTTTCTTTCGGGTTGCATAAATAGTACTCCCCTGTTTTAAATTACAGGAATGTTTTTATCTGGTAAGGGCACTATAATGAAAAGCATTTGCTAATGCTGTGAGAATTCAGTGTGGCCACCAATATAACATACGTTGCCTAAAGCCTTGTGTATGAAGCTTTTCTCCCCTTTTTTTAGTTCTTCCAAAAATTGTGTGTGGGGTATGTAGCACTGCATCTAACCATGCTCTTTAATCGCCATGTTCTCTGACACTTAGTTTTCCTCACTCCCATGATTCGGTAGATAGTTCCACAGTATGATTTCATTGTCGAATTCCATAGAAAGAGGAGACAGTTGCTGGAGAAGAAAGTGTACATTTGACCATGGTGTGTAGTACATAGGCCTTGAGTTTGTTTTTGGTAGTCTCAGACTTACATTTTTCTCTTTTTTACTCGTATACGTAATATGAAATGGTATAAAAATTAATCCAGTTATAATTAAGAAAGTAATTCAGCATTTGCCCTACTATTGCCATGAAGTATTAGCTCTTGTTTTGATTTTTCTTTTCACTATAAGTTACTTTAGCACCGATAGTTGTTAAATGTAATTAATTTTCTGTTCATATCAGTGGACTCCTTTGATATTCTTGCTGGTTTCTCAGAACCATAGAATGCTCATCTCGTCTTTTAGAAGTGCTGCAGGAACTACATCTGGGGAGTTTACACTTAGGTGCATTTGAATGTGTTATGCCTGAGTGCCAAAATACATTTGCCTCTACTCAGGCACTCAGAAAGAGGGATCAGGGATTGTCTGGGGAGTGGAGCTGATGAGCCTTTGATAAAATTTTCATTTGCTAAAGTTCTGGTGTGAGTTGGTCAGAAGCAAATTAAAAAGGAATTTTAGTGGAACTACAAAGGGAAATAGATCTTCCAGGAGTTTAGCCAGGACATCGAGGGAACAGAAGAGGCCTGTTACACACTACAAAAAGGCCAGCAGATATCAGTGCTAATCCCCACTGGACTCACCTGCGCTTGCTCATAAGCACTTTAGATTTCTTCCTCAAATTTGTGACCGACAGTCTGCCTTGCACATGGATGGTTCAGCAGATACTGTTCAATGTCAAAGCCTAAACTGTTCTTAAGGACTATTTCCAAAGTCAGTGGTTCTTAAAGTGTGTCTCCACTCAACAACATCAACCTTAGCTGGAAGCTTTTTGAAATGCCCATCTTAGACCTGCTGAGTCAGAAAATATAGGGATGGGGCCCAGCAATCTATTTCTTTTTTTTTTACAAGTGATTCTGATGCATACTCAGATATCAGAGTAGCTGAACAAAGCTAATCATGTTTGTGTTAATTATAACCCAGAATGAAATATTCATACTTCATCACCTCAGAAATCTTCATATGATATTTAATAGGAAAAAAAGTTGATTTATTTGTGTTATAGCAGAATCAAAAAACTTGACATGAAATGTGCAAAAGAAATCAATAGTGATATTGATAATTATTATCACTATACTCCTTAAAAGTCACTAGGAATGTTTACATGTTTAATATTTTTCAGTGTACCTGAAGTATTAAAATAGAAAATCTCATGTGAAATCACCTTCAGTGGTTTTATTAACAGATATTTAAGTGAAGCCTATTTTGTTGTTCTTAACAACTATCTTTGTCTACCCTCTTACAATGCCATTTCCCTTTTTAAGACCCTCTGGAATTTGACTATCTTCAGGTATTTAACAAGCCCTGAAGTAATCTCAAAGATGTCATCATATATTCAGGAAGGTTTAAACATACTCTAACAGTAACAAATTAAGGGCTTCACACAAAGTCCATCTGATGTAGTTTGTTTATAGTTAAAGAGAATTTAAGATCTGGAAGGAACTGATGACTAAATGAGGATACTGAATTCTGGATACACCAGAAGAGCAGGGTGACACACATGCTCTGTAAATCATCCAGAAATCTACACCCTCAGCCATTCTCTTTCATCCATTTATTTACTTTTCCTCAGCTCTCATATTGCTTTTTAATGTATACTCATGAGTCTCCTTTTAACAGAAACCCAACAAACTATCCCATGGGACCCATGACCCCCATCTAGCTACTGCCAACTCTGTCTTTCTCTTTATACACAGACTTTTTGAATGAGTTGTCTGTCTGGGCTCAGATGCTTAGTTCTTACTCCTCCACCCCTTCATTCAGTTTGGCCTCTGACCACTGTCAAAATGCTCTCACCAAGGTCCCTCGTGACCTCCCTGCCACCACAGCCGATGGCGTTTTTCAGATCTCTCTGCAGCGTCTGCATCATTGATCACTCCTTCCCTTGGTTTCTGAGATTTTCCTTCTCCCTCTCTGCTGGCCCCTTCTCTGTTTCCTTTCCAGGTTCCTGCTCCCCTCGTTGGCCATTGAAAGCCAGTGTTCTCCAAGGGGCCCAGTCTGTTCCACCTCTATTCTCTCAGGTGACTTCCCCACACCTGTGGCTTCATTTCTTAGAGATGACTCTCAAATACATAGAGAGTGATATATACACACACACGTGCACACACACATGTACACACATGTATGATACCTATATGTGTGTATCTATAAACAGATATTATGTATTATGTATATATATGTGTGTGTTATGTATACCTATATAAGTAGGCAATAAGTAGGTAGGTAGGTTGCTAAATAGATAGATTGAGTGAGTAGGTATGTAGGTTGGTGGATAGATAGATTAGTAGGTATCCTAGGCTGTTCTTCTGGAGCTTCAGATCCAAATTTCTGCCTGCCAAAGGCATCTCAAATTCATGTCAAAAACTAAACTCATGATTCCTCATCTAAGCCAATCTTAATCCTTTTCTAGTGTTCTCAGTCTGTGTGAACAACTCAACACCCAACTAGTTATTGCAACTAGTTATTGCAGGCCAAACCTCAGGAGCCACTTTCTTACCTCCCTGTGCCTGTAACTAGCCCATCATTGAGTCTTGTTCCTATTTCCTAAATATCTTATTTCCTTTCTTGTCTACCCCACCTCTCCAGTCCTGAGCCACCATTGTCTTTGACCTGGACCATTGCAGTAGTCTCCCTACCTTGTTTATCTGCAGCTACTTGTTCCCTCTTTGATTCATTTTGCAAACAGTGGAAAGAATGATCTTTCTGAAACTCACATCTAATCATGTAATGCTGCTGCCCAGAGCCCTTCAGTGTTTTCCTGTTGCATCTACCTGAAATACAAGATTCTTTACTGTATCCTGAAAGATTCTCTGTTGTCTGCTCCCTCTCAAGCCCCATCTTGTGCAATGCCCTTTCTTGTTCCCTCTGCTGTAGACATACAACTGTCTTCCAATCACTCATCGTCATCATCATTTTTACCTGCTAATGAACCTTTACATATGCTACTCCCTGATCTGCAACCCCCCCACCCCCCCACCCCGCCCCAATCTTCAGAGCTTGTCTTAAGCACCACCTCCCTAAGGGCATCCTTTCCTGACCTCACCTGCTGTCACTCCCCCTCCCCCCATCTTATGTGCCCATTGAACACTGAGCAGGGTAGCTCTCTTTCACTTGCAGCTTTGCATTTATTTGAGGAATTATTTGATTATTTACTTCTCTCTCCTACTTGTTTGTAAGCTCCCTAAGGGCAAGGCATATGTCTGACTTGTTCACCTTTGTGTCCCCAGTGCTGATCACAGTGATTAGCATATGGAAAATGTTCATTAAGGTGTGTTGAGTGAATGAATGAACAACAGCATTATGTAAAAATGAAGCACATTTTTAAAGTCAGTAAGTTGTTGAGTAAAGGATGCAATAGAGGAAACAGAGGTAAACCAGCCTTAGCAGAGCCCCTTTTATGTGCCAGGTGGTTCACACACGTTATTTAGATGGAAACAAGGAAAGGTCATGGGTAATTTTGTTTTCTTTTATAACTTTTTAAAAAGATTTTTACGTGTATTTCATGCAAACACAAGGGTGGCAAGATTATTTTTAATGACTTAATATGATATGAAATCTGTTTCTGCAATACTGTTCTATTTTTTTCCATTAACATACTGTAGTAATTTTCAACTCACATTGTGATGGTGCCTCTCCATAATTGGGAAATATATGAAGCGATCTTATATGAGGGGATCAGCAGACTGTGGAGTGGATGGTACCCACGGCTGCCCTTCTCAGTCTCCTAAAGGCGTGCTTTCCTTCTCACATGGACGCTGTTTCCACTAAATAATAACCACCACCAGAACCAGCCCTTCACTTGTCCCTTGATTATGACCTAAACCTGTTAGGTTTTCACCACATTGAATTGGAAACTTTGAGAATCTGAGGTAATATGTTGAATAGCAGGCAGATGTACTGGTGTGAACTGCAGAATAGCTAGCTGTCTGGGTTATGGTGTTACCTTCGAGGTCCAGTGAGAGGTTGGTGACTAGTCAACCAGAGGTAACACGCTGTGTCCAAAGGAAGCAGCCGCCAGCAGCCGGGGTTTTTGCCAGGTGGCATCACACACCTACTGATACCCTATCTTCCAATTTTTGGAGGGAATCCAGAAAGAAACTCAGACTTACCTGTCAACTGCAGGTTTTTCACCGTTGGCAACTAATGTGTTTTTTAAAGATTCCACAGAACACAAACAACATATCTATGAGCTGAATTTTGTTCTGGCCACCCATTTTGGAGCGTGGGTGCAGATTCTCCATCCTGGCTCTCCAGGTGCTCACAGTCTGTGTCATCTCGCCAATGTTGGTCCCCCTGCTGCTTTAGATGCCCCGCATTTTAGGTGGACATCTCCAGACATAGCAGGCTCAGCCCTTCCCCTGTGGTTACCCCAAGTGGGAACCCCTCTTTTGTCCTCTAGCTGTCCTGTGAGACCCAGATTATTAGTTCCTTGGTGCAGAAGCCTGTCCCCACCTACTGCAGCCTGCACTCGTCACTCGTGTGCTGGACACCTCACCCCATGATGTCCTTCATGGTTGATATCGAGTGTCTGTATCTTATCTTCACAAAGAAGTAGCATTCTTTTTCAGAGCAAAGATTGAACAGGGGGTCCAATCTTTGCAGGTGTTGATGGGACTGGATAAGGCAGTGAAGCTCTTCTGGAACATCACTTTCCTTAGACGCCTCCAATGACCAGTAGCTCCCAGCCTTCCCTGGCTCTGACCTTCCAAAGTGTGTGCTTGCTTATTTGCGTAAGCAAGCTGAAATTTGCTGCTCAGCCCCAATAATTTTGTTACCCTGGGGCATTGACATTGAATTATTTTACCCCTTTTGCAGTCATTTTCTGAATAAACAGGACCTTAGTCAATCAAAAGGGTTTGTTTTTTATTTCTCATTTGACCATCTCAGTTTTAATAGGGTTTTAACAGAAAGCAATGGAAGTAGACGTTACATGTACAGATTTCTTTTCTCTCAAATTCTAAGGGACAATTTAGTGGTAGTTACCTTTAGTACTTTCTCAGTTTTACTATGTGTTCTTTTGAAAGCACTTTCCTTTGAGATTTCTACTTTTATTGGCATTAATAAATATTTCCTAAATTTGTGACCATTTGTATTATATCTCTTTTAAGAACTGATTTCTTTTTTCTTCTTCTCAGCAATCAAAAGTATAAGTTTTAATGTCATAGCGTATGTGAATGCTTGGATCCATTACTTCTTCCTTGGGTAACCTGAGCATTGTGATACTTGGCTGTAAAAAGTATCACATTTTACACATTTAAAAGTGACTTATGAAAGCAGGTTTTCCAAGACTAACTCTTCCCCTTACTATTATTGTGTGATAGTCCACTGGAAATCGCATTTCAATGATAAAATTTCATGTTATGATGTTACCAACTGTCCAGGTTCTTACTGTAAGCTCATTACTGTTTTTGTGTGCTCTCAGGTGCCGTGATACTCTTGGGAAGAACCAATATGTTTCGCTTTAACCATCCGAAGGAGGCTGCCAAGCTCAGGGAGAAGAGGAAGGTGAGCTGCATGAAATCCCCAGGAGCCAGCTCTGGTCCGGGTGGGGCTACGCCTGGGGCATCTCCACTCTGGTGCCTAGAGTTTGATTTTCCTGTGTACAGAGCCACAAAAGTTCTGAAGCCTGGGTTGATTCTGGGGAGTTTGTTTCCCAGCAGATCACTGGCTGCTGACGTGGGAGGGTAAGCAAGTGAAGTTCCGAGCAGGAGAATAGCTCCTAGACCAGTGATGGCGAACCTATGACACCTAAACAGTTTAAACAGTCACCTCTGACATGCAAACTCATTTTTTTGGTTGATTTTTCTTTGTTAAATGGCAT
Source organism: Myotis lucifugus (assembly GCF_000147115.1). Classification (NCBI taxonomy): domain Eukaryota; kingdom Metazoa; phylum Chordata; class Mammalia; order Chiroptera; family Vespertilionidae; genus Myotis; species Myotis lucifugus. The sequence continues at coordinate 6,501,267 of NW_005871090.1, read as the reverse complement.
TTAAATATATAAAATAAATATAAAAAATATAAGTCTTTGTTTTACTATGGTTGCAGATATCAAAAAATTTCTATATGTGACATGGCACCAGAGTTAAGTTAGGGTTTTTCAAAATGCTGACACGCCGAGCTCAAAAGGTTCGCCATCACTGTCCTAGACCCTTCCCTTCACAGAGGAGCTTGGTATCATTGTGCTTTAAGTGGAGAGTGACGTCCACTTTTGAGCATCTAGGTTAGGAGTGAACCCAGTATCTGAATCACTATCATCCGAAAGCTTGCTTACTCTGTTTTTTTTGGATTTCTCTTGGGGTGTGAAGCAGCCAGTGAGTTTAGGACAACCGGGGGAGACTTAATCTTGGTTGGATAAGAATATCCAGAGGGTACTTAAGTGCCGGATGCGGACCAGCGACATGGGAAGAAATGAGAGGGAGCGGGATCTGTGTAGGGTCATTATGCTGTCGGTAGACTGAGGGTGATGATATATCTATGAGCCAGGCACTGTACAGAACTTCCACATGTATTCGACTGCTTATCTGTACAGCAGCTGTTGGAGATGAGGAACAGACAAACTAGTTCCTTAGTCAGTGAGTGAGGAGTGAGGGCTGCAACCCTGGCCTGCCAACCGCAACTGTTTGCCCCTCAGCGCGGAGTTACATAGTCCCTCATCTCGGCTTGCTCTTGTAAGGGCTGCTGGAGCTTGCCACTGCTGTAGATGGGAAATAAGAAAGCTTCAAACCTCAGCCTTCTCCAGGCTGCTTGTCCCAGCCCCTGAAGCCTCTTATCTGTTCCAGCCCAGGGTCTCCCTGGAGGGTCCTTTTTGATACACGGTTGCAACAAATATGTTTGCCAATAGCTTTCCCTGGAAGCAAAAGAGGTCGAGCTCTTACGTTTTGGCCTTCCTTCCCTCTCCCTCCTCCATCTGTGTCACCCCGCAAGTGCACATGAGTGCTGCTGATAACGGGACAGGGCTCCCGCCGGAAGGAGGATGGCAGATGTCCTGACCATTCCCTGGACTTGAGTGCAGCGTGGTTGGGGAGACCATCGGGGTGCAGAATTCCTGGTTAATCTCCCCAGGTCATGCATGCTAAGGCCCTGCTCTCTTTAGTGAGGGTTTAGGGTTGAGACTGCCCCTGAGTTGCCATCCTCGGACCGACCAGCTGGTGTGAAGGCTAATGGGGAATGTCTGCACTTCATTGCTTCTCCTAAGTTAACAGCACTGAGTCCAGAGCCCTGGCCTCTGTCTGCTAAGGTAACCGCTCTGCCCTGTGTCTGCTCTTAGAGTGGCCTTCTGTCCTCCTTCAGCTTGTCCATGACCGACCTCTCGAAGTCCTGTGAGAACCTCTCCGCAGTCATGTTATACAACCCAGGGTGAGTGAACCGCCGAGTCTCCTTCCCTGTGATTACCACCGTGGTGGTGTCTATTGTGTCAACTCCATTAAAGTCTCTAGATAAAAATAACACCTCTGCAATCTCACCTCCTTATCCAATCAGCTGCAGTCATTTTCCAGGTTCCCTTCCAGCCCTTGCTATATATGTATGTAATTTTGCTTACTTATAATCACAAAATCAATGAGATTACATATTCTGATTTTATTTTTCGCTAAACAGCATAATAAGCATTACTAAGGGTTGTTACGAGCTTCATTATCATTTTCATAACTGTCTAATATTTTAGAGTTGGCACTTCGATTACTCAGTACACGATCTATCTTTGGCTGAAGCACTTTCATCTCATGTTACAAATTGTAGTAACAGAGACAGTTTTAATTCTGAGGGCACAACATAACCCAGGAAATTATCTTCACAACTTCTGAGCACTGGGGGCCTCTGAGGACACAAACATTGTGTTTTAAATGGACTTCATAGCTGGGTGACCTTGGCTGACCTTAACTACTCAGGTGTTTTGTGGTTTCATCAGTGAAATGGTGGTAATAATGAGAATGGTTTAAAACAGAGAACTAAAAGAAAGGACTTTGGGGGTCCTTTCCAGTTTTGTGAGGTTCCATACGTTTATTGTTCTATAAGGAAAATACCATGTAAAGCAATGAAGTTAAATCTAATAGCTAAATGAGATAATATTGACAACACCTTCTAGGACTGTACCTCAAGCACTGAGCTAAGCACCTCCCTTCCATCTTTTACTTCTCACTACGCTGTCCCCGTTTCACATAGACTTTATATAGGTTTGCTCACCCAGTTTCATAGTTAGTGCTCTGGTGTGAGTCCAAGTCTCTCTGATTTCCAACCCATGCTCTGACCATGGGCTACTTCGGACCTGGGGCGGGCCTGTTCCATTGTCCATGGCCCCTGGCTCAGCACTTCTCACAAGCACTAGGCCTAGTGGCATTCCCTCCTCCAGCTCAGGTCAGTACACTGGTCCATGGAAAGCAGACATGCCTACAGGAATTTTTTAAAAAAATTTATCTTTATTGTTGAAAGTATTATAGATGTTCCCTTTTTTCCTCCCCATTGACTCTTTCTGCCTCCCTCTCAGCCCCTCCATAGGCCTTCACTGCAGTATTGTCTGTGTTCTTGTGTTATGCAATATAAACATATTGTCAGAGGGGTTTAAACCTGGGAGGGACCTTTGGTCACATTTCTGGATTTCTTATTTTATAGGCAAGCTGAAGCCAAGCTCTGACACTTTGCTTGAGTTTAAAAAAAAAAAAAAAAAGCCAGGTAGTGCAACACCAAGGCTGCTTCAGGCTCCTCGGCCTCTCCCTCCTTCCAGAACTTCTGGAAGTAAAAGCAAGCAGTTGACTCTGTTGTGTCAATTGAGGAGAGCTGTGCTTATTAAATAAATATGTCTTGAAATAAGCCATGTTAATAAACGCTCTCCGAGCAGTGGGTTTCTTTGGAAGGCATGTTTGTGGTAGGTCTTTAATTCCTTACAGCAGCGATTTTCAGCCGGTGTGCCACAAGAATTTTAAAACATGTAATACTTGACTATTTAGTCAGGGGCACTGACCTCTTTTCCCTTAGATTATCAAATAAAATAAAAAAAAGACAACAGCCAACACAATAGACATCTAGTGTGAATGCATTGATATTATACCTATTTTTTTTTTTTGGTCAGATCAGCATATTTTTGGTGTATTACAGAATTTTAGTAATTTTTTTATGTGTTCATGAGATGCAAAAGGTTGAAACATGCTGCTTTATAGTAGTTTTACCAACTGCCTTTTATTGTGGCTGAGTTGAATCATTTATATGGTCACTTTGTTTAACTTTAATATAATATGCAGAGCCCTCTGAAAAGGAGAGTAATTTGAAGACATGCATACCACAAAGAGGATGCATGTGTAATTTGGAGAAAGTATAGAAGAAACCATTTAGAAAGTGATTTCCTTAGTCCAAGTGAAAGATAACAGTGGTTTGGATGTGGGTGGTAGCCATAGACATGGAATATAATGGAATCAGGGGTGATTCCCCGGTTTGAGGTTAAACAACGGGGAAGATGGTGTGTCTGTTTCTGAGATGTGGGAGATAGCGAGGGGACTAGCTTGGGCCTGCATTTGGGTAAGAGTTTGGCTTATGTGAGTGTCTTTCCTTTTAGGTTGGAAGTTTTTCAAGGTCAAAGACTTGTTTTACTAATGTCTAGAAAAAAATTGTCATTCACAAAACCTGCTTAGTAAATGTTTAGCAAACAGATTAAGAATACAGTTTTAATGAGATATATGGATCTTTGTGGAAAGGTTTTTTTACTTATTTCTCTAGGTGTTGATGTTTTAAATAACAGAAAATGGCATATTGTGTAAAGGAATGCATTTTTGGGGCATGGGGTCAATTCCCAAATTACACTGCAGCTTTTGAATAATCTCAAAGTCATGTTCAAGATCCTTAAACAAAAGATAAGAAGAGGGCCTCATGATAAAATGAGGAATTAGGCCAAGGCATTCGGAATTGAAGTGAGCAGCTGTGTGTTTTAGAGCGCATCACAGTTGGCTGAGGAGATGGGTCTGGAGGCATTTGGTAATACTACCATGCCTCCCGTTCACCTGGGTTCAGTTCACAGACATATTTTGTCTCTGCTCCCCCTGCAATACTCATTTGTAAAAATTCAGATTAAAATTACTTCATACTTCATCTCCCTGGCTTCATGCTACCCTCAGCTGCCACCTGCTGTAGAGAATGATCGCCTGAGAACGGAAACATAATTGGAGAAAAATGACTTACTCTGAGGTATAGGAAGCAGACACCTTGTGAAGCTGACTGCTCCAGCGACCTGGCAGAATGAAGCAGAATTCAGTCTATAGCCATGCGGTCTATTCCTTTTCTGATGTTACTAGTGTAAATACCCTCAGCCTAAACTAAGCACCAGGAGATACACTGGAAGAATATTGAGAGGAATATGGGCCCTGGCTAAATACTTGTTATTTAAATCCGGATGTTAAGCTGCTTAGACACAAGAACGTGTTAGTTTCTCACAATGGAAAACTCGGACTGAGATGCTTTAACAGTTCAGCACATATTTGCTGCGTGTGGAGAATCTGTAAGTGGAGAATGCAGTGAACACTCTGCCAGGAAAACGGACTCCTGTCCGTGAACCCATTTAGAGTGAAGGCAAGGCCATCTGTGATGCAGGGCAAAGGGCGGTGTAAGTGGTCCTTCCCCCAGGAGGTCCAGTGGGATGGAAATGGTGGGAGTTGAAGTTCACAGGAAGAGATTCTCTTCCTGTAGCCCTGCCTTGTAATGTCTTGGGTAACAGAAAACCAGAGACTTCCAGAAAGAGTCTTTCTAGACATGGAGATCACCTCCAGCGAGCATCATGGAATCTGTCATAAGACTAATTCACAGGAACCCACCTGTCCTCAAACCTTATGGAACTCAGACAGTTATTCCTGTCCCAACATCTTCCCCAGCTCTCATGCTGTTGGGCTCACTCTCAGGGCCATAGCATATATAGTGAATACACATAGCCCAGAGTGAACACACACAGCCCAGAGTGAATACAAATAGCCCATAGTGAATAGCCCAGAGTCCATGTCAGGGGAAGGGTGGCCTGGAGGGGACTGGAGGTGTTACAAGGAGCCTTCCTCTTGGAAACCTCTGGTCTAGTGCTTTCTTCTCTGCCACTGAGGACACAAAGATGTTAGAAGTCTATAATAATGCCTTATGTTGAAGGACAAAGCAGGGAAGAATATTATCCAAAAGCTTGGTTCTTGGCACCAACTCCTGAGGAACCCCTAGTTACTGGCCTCAGGTCTGCTTAAAAATTCTCTCCAAGATTCACAAATGGACTGGATTCTAGGCCCTGAGATGTTTGCAAGGAGGAGAGGCAGACTGGAGAGCAGATAGCCTGGGAGAGGACTCTTGTGAACAAACCAGATGAGTGCGGAAGGAGAGAGTCCCGCTGAAGGAATAAGAGGATGCTGCAGATTAAGGCCTGGCTTGAGAACACGCTGAAAGCCAAGCATGGGTAGTGGAGTTTGCCTTCAATATACAGGCAGAGCTTTTCTTTGGGGAGGTACACTTAGGGGTTTGGGAAAAGTGAATTAGAAGTAAGAGGTTTCAGGACAGGTTTTGTAGGCACCTTCGTAGTGCATGTATGTGTCACTTGTTTGTAAATTTTGGTTAACATGTTCAGAATTTATGATTATGATTTAAATGTATGGGTCCAAATACAACAGATAATTTTTTTTTCTATGGACTCATAAGCACTTTGTAACTAACTTCTTTACACTTAAAAATTGTGGTATGAAAATGTACAATTTTAACCATTTTTAAGTATATAGTCTAGAAGTGTTAAGTGCACTCATATTGTTGTGCAACTAATCTCCAGAGTCTTTTCACCTTGTAAAACTGAAACTCTGTACCCGTAAAAATATAAGTCCCCGTTCCTTCCTTCACTTACCCCTGGCCGTCACCATTCTACTTTCTGTCTCAGGAATTTGACTACTTTAGGTACTCCATATAGGTGGAATAATACAGTATTTTTTTTTACTGATGTATTTCACTTAGCATAATGCCTTCAAAGTTCATTCATGTCGTAGCACATATCAAACTTCTTTTCCTTTTTTAAGGCTGTGTAATATTCCATTGTATGTCTCCATTCATCTGTCAATGGACACTAGGGTTGTGAATAATGCTGCTATAAACATGGGTGTACAAATATTGTTTGAGTCCCTGGTTTCAAATTTGGGGGTATATACACAGAAGTATAATTGTTGGATTATTTAGTAATTCTATTCTTAATTTTTTGAGGAACTACCATACTGTTTTCCCTAACAGCTATATCATTTGACATTCCCACCAACAGTGAACACAGGTTCCATTTTTCCACATCCTAACCAACACTAGTAATTCTATTTCTGTGTATTTATCTGGAAAAAAAGCACACACACACAAAACCACTAATTCAGAAAGAAAATATGCACTCCCGTGTTCATTGCAGCATTACTTACAATAGCCAAGATATGGAAACAGCCTAATATATCACATCTTTGTATCTACTCATCTGTTGAAGGGCAGTTAGGTTGTTTACATATCTTGGCTATTTGTGTGTGTGTGTGTGTGTGTGTGTGTGTGTGTGTGTAGACACACATACATACATAATGGAATACTCAGCCATAATTGCCCAATGTAGTCAATACTTACAAGAGTAGCAAATGTCCCAGAGCCATCGGGGTGACTGTCATGGCCCTGACAGTGATTCCTGACTTCCTCCATGAGATGACACAGGAAAGACTCATGGACCTGCCCCAGGAATCCCGTCCCAGCCTTGAGCAGGCAGCTGGAGCTCACCACACCTCCCTATTAGCCCTTCATGTTGACCCCTTCTCTTCCCAGCATGTGGCCTGGCCCCTCAGTACCTATGGGATGACTTCCAAACTCCAACACATTCATCCATGACTTTGTTCTCCAACACTATGTTCTGCCACTTTCCACCTTGAACTTCATGCTTTGTTTTAAGTGGACAAAACAGATCTTTCACACCTTGCTCCAGGTCAAGCCTACGTATAAAACCAATCTTATAAAACCATCTATTAAAAGCGTAGCTGAGTAAAGGAATTGTCTCCTCAGGAAGTGTCTGTGCATCTCCAGTTTGAGCTTTCTTTTTATTCTCTGGAAGGCATTTTGTGCATACCTTTACCATCACCTTTTCCATTCCATTTAACTGGTGCTTATGGTGCTTTCCCAGTAGCCTTCTTGTGGGCAGGAACCATTCCTTCCTCCCCCTGAAGTCTGCAGAAGCCTGCACACAGGGGCGCAGTGAGCGGTGGGTTGTGGCCAGCAGATGTACTCTCCGAACACAGAGTGTGTCCGCTCCCAGGTCTGCAGGTGCCTTGTACTTAAATGGGTACTGTGCACGGCTGGTCCCTATCTTTTTGTTTCTCATTCACACAGATGCACTTTTACAAATTTTGTGGCTTCCTTAAATATTGAGGAATTAAAGTTTATCTTTCTGTTTCTCTGTTATATACACTTAAGTACGTTTTTGAAACAGACTAAAAGTTTACTGCTTAGTGTACTTGTTTCCTCTTAGAGCAAAGCTTTCTTAAAAAATTATATCTTCTGGCCCTAGCTGGTTTAGCTCAGTGGATAGAGCATCAGCCTGCCTACTGAAGGGTCCCAGGTTCGATTCCAGTCAAGGGCACATGCCTGGGTTGCGGGCTCAGTCCCCAGTGGGGGGCATGCAGGAGGCAGCCAATCAATGATTCTCTCTCATTATTGATATTTCTATCTCTCTCTCCCTCTCCCTTCTCTGAAATCAATTAAAAAATAATAATTATGTCTTCTATACAAAATAATGTATCCAGTAAGATCCAACTCATCTTCAAAGCAACTGGTGTTTCATCTTTGTTTAGTAGGCAACCTACTAAATCTCCAAAGAACAGTAGCTAAAATGACAACCAAAAAAACACCATGCTCTGAATTATAGTAAGAGATGGAGTTTCTAAAAGTGAAGTTCTTGCTACCCAAGAACATTTTATCAGCCCACTGGGCACATAAATTTGGGCTCCTCGTTTCTAACATAGTTTTGGAACTTACTGCTGGCCCACATCTCAGGCTCCCTGGAAATTGGGATTTGTATGCACACATGTGTGGTACTTGGTGCCAGAAAATTTTTGGATGAGGCAAAGCAGCCTGGTGGCTTCCTTTGAGAGTTAGCTTCACTTTGGAGAAAAGCCCAGCCAGGGCCTTTGCCAGAAAGTAATCTTGCTGCTGGGGAAACATTCCTCCTCAACCAGCACAAGGTCTCAGAGGCCAGGCCACTGCTTGGGCCTCGTCTGTCTTGCTCTGACACTGCGAACAGGCAGCTGATTTGGCAGGATGTGGAAGCTTTCACAGCTTCATGAAAGTGCTCTAAGCAAATTTACTTACAACCCAAGTTCATTTCAGTCTTGAAATAAAGGAAGGGATTTTCACTTGTGCACTATTTTCCTTTAAAGACGAACCAATGGCGAACTCATTTAAATGAATATATTTGAATAATTAAATTTTGAAGAGGGGAAACACCCAGGTTGCAAATCCAATTGGACCAAAAAATGTCAAAAGTAAAAAATTAGACCTGTATTTGGTAAGCCGTCCCAGCAGCTTCTTGGAGTATAACAGTCTAAGGTAGGGTTTGCTTGGCCGACAGACTTCTGTAGCTGTAGAAGGCCTAGCAGAAGATGTCTGATGTCATCAGTGATCAGGGGATGAAGACAGATGACTGACCAGTATTTCTAACCTAACTTTTTTTTTTTAAATATATTTTATTGATTTTTTACAGAGAGGAAGGGAGAGAGATAGAGAGTTAGAAACATCGATGAGAGAGAAACATCGACCAGCTGCCTCCTGCACACCTCCTACTGGGGATGTGCCCGCAACCCAGGTACATGCCCTTGACCGGAATCGAACCTGGGACCTTTCAGTCCGCAGGCCGACGCTCTATCCACTGAGCCAAACCGGTTTTGGCTCTAACCTAACTTTTTAATTTAATATGTTTATTATGATAACTTTAGAAATCACATAAAAAAAGAAATTATTGCAGAGTTAATTAAACATGTTCTATATTGTAGTCCATCCCTCTGTCTATTCCACTATCTACTCATCTTTCTCAATCTTTCTCTGTATGCATGTGCATATATATGGTGTATATACACACATTTATATATATATATATATATATATATATATATATATATATATATATATATACACACATATATCCATATACACACACACACACACACATATATATACATTCTTTTATGAAAATGGGTTCAAATTAGACTTGTAAAAGTTTTCTACATTTGGAGATCTTTTCCTTTCGTATATATTTTGACACATCATTTTAGTATCCAAGTGATAGTCCGTTGTATGGATATTCCATACCTATTTAACTTATCTTCTATTGTTAGGCATTGTGTGGGATGAACATATTTGTAGCTATATCTTTGTGTTTATCCATGATTACTTCCTCAGGGGAGAAAAAAAAGTAGAAATGGAAGTACTAGGTCAGAGGGTGTACATGGTTTTAAGGCTGTCTTGATACATTTTTACAAATTGTTCTATGGAATGGTTGTTCATATCACTACCATTTCCCACTGACACTGTTTGAGACTTTCCATCTGCTTGCAAACTGGAAATAAATCCTCTTGAAGTGTCCACTGTGTCAATAGAAGTACACTCTTCTGGAAGCAGCTCTGAGCTGTATTCACAGGAACTAGAGACTAGGGCAGTGGTCGGCAAACTGCAGCCCCTTGAGTGTGGTTCTTCCACAAAATACCACGTGTGGGCGCACATGTACAGTGCGATTGAAACTTCGTGACCATACTCAAGGGGCCAAAGAGCCGCATGTGGCTCGCGAGCTGCAGTTTGCCGACCACTGGACTAGGGCATCCTGCTAACAGCGGCTGGATCCCCTAAGTGTGTCCTGGGCATCCTGATGAGCACCAAGGATTCATCAACTTGTCCTGTGCTGAGTTACGTGCCATAGGGATGCTGCATGCAGTTAGTTCCAGCCTTCCTGGTCCTTTCAGACTAAGAGTAGGGATGGAATTTTGGAATATAAAGCTGGAAGGAACTCGGTTCCCAATCACCAGCTGTCAATTATATGAAAAAACAACAACAAAAACATCTTTCATTTCCCTTCCTACCTCCCACCTCTTCCCTCTTTCTTCCTTATGCCCTCCCTCCCCATTCTCCCCTCTCCCCCATCTCCCTCCCTCTCTTCAACTGAAAGGATAAATAAGTCACATTAGGGAGAAAGTAAGATGACAACAAGCAGGGTTACCTCCTTTGCTGCACTGAGTCTTAGCTTCCCTATAGGTGACTAAGCTTCTAGGAAACTGGCACAGAATCTAATTTGTTGTTCACTCTGTGCCCAGCTTCATACCTGGAACTTAATAGACATAAAATAAATGTGAACTAAGTGAGTGCAGTTTCTCATCTTGATTCATACCAATGTGGAAGGGGTTTTAGAATCAGAGTCTGGCCATAGCTGGAGATGCTCTTGGTGAGATTTTGCACTGTCGCGTGAGGGCATGCATGTTCTGGAGGAATGGTCACATTGCCTGTAAATGCAGTCCCCTGCTAGGTCTGCTTTCTCTCTGCTTTTCTTTCATTTTTGCTACTTTAAACATTGTTTTATTCTTATTGTTTTTTTCTTGCTGACCTTGAGCATGAAAGCTTTATACATGTAATTGGCAATATTCATGTTGCTGGTGATTTGGTAATTAACCCGTGTTTTAATTGATGGATATTTACTGTGTTTATCTCTGCTGGTTTATTTTATTGGGCCTTAACCATTTTCAAAACTTTGCTTTGCTGTAAGGCCGCTTTCTTCTCCAGCTTTTTGTCTCAGTTGCCTTGCCTTTTTTTATGGACCATTTCCGAACTTTACAGTTGCTGTGAAGTGCCTTAAGGAGCTTGTTAACAAACACGGTCATGGGGGACTTGTGATGAAAGCAACTGGAAGAAGTGGGTTCTTTCCTTCCATGAACAGAGACTAGTGTTAATTACTGACTTTGGTCTTTCCTTTTGTCCTTGAATATTATTTCACTGGGAGCCACTTTCAATGATCCGCTCCCAGTGTCTTCTGTTTTCAAAGTAGTCAGAAACCTGAGCTGTAGAACTTAAAGAATAATTTGTCTTTATTTAGTCCCTTTAGGTCTGCATTGTGCTTCACTCATTTTATAATTGTTCAATCTCAAGCTGAATTGTAAAGGTCAAGTAGGAAATTAGGCTTTTCCTAGTGCAATGATGAAAGGTAGTTATGGACCAAGGTAGTTATAGTTAGTAGCTTTCTTTTAAAGTAACATTATGTTAACTTGATTACATGCCACCAGCTCTGTGTACTTAACTCATTTGATTGCAGCTTGTTGCAGATTCCATCAAGGGTTTCAGATGTGCCTGTCCATTCTTGCTCCCAGGTCTTTGTACATGGGTTTCCTCCTCCTGTAACACTCAGCATGTGTTTGCCCACACTTCACATGGCTGAATCCTCAGTTTAAGTCTTACTTCCTCATAGAGGTCTTACCAACCCCATACAAATTTCATAGCCCTGGCCATTCATTCAGTATGTTCCCTATTTTTCCTTGGTAGCACTTTAAATAGTTGGTAATTTTGTCTGTTGGTGCATCTATTTGTTGACTCTAGGTCTGTGTATTGAGAGAGAGAGAGAGAGAGAGAGAGAGAGAGAGAGAGAGAGAGAGAAAAAAAATTGTTATGCCCTGACTGTTGGCAGTGAGAATGGCATCAGGTGTTAGACTGGTGGGGTACCTGCATTCAGCTACCTCGGTACTGAGTTCTGGCTAAGAAACAGTTCAAAGCAAAGATTCAAACTACAATAGAAGGTTTATTTAGAAAGTCATGGAGGTAGAAGAAGTGAGCAGTAGAAGAAATGGGCTCAGGAAACAAATTACAGAGGCACAAGAAAGGCACTTGGAGCTTAGGAGAATGAGAGAGACAGGAAAATGTGCCTTGTGGAGAAGAAGAGGGGGAAGGGAGGGGAAAGCATGGTGTGCTCCTGGGTCCTCCATCCTTACCTGAGGATTTCCATTGATTTTTAGAGAGAGTGGAAGGGGGCAGGGAAAGAGAGAGAGAAACATCGATGTGAGAGAGACACATTGGTTGGTTGCCTCCTGCACTGGGGGCCAATAGTGGAACCTGCAACCAGGTACATGCCCTTGACCAGGAATCCAACCTGCAACCCTTTGGTGAGCAGGCCAATGCTCTAACCACTGTACACATCGGCCAGGGCATCCTCCTAAGGGTTTTTAAGAGTGGAGATTTTATGCCGAAACCGGTTTGGCTCAGTGGATAGAGCGTCGGCCTGTGGACTGAAAGGTCCCGGGTTCGATTCCGGTCAAGGGCATGTACCTGGGTTGCGGGCACATCCCCAGTGGGGGATGTGCAGGAGGCGGCTGATCGATGTTTCTCTCTCATCGATGTTTCTGACTCTCTATCTTTCTCCCTTCCTCTCTGTAAAAAATCAATAAAATATTTTTTAAAAAAAAGAGTGGAGATTTTAGGGGAGGTCCCAGGAGAGCATCTCAATAGAACATTCATGAGCTTCCCGGTGTGTCCCTTTAGGGTCATGATCTCCACTGATTGGCTGGTGCCAGGGAAGGAGGTCATTAGTCAGTGCAGCTGGTCCTGAGGTCAGCTGTGGAGTCCCTTGTCTGGTTTTCCTGTTTTTCTGGGCCTGGAGCTGAAAACAACTGAGAACAAATAAACTGCATTTATTTGTTGCGGGTCAGAACCTTATTATCCTGAGGACTTATTGCTTAAGGCCTATTTTCTGGCCCCCTTGTTCATTCACCCTCTAATGGGGTCTAATCTGCATGACACATGACTAGCAACAGGCCAGGGAGGAAAGGTTACCTTGGGGGTGAGATCTTTGTTTTTCCAATTTTGCCTGTTGCTAGGCACTCCAGTGACCTTATGTACCTGCCCATGGTGCTTGCTCTGCTCATGTCTGTCTAACTGCCTACCACATGATGAGGTACTTCCATCCACTTCCCCCCCCACCCTTTTTTTTTTATCACAGACCATAATTCTAACCTGGAATAGCTGTGTCCCACATTAGTGACATCAGATGTTTTGTCACCATCCACAACCTCCATATCTAATGATCTCCTAAAGGTTAATTATCATCATTGTTGGGAATAAATGGAAATGAACCAGAGATTCATAGAAGCAAAAAGGAAGTGAAATGGTAGCTGTAATCACAATAGATTTTAAAAAATGTGAAACAGGTAGTTTGTCTCATTATAAATTTAAATGCTTATTACCAAAAAGTAAAACATTCAGGAATGAATAAAGTAATCACAAGCATTCATAGTCCTTCCACCAAGAAATAATGATTGGTTTATATTTGTAACATTTACTTATATTTTATAGTATTTAGTTAATTGTACATCATATATTATAATTATTCATTATAAAGAGTATTTATAAAGTAAAATTGAGATCACACTAGATATACAGTTCTGTATTCTGCTTTTTCTTTTTTTAAATGTTTCTTTTCTTTAATTCTCACCCGAGGATATTCTTCCATTGATTTTTAGAGAGAGTGGAAGAAAGGGGGAAAGACAAAGAGAAACATCAATGTGAGAGAAGCACATGGATTGGTTGCCTCCTGCATCAAGCCCCATCCAGGGCCGGGGCTGGGAGGAGCTTGTAACTGAGGTACATGCCCTTGACAGGAATGGAACCCAGGACCCTTCAGTCCACAGCTGATGCTCGATCCACTGAGCCAAACCGGCTAGGGCTCTACTTTTTCTTTTAATATTTTATTGTGAACTTCCCCCCAGGCCATTGAACACATCTTTCTGTGTTTATATCATAATGTAAAGTTTCCTTATCATTAATTGCTTTGGGAAATTTTTCCCTTTTTCCCCCACATAAATTGTTGATTGCATTGCAACTAATCCATTTATGTAAATATTTTCCACTTGGTTAGTTTTTCACCTATATCCACACCTCCCTGAATTGTTCACTTGATGGGAGCTGCGGCTTCCATTCCAGCAACAGGGGGAGGAATAAAGAGAGAGAAGCCAGGGAGAGAAAAAAAAAGGGAAAGGATGCTTGGAAGACCAAGTACAGAAGAGGCATAACAGTGGGGAGCTGGGGGTGGGCAGATGGCCCATGGAGGCACAAAAGGCACTCCCATTCCTCCGCCAGCCTTAGTCCCATACCTGGCATACATTTCAAGCGTTGCTGTTTGGGCATGTCAGCATTTTGTCTCTCAGCATGCAACATCAAAGAAGTGCAAATGTGTGAAGCAGATTCTTAAAGCTCTTCACTTCAAGGAGGTATTGTCAAGGCAGAGGAGCTGTGGGGCATTTTAAGTCTTTTTTGCATCTTCAAACTTCCCTTTTCTGGTCTCTGTGTTCTCTCTGTGCCCATAAACATGCACAGCTTTTCTTTTATTAAACTAACCTCTTCTTGGGCTTCCCAGTCTAGATCCCACCACACTGTTCTGTCAGAATCACCTACCATGTACATTTCCAACAGTATGAGATTGCTTATATAAATCATGGTGCATCCATATTATAAACTACATGATATTAAACTATGTTGTAGAATAACAATTAATGATTTGGGGATTTTTTCAAGATATATGTGCAGAGAAAAAGGTTACAAAAAAAAGACTCTGTCCTAGTCTCTCATCCATGTGTGTATGTGTATGGCTATGAAGACTAAAGGCTGTATACCATGAATGCTATACGAGCATTCATAGTGAGGGGCTTACCTCTTTTTTCTGCATTTACTACTGTTAATTACTTTCATCTTGAGAGGGTGGGAAGCACGAAAAGTTATTTCTTAAGGCAAAGAGAGTTCTGCATTGGTTGACACCATCTCCTCATCCAGGTATTCTTTGACGGTGTAACGGGAATCTGGCTCTGAGCCTCATGTCACTGACTTCAGATCATTATCCATAGCAGTCATTGGTTGAACACCGACTATGTGCCTTGCCCACAGCCCTCAGGATATACAGTCAAGTAAGGCTGGTCTCTGTCCTTAAGGAGCCCTGGTGGACAGGGCTCTATCTGCATTCTGTGACCTGTAGGATCCCAGGTGGTCTTGGCCCTGGCTCCCTCTTGGGTCAAAATTGCTCTCATACCATCACTCTCCACTGGTTCCACCTGCTCTTGCCATGCTGGTCTTGTTGTGTTCCCAGTGTGCCATACACATTGTCTCCCAGTCATTGGCCTGGCTTCTCCCTCACGTTGGCACCAAATACATATATCCCTTGCTCTCTGCACTCTCTCTCCTGGATTCATTATTTTCCACAGCACTTTCCACAAAACACACTGTTCCCCTAACTAGAATGAGAGGTTTATGACACCAGTGTCTAGGACAGTGCCTGGCACATTGGTTGTCTGTTGAACAAAATAATTAATGGATGTGGGCACCACTCACTGGTTCCTGTGCCTTTTGTAGAAAACTACAGAGGAAGGAAAGGTAACCCAGGAAGGTTAGTTACCCTTTGACATTCTGCCCAGTCTAACTTCTATTTCTTACCACTTCCCTTTATGTATTCAAAGCAATATCCAAACAAGGCTCTCTACTGCTTCCTTTGCTTGTATAATTTGTCTTTCTTCTCCTATTTTTTTTCTACTAAATCCCTTACTTTCCACACTATGCCCATTGTTATTCTGTTTATCTGTTAAAGCCCATCTCAGACATTAGCTTTTTTGGGAGGCCTCCTCTGCTCCCTGCAGCCATGAATGCTGTCCCTCCACCCCATGTCCTGTTGAAAATGCTTGCATGGCTGAATGAGTGTCACTAAAATTGCCTGTGCTGCACTGTTCTGGTTTGTCCAGCAGGGAGAAGTACAGGTTGGAATGATGAATTATCTTTAACTTTTAGGATGCCCTTTCTGGGACAAAAGTTACCATGGTGTGGTTGAGGAGGTAAGATGGGAGGTCAGAGTCAAGGTTAGGATGGAAGAGGAGTAGGAGAATGTGGGCTTTACTCTTGGCTCTTCTAAAGAGGAGGTCCTCCTGGACCATGGACCTCTCTCTCAAACTCTTGGGGCCTCTGTCTCCTGTCCTGTAAAGTTAAGGGGGGCCAGAAGCAAGGTGTAGGGCTGTGTGCTGCATTCAGTGCATGCTCTTTTGAGTTTTCATGTAGTTATCACCACCTGTGATGCTTGATCAGGGCTGTCCTGCGTTTAACATGTGGTCCTGACCATCTTTATTAGAGCAAGTCATACCACTGTTAGGAAAAATAAGCTGAAGAGAAAGTCACTTAAAATGCTCAAATTTTACTATTTTTTAAAGAACTTTTATTTCTTTGAGCACTTTCATTTGTAATCCAAAAGGCTTAAGACTAGCTCCTGGAAAGTCTTTAGTGAGTCCTTTCTAGACCAGGGATTTGGAAGTTTATGAGAAAGCCAACCCCAGAGTACTATGGGTAGTTATGTTATAAACTGATTTTTACCTAAGTGGGGCTTAATTTTACAACCTCTAGTTAATCTGCATTGTGAGACCACATTTTGATATACACACCTTGATTTCAGTTGTATGTAAGTCACTTCACTGTAGGATAACCTGACGTGTTACACCATGATTTGGGGGAGGGGATAAAAGGAGGCAGGGAGTGAGTGGAATAGCATTTCCAACCCTCTCCACAAAGCAGCTAGCTATTCTTAGCTTTCTAGTGAAAGTTTTCATGAGAGCGGATGAACATGGCAAGACAGCAAGGCCTTTCCCTGAAGAGTTGGAGCCTGGATGAATGGCCAGTTCTTTCATGTTTCCCTGTGCCTACCTTGGGATGGTAACTGGCTTCTTCTCATTCTTTAAAGAACATTTATGATGTCAAGGTTCTCAAGGTCAGGACCTGAGCAAACTCTAACATTCAAATCCAAACTTTCTCTTTAGTCTTTAAGATTTCCCTTGGGATTTGCTCATTCATAAGGACACTTGAGACTGACTGGAAGTTTCTCAGGGTGGTAGGGTGGTGAGAAGGTCAGTCATTCTGGTCTAAACTATTACAGAATCCACTGTGGTCAAAACTGAATCCCTGAGGAAGGATGAGGGAGAGGTGAACCATCTTATCCTGAGATCCAGCCTTTTCTAGCTCCTTTCCACCTATCCCTGATCAGGATCTGAACTGGAACCTCACCCAACATTCCAGGAAAGAGGCTGGAGTTCTTTAAAAATGACATATACTTGATCAGACCAGCCTAGTACATAATGAAATGTGGGGCCTCTTGTTCACATATTAAGAATTTCAAGGTGACAACAGTAGAGCGGCCCAGTGCAACCTCATGGATTGTACACGCATGAAGGCATTCCTATATTTTATTATAACCTGAATCTGGTAGGAAAAATCCAGGCCTACCCACTGACTGGAATTCTGTCCTTACCTGTTCACATTCCTACGGAAGATATCCAGGTGAGGGACTGCCTGACCTTCAGCTCACCTCCATTGCAGGGTAAGAGCTCCTTTCCAGGCATAGTGTGGTCTGGAGCTCAGCTTCCATTCCACTCTGTAGCTGCCAGTGAAAGTGTTGGCTGGACCTAAGGAGCCATTTTCCTCCTTTTAGATTAGAAAGTAAAATGACTTCAGAGGTATAAAAGTAATTACCAATGGGTTTTGTTTTCTTTTGTTTTACTCTTATTTTTAAGTAAATGGGAGTCATTATTTATCAAAGACATATTGCTTTCAGTAGTAGAAAGCAATCAAGCCTTTTTCCTATTTAGAAACAGGTCATGAAAATGAAGTCATGCTACTTCATTAAGAATTAAAATTGGAATCTCTCTCTGATTTCTTTTTAAATATTTAAAAAAATTTTCAATTGCAGTTGACATACAATTTTATATTACTTTCAAGGGTACAACATAGTTCTGATTTCTTGACTAAGAATTTTATATTTCAATAGATGGTATTCTTTAAGAGGAATCAGAGCTGTGGCTCATACAACTGAGTGTGACAGCCGCCTCTGATTCAATACTTTTCCCTTCCCCACCCCAATCATGTGATCTAAAGGGAAATCTCCCAGAGACTCTTGGGTCTTCCCTGCTGCTCTGAGGCCACCCTTAGTCTGACCCATAGTGCACTCCTGATCCATTCACTTCTAGCATCTGCCTCTCCCACTCTTTGCCTCTCCTTACAGTTGTCATCTACTTGTCTTCTAGGAATTTCCTTCTAAGCTTCCCCATCTTTCTGAATCCTGACAGTATATCTCTCTTTTTAAAATTTTATAATTATTGTTGAAAGTATTACAGATGTTCCCCCCTACACTGCCATTAACCCCTGCCACCCTACTCCCAACTCTCCCCAGGCCTTCACTGTACTATGACTGCATGTGGATAACTCATCCTGAGAATTTTTTTGATTTCTTACCTTTTCCCTTAGCCTTGTTTTGTCCCCACTTACTTACCTATTTAATTAAGTCCTCATCCCCAGCACTTTAGTCGTCCGTTTCCTAAATGCTCAGATGGTCCTTTGCTTCTCCCACTTGGCAGAGTCCCATCTGGAACCATCGATCTGTTTTTTGTCCTGAAATTGGTCCATTCACTTGTTATAAATAATCTCCATGTTATTTAAGCATCTAAGCCAACCACTCTTCCTCCTCACTTTTAGCAGAGGACCTTGCTTCTGACCTCACAGAGAATACAGAAGTCCTAAGAGAACAACACCATCAAATCTCATGTCTGCTATAGATTCATCCTTTACTCCTTCCTTACTGTTCCAATGGCTGAACTGCCCTTTTGCCTTTGTCAGGCTAGCTTCCTCTACTTATACTATGGACCCTATAGGATTCAGGGCTAATATTTATTAACTGCTGATTTCTCAGTTTGTGCTGTTATTGGATTCTCTACCCTGTAGGAACTAGGGTTATTTTGAGTCTATTTTCAGATGAGGAAACTGAGCCTAAGAGATGCTGAGAACTTGTTCCATAGTCACATTGGAGCCAGGATTTGATCTGGGCTAGAATAATCCTTGCTCTTAGCCATTGGTTCATCCTTTCTTCTCATGCCCAATCAGGATCCCCTGAGATATCGCCAACCTCTCCCCAATTTTTTATCCCCTCTTCCTTTTGGCTTATTTATACAAGGATTTAAATATACATAAGTCTCTTCTAGATATTCAAATGAGCTCCCATTCACAGGGGTTACTTCAAGGTCACTGATGATCTCCATGTTGTTAAGTTCAATGAATTCTTCTTGGGCTCCATCTTAATTGACATTCCCGAAGCATTTCATATTACCAATCCCTTTCTTGAAGCACCCTCTTCCCTCTACTGTCCTATGTCTATCTTTTCTTGGTCTTCTCTTTCTGTCTTTAACTGCTCACTCCTACCTCATTTGAAGGCCTGTCCTTTTCTGCCAGTCACTGCAGGATCTGTGGACTTCCAGACTTCGCACTAAGCTCCTTTATTCTCATTCTATACATTTGTCCCGTGTAGCCTCAGCCACTATTGTGGTTTCACTTCTTGTCTAGATACTGGTGAATCCCAAGTCTATCTCCATCCTCGATAAAGACCTGACTGCCAGACCTTTGAATCCCCTGCCTGTTGGATAGCTCAATTTGGATGATCTTCTGGAATCATTCCATACAACATGTGTAAACTTGATATTACCTTCATGAAGATAGGATAGAGAAGAGATTACAATTATGGGCTCTAGAATCAAGATTGATTCTGCCATTTACTAGCAATACGGACATTGCTCATAGGTAAAATGGGGTAATGATGGCACCTGTATCACACAAGGCCATTTTGAGAGTTAAATGCAAATTACCTAGAAGCAGGTATAGACCAAGTCTTCAGTGGATGTTAGCATCAGTGGATATTAACTACTACCCTCACCTTCACCACCATGAGTGCTAGCACTAGTACAGCTACCACTGCTTCTTTCTCCCCACCCCCCAGCTGGCTTTACCCCCAGTTATCCTCCCTATCTCAGTGGATCCTAACAATGAGAGGCTATTGTTATGGACCTAATATGTGCAGATGCTCTATTAGGGACTAGGTATTTTTCATGTATTATCTCATTTGATCCTGACTATAATCCTTGGATGTAAGACTTGTTATTTTCTTTAACTTCTGTGAAAATTAAGTATTCAGAGTTAATTTTAATTCATTTAATAGTCTCAAAACCACTAGAATTTGTAACCTGGCCAGAGACCTGAGACTCATCTTTGACTCTTTCTTTCTCATCACAAACCCCCAAAATGCAACCAGTTATCAAGTTCTATCAATTCAACCTACTTAATATCAGAGAATGTCCTCATTTCTTTATCCTAGTTATCCTAGGTCCTGCCTCCATCATCTCTTATTTATATGACTACAAAAGCTTCCTAATTTGTTTCTTCATTTCTCATATTGTTCCCCTCCTTCCTGTTCTCTACAGAACACAAAGTCTATCTGTTTTTCAACAACCCTATTCCAAGACACTTTTCTACCATCATCACAGGGTCAAGTTCAAAGTCCTAAATATATCTTCAAGGCACTTCACAGTCTTGCTTCTGTTGTTCTATTGAGCTTTATGTCTTGCCATTTCTCCCACAGCAAGCCAAGAAGATTTGGTTATATTGTGATTCTCTTGAGTTTCTGTACATTGCCCGAAGAAAAATGGTGTAGTTTAGATATAGGTTTCCTCGGGTAGCTTGCCTTGATTCTACAAACTTACCAATTCTGAGATTAGTACCCTTCTCTGTTATATCACTGTGTTCCTCCTCATTCCTTACTTGTGACACATGTGTTCATTTGACTATTACAGACTGGGAGCCCTGTGGGTGCAGTGACAACATTTCCCTTACAGACTGCTGAATCCCCTGTGCCTAGTACAGTGCCTGACATTGTGCTCATTAAAAATAACAGATGCTCAGGGTGTCATTTTCAAGAATTGAAGATATTAAAACTCACATTTTATGACCTGAGACCATGCAGCTCATTAGCAACGATTGTAGTAGTTGGCTTTAGTACCAAACGTGGATCCAAGTGCTCCCTCTGCTATTTACCTGCTCTGAACCTCACTTTCCTGTTCTATAAAATAGTGCCAATCTGCTGGGGTTGGGAGGACAAAAGGAGGTATTTCATACTGAGTGCCCAGCCCATTGCCTGCACATTGTAAACATCTCAGGGGATAGGTTTTCCTTCGAACTTGGGGCACCCAACTTTCAGAGTAGCACTTGGCTTATGACCATGCACTTGTGACATTGTCAGAGCAGTGTCTATGGACAGTCACACTGAGCTATTCACAGAAAATAAAAATAGAAAATAAAGACAATTCCATTGGGGAAATTCTCTGATTTTGAAAATGTTTTATCCAGGGATTCTTTTTGATTTCATAAGTATCTCTAGAAAGACTAAACTGTCCCAAAGTCTAAAAATAACTACTAGGAAACATCCCCAAGGTTCATTTATTGTTATAGGAAAGAGAGTGGTCATATATTAACTTGAATGAAGTTAATACCCACTTAGTGTAATGATTTAAGTGTTACGCTTGGAAACTGGCAAAAATCATATATGCATGATTAATTTCTCATGGATGACAATGCCTGTAATCTACAGATTATTTTTATTTGATAGGAGGATAAATATAATCCTAAATGACAAGTTTCAGTGAAGGACTTAATGCTTTTATTGTACATCGCAAATTTAAATATTGCTTATAAAATTAATTAATTGAGGATATTTTGGAAGCAGGCTGTCTTCTGTTCAAATCCTGGCTCCAGCACACCTTATCTTTATGACCTTGGACAAGTCCATTCACATATCCAAGCTTTGGTTCCTGATCCTATTTGCTATTTTAAGGATTTATAAGGGAGACAGGGTAAGCTCACTTGTGAAACATTCAGGACAAGGTCCATCAGCCATCTTATTCTCAATATTGGAGCACATTAAATCGATACCAGAGCTATTTGAAATATTTGTTAGCTCATTGTAAAGACAACTGGTCAATTTGCACTTGCACATTATCCCAGGAAAATAATCCATGGTGAATTTTTCCATAGTTCAACTTTTTAGAATATCTGCCAACTACCAAAACAGGAAAATATGTGAATTACAGTTCATGCTGTTTAATAGAAATAATGAAATCTTGCACTAATTAAATCTAGTACTTAAGGAAAAAGTCAACTTTTGTTATCAATATTTTAGTGATTTTTTTTCCCAAAATTCCCAATGGCTTAGGCCTCCGTTATTTTGCTACCACTGTGGGGGAACCTGTTCATGATCTATCTAGCCACATGTAACTCCTAGTTAAGGAGGATCTTGACAAACTTCCTGCAGTATAACTATCTGTACAGTAGGAAATATGAATTTGACTACTGCTTACAATTATTACTTACACTCAGTTATTAGTGCTCTAATTATCATGGAAAGTGTACAAACTATTACAGAGCTAATGTTTGCTTCAAAAATTATTGGCAAATGTGATATTTATAAAAAAGATGTTTAAATTTGTTCATGGCTATTGGCTTTTGTACCTTACTGCTTTTCTCCTGATATTTTCCTCAGTTGTTTTCTTAATTGATGTCTGTGCTCTCTCTCTCTACCTCCCTGGCAGTCTTTTCCCTTTAAAAGGACCCATCTGTCTAAGGTAGAGATTCTCCATTTTTATATACTTATCAGTGACTAAGCTGCATGGACTAGACATGCTTATCATTTAGAAGTCTTTAACTCTGCCATTTCAGTACTGTGGAGTTTGTTTATTTTTCTTTAAGTAAGATACTTTTTTTTTTAAGTCTGAATTCAAGCTCCAAATAAAGTATGTTTAATTTCTAATTATAGTCATAGAATTAAGTTTACTTTTTAAACTTGCTAATCCATAGTAATGAAAAATCATACATACTCAAATAACTGATGTTCTTTGTAATAGATAAATGTACAAAAAGTAAGAGAGAGAAAGCTCTTTTAGAAAAGTGACTAATTTTCATTTGATTTTCTTAGACTCGAATTTGAGCGGCAGCAGCGTGAAGAACTTGAAAAATTGGAAAGCAAAAGGTAAGCAACATGGGTTTTAACACTACTGTAGTTGTGGATTCATGTGTTAATGTCCTAGACCAATTTCATCTATGTCTATTTCAGTACCTCACTCCATCTCTGTTATTTACATGTCTAATGACTATAGGCCATTTTCTTTAGCTGGTAAGTTTTATGTCATATCTCAATTTTTTTAATAATTCATCTTCAAATACTTGTGAGAAAGGAGAAATAGAGCCAGTAGGCAAATTGAGTACACTCATTTAATTATGCCAAATACATACTTGTTTAAATTTAACTCGCAAATATATCTTCCTTAAAATATCAGGTTAGTTTTTAAAAAGCTGAAAGAATGATAATTCCCCTTCCTTATGCCTCCCCCCTCTAAACATCTTTCCTCATGCTGGTTGGCCATCTGTATTTCCCTCTAAGCTGCTTCTTCTGGTGTGTGTGAATGTGTGGTTAATTTATTGATTTGGAGAGTTCTTATATGTTCTGAATATAATTATTTGGTAAATATCTCTTTTTTTTTCTCCTGTTCTATTTAACAGCTCAAGAAATGGACTAAGACACTTGAGTAGAAACTAAGGCCATAGAAATATTTACAAAGTGACTTTATTTTCTAGAATCTGGAGTTTAGATGTTACAGATGAATTCGTTTCCAGCATCAGATAAGACAGATCCTTGAGGGGTCCGAGGTGGAGGCCATCATCCGTTCTCTTACAGACCTGTGTTCCTGCTTTGTAGGCCATCCCACCCCTGAAACATTGAGTTAGCACCCTGTGGGGGTCATTTGTTCTCCTAGACCAGCGGTTCTCAACCTGTGGGTCGCGACCCCTTTGGTGGTCGAATGACCCTTTCACAGGGGTCACCTAAGACCATCCTGCATATCAGATATTTACATTACAATTCATAACAGTAGCAACATTACAGTTATGAAGTAGCAATGAAAATAATTTTATGGTTGGGTCACAACAATGAGGAACTGTATTTAAAGGGCCAGAAGGTTGAGAACCACTGTCTTAGACACAAAGCATGACATGGAACCCCTGGAGTCATGCACTTAAGTATTCTAATGAAGATTCTGTTATATTCAGTGTTGTGTATTAATAAGCTAGTATTTAGGGCCATTTGGTTATTAATGATTTCTCTAAGATAGTGATTAAATGCTAAATAGCATGTAGTTATTTGAGCAGGAACAATGAACTGTCGATTATCGTGACTTTGATATTTGACCCCAATGAATTGAAGAGAGCATAAGCGTTTTTGTTTAATGCCATCTCGTTAACTGAATTTGTTGCATTTTAACCATTGGGCTGAATAAAATTATTCACATTTAAATTTAAATTGGGCAGGCTTCTTTCTCTCTGAGCTCAGGGGGCTTTTAAAATTATATTATGCATAACACATTATGCTTATAGACTACAAAGACATGATATCAGAGGCTACTTTAAGAGATTAGGCAAATGATATGTTGGACAGTTAGAGAGTAAAAAAAAAAATCACACAGCCTGCTATTGGAAATGAAAAGCAAAGCAGTTCTCCCTCATTTTTATTGTAGCGAAGGGCTTAGCTTTAGTATATCGTATATTCATTTTCAGAGCATTTCAGTTCGGGGAGAGAGAGCAACATTTGAATACGGTGTTCAAATGATGACCAGTCAACATTGTGCATTTCAGGAAACTCATAGAGGAAATGGAGGAGAAGCAGAAATCCGACAAGGCGGCGCTGGAGCGCATGCAGCAGGAGGTGGAGAGCCAGCGCAAGGAGACGGAGATCGTCCAGCGCCAGATCCGCAAGCAGGAGGAGAGCCTCAAGCGCCGCAGCTTCCACATTGAGAGCCGGCTCAAGGACCTGCTCGCCGAGAAGGAGAGGTTTGAAGAGGAAAGGCTGCGGGAGCAGCAGGAAATGGAGCTGCAGAAGAAGCAGCAGGAAGAAGAGCGCTTCCTCCGGGTCAAAGAGGAACTCCAGCGGCTGCAGGAACTCAACCACAGCGAGAAGGCCGAGAAGACGCAGATATTTGAAGAACTGGACCGGCTCAGAAGGGAAAAGGAGGAGCAGTGTGCCAAGCTGGAACTGGAAAAAAAGAGGCTGGAGGAGCAAGAAAAGGAGCAGGTCACGCTCGTGGCCCATCTGGAGGAGCAGCTACGCGAGAAGCAGGAGATGATCCGGCTCCTGAGGCGCGGAGAGGTGCAGCGGGTGGAGGAAGAGCGCAGAGACCTGGAGGGCATCCGGGCGTCCCTGCTGCGGGTGAAGGAAGCTCGTGCCGAGGGCGATGAGGACAGCGAGGAGCTGGAAAGGGCTCAGCTGCATTTCTTAGAGTTCAAGAGAAGGCAACTGGTCAAGCTAGCCAACTTGGAGAAGGACCTGGTGCAGCAGAAGGACCTTCTGAAAAAAGAAGTTGAAGAAGAACAGGAAACCCTAGAACGATTAAAATCGGAAAATGAGGAGGACTCTAGGTTGTTGGGAAAAAATGATGATGGTGTCACATATGTCCCCCAGGTGGCTCAAGATTTAGAGAAAATAAAGCCAGCAGAGTGTAGGCTGCAATATAAAGAGCGCCAGCTCCAGTACCTCCTGCAGAATCATCTGCCGACGCTGTTAGAGGAAAAGCAGAGAGCGTTTGAAATCCTCGATAGAGGCCCCCTGGGCTTAGACAACACTCTTTATCAAGTAGAAAAAGAAATGGAAGAAAAAGAAGAGCAGCTTGCCCAGTACCAAGCCAACGCGAGCCAGCTGCAGAAACTCCAAGCCACCTTTGAATTCACGGCCAACGTTGCCCGGCAGGAAGAAAAAGTGAGGAAAAAGGAAAAAGAGATTCTGGAATCGCGGGAGAAGCAGCAGCAGGAGGCGCTGGAGCGGGCCGTGGCCAGGCTGGAGAGGAGGCACTCGGCCCTGCAGCGGCGCTCCACCCTGGGCCTGGAGATCGAAGAGCAGAGGCAGAAGCTGGCCACCCTGAGCAGCAGCAGCAGCGAGCAGTCAGGGCTGCAGGCCAGCCTGGAAGCCGAGCAGGAGGCCCTGGAGAAGGACCGGGAGAGGTGAGATGTGGAGAGGGAGAGCATGGCATAGCCCTGGTGCCACGCCATTGCGAGTTGTCTCCCCCTCACAGTGTGTCTAGCACTGTCTTTTTATAAAGTAATTCATTTAGCTTTGATATTCTCTAGTACGCAGGCAAATGCTTATTTGCCTGAGAAAAATACCTCTAAACATCCTTTACTTCCTCCTTAGGATCCTGGTTCTAGAATCATTGGCCTAAAGTTGAAAACAACACACAAACAAAAAAAGGCCTTGTTCATTACCCCGCTGACCTATGGAATGTGTACTTTTTAATATGTGATAAATACAGAAAATTGAAAGCTTCTAGCCTTGATTCCTTCCTCCTTTTCCTTTCTTCCTTCTGGTCTGTCTCTCCTCTCCACGCCCCCCCTCCCCCCCCCCCTCGTGGACAACTTGGTGCATCAGTGGTGGGTAAGGGAATGTGACATTCATCCCTATTGGGAGGGCTAATTTATATATAGATCTTAACTTTTTTTAACCTCCAACGTTTAGG